>NC_091982.1:183008792-183320120 GCF_044704955.1 Pristiophorus japonicus | reverse complement strand
GGAGAAAGGAGGGGAGGGAGGGGGGAGAAAGGAGGGAGGGAGGAAGGGAGAGAAAGGAGGGAGGGAGGGAGGGGGAGAAAGGAGGGAGGGGGAGAAAGGAGGGAGGGATTGGGAGAAGGGAGGGAGGGATTGGGAGAAGGGAGGGGGGGAGAAGGGGGGAAGGGAGGGGGGGAGAAGGGGGGGGAGGGAGGGAGGGGGAGAAAGAAGGGAGGGAGAGAAAGAAGGGAGGGAGAGAAAGAAGGGAGGGAGAGAAAGAAGGGAAGGAGAGAAAGAAGGGAGGGAGGGAGGGAGGGGGTAGAGGAGAGGGGAGAAGGGAGGGAGAGAGGGAGGGAGAGAGGAGAGAGGAGACAGAGGCTGAACAGGCCCGGCCCAAGACTCCGGCCCAGCACCGGAGTTAAAAGGTAGGTGGCCGGGGGTCGGGTCCTGAGGGAGGGGAGGGGAGGGGAGGGGAGGGGAGGGGAGGGGAGGGGAGGGGAGGGGAGGGGGGGGTCGGGTCCTTGGGCCGGAGGGTCGGGTCCGGGAGTGGAGCGGGAGTCAGGTCGAGTCCGGGGCGGGGGAGCGGGAGTCGAGTCGGGTGGATCCAGGAGCAGAGCAGGAGTCGGGTCGAGGGAGCGGGAGACGAGTCGGGTCGGGAGCTGGGTATTTGAGAGAGCCAGCTGAAGGGAGGAAGGAGGAGCTGGGCGTGGGAGGTGCAGCCTGATCCATGCTGCCCCAGTGAGGCCATTCGGCCAGAGCTAGGGGCTGCGTGCTTCTGGCCCCTCCCACACAGTTTTGGGCGCCTGGAGCTACTGCACCTGCGCGCCCACTGTTTCCAGTGCAGGGACCTGGCTCCGCCCCCCACAGCTCGTGCTGCGCCGCGTCCAGCTCCAGAGGACCTGCAGGGAGCCGGCGAATCTGTAAGTATTTTTTTAGGCGCACTTTCGAGCACGAAAAACGGGCGTCCAGGTCAGGGCTGCGCCGTTCTAGGCGCAGCCCGAAACTTGGGCCCTTTAAAACTAATTCAATTGACTTTCATATGGAAGTAAAATGAATTAGAACGCTGCTGCAACATCCTTAAATGAAGTTGTCTAAATTAACGATAATCAATTTGAATTAACATTTTTGCAGCGATTTGCGGCACAAACCTTCCAAGCATATTACAGTAACTTGAAAAATCAGAATCGCTAAGACTTGCATTACAACTCCATATATTTGAATTATTTAAACTGTTGAAAGTTATCATCTTAAAAAGAGTGGCCAGAAGGATTAAGATGTAGAGTTTGTGATGCCTATCAAAACCAAGGTGAAATGGAATATTGGCAAAAGCAAAGAGTTGAAATTCTTGGGAAAGAATGAGTTATGGTAAAAGGCAGTGAAATGAATCTTAATTTATACACAATGAGATGCAGAGAGGAGGAAGATCATATCGGATCATTCATTTTGAGCTTTAAAGAAACAACAGAGAATAATGACCAAAGTAGCATCAATTAAAATAGAGAAACACAGAATAAGATTGTCAAAGACATAGAAAAAGAGACAAAGATTCAGACTGACTGATTATGATGCTGGAGATGAGAGAAGGATCACTGTCAGATGTTAATTGTTCTCTTGTACCTTGTCTGGCTAGAAGAGACTTCCCAGATATGGAACCAATACTCACATCTTGGATGAACATGGAATTTATAGAGGGTTAAGAGTTGTTGAATGGGAAAAAAAGTGTTTAACATGAACGAGGAAACCAATCAATTTTAGACAGAAGAGATAAGTTAAGTAAACTCAACAGATCAAGACGGTCGAAGATTCAAGCCATAAAAGGCCAGGTGATGGTAGTAGTAGCGTATAGTTGCAAGAAAAAAATGAAGAAACGACATTTTCAAAAGAATTGAAAGATATGGGGAAATGCCGGGAAGAAATCCAAGCCATTACAGGTTTAGAAACATGGAAACATAGAAATTTACGGTGCAGAAGGAGGCCATCTCGGCCCATCGTGTCCGCGCCGGCCGACAAAGAGCCCCACGGCCCTTGGTCAGCAGCCGCGAAGGTTACATATAAACTTATGAACAATGAACAATGGCAGAAAAGTAAAGAGCACCCGGCCCAACCAGTCCGTCCCACACAACTGCGACACCCCTTGCACCACCAACATTTTACACTCCACCCCACCCGGAGCCATGCGATCTCCTGGGAGAGGCCAAAAAAAGATAAAACCCAGGCCAATTGGGGAAAAAAATCTTGGAAAATTCCTCTCCAACCCATCCAGGCGATCGAAACTAGTCTAGATCATCACCCTGACTGTATTCGATTCCCTGCAGTACTTGCCATCATATCTACGCCAGCTTTAGGTCAGTAACACTGCAGGTTACGGCACTTCAAGTGCCCATCCAAGCACCTTTTAAATGTGGTGAGGGTTTCTGTATCCACCACGCTTCAAGGCAGTGAGTTCCAGACCCCACAACCCTCTGCATGAAGAAGCTTCCCCTCAAATCCCCTCTGAACCTTCCACCAACTACCTTAAAAACTATGCCCCCTCGTAATTGACCCCTTGCTATCCACTATGTCCAGGCCCCTCAATATTTTGTACACCCCAATGAGGGCTCCTCTCAACCACACAGCCACTTTTAGTGTCGTCTGCAAACTTCTTAATCATACTTCCAATATTCAAATCTAAATCGTTGATACATACACCACAAAATGCAAGGGTCATAGAAACATAGAAAATAGGTGCAGGAGTAAACCGTTCAGTCCTCCGAGCCTGCACCACCATTCAATATGATCATGGCTGATCATGCAACTTCAATACCTCATTCCTGCTTTCTCTCCATACCCCTTGATACCTTTAGCCGTAAGGGCCACATCTGACTCCCTTTTGAATATATCGAACGAACTGGCCTCAACAACTTTCTGTGGTAGCGAATTCCACAGGTTCATAATTCTCTGAGTGAAGAAGTTTCTCCTCATCTCGGTCCTAAATGGCTTACCCCTTATCCTTCGACTGTGACCCCTGGTTCTGGTCTGCCCCGACATCGGGAAAATTCTTCCTGCATCTAACCTGTCCAATCCCTTCAGAATTTTATATGTTTCTATGAGGTCCCCTCTCATTCTTCTAAATTTCAGTGAATATAAGCCTAGTCGATCCAGTTTTTCCTCATATGTCAGTCCTGCCATCTGCCAATCAGTCTGGTGAACCTTCGCTGCACTCCCTCAATAGCAAGAATGTCCTTCCTCTGATTAGGAGACCAAAACTATACACAATATTCAAGGTGTGGCCTCATCAAGGCCCTGTACAACTGCAGTAAGACCTCCCCTGCTCCTATACTCAAATCCTCTCACTATGAAGGCCGACATGCCATTTGCCTTCTTCACTGCCTGCTGTACCTGCATGCCAACTTTCAATGACTGATGTACCATGACACCCAGATCTCATTGCACCTCCTCTTTTCCTAATCTGTCACCATTCAGATAATATTCTGCCTTTCTGTTTTTGCCACCAAAGTGGATAACTTCACATTTATCAACATTATACTGCGCTGCCATGCATTTACCTACTCACCTAACCTGTCCAAGTCACTCTGCAGCCTCTTAGCATCCTCCTCACAGCTCACACTGCCACCCAGTTTAGTGTCATTTGCAAACTTGGAGATATTACATTCAATTCCTTCGTCTAAATCATAAATGTATATTGTAAATAGCTGGGGTCCCAGCACTGAACCTTGCGGTACCCCACTAGTCACTGCCTGCCATTCTGAAAAGGACCCGTTTATTCCTACTCTTTGCTTCCTGTCTGCCAACCAGTTCTCTATCCATGTCAATACATTACCCCTAATACCATGTGCTTTAATTTTGCACACTAATCTCTTGTGTGGTACCTTGTCAACAGCCTTTTGAAATTCCAAATACACGACATCCATTGTTCTCCCTTGTCCACTCTACTAGTTACATCCTCAAAAAAATCAAGAAGATTTGTCAAGCATGATTTCCCTTTCATAAATCCATGCTGTCTTGGACCGATCCTGTCACTGCTTTCCAAATGCGCTGCTATTACATCTTTAATAATTGATTCCAACATTTTCCCCACTGCTGATGTCAGGCTAACTGGCCTATAATTCCCCATTTTCTCTCTCACTCCTTTTTTAAAAAGTAGTGTTACATTAGCTACCTTCCAGTCCACAGGAACTGATCCAGAATCGATAGACTATTAGAAAATGATCACCAATGCATCCACTATTTCTAGGGCCACTTCCTTAAGTACTCTGGGATGCAGATTATCAGGCCCTGGGGATTTGTCGGCCTTCAATCCCATCAATTTCCCTAACACAATTTCTTGACCAATAAGGATTTCCTTCAGTTCCTCCTTCTCACTAGACCCTCGTATTTTCGGAAGGACCCAGTACTGAGCCCTGCGGAACCCCACTAGAAACATCCTTCCAGTCACAAAAACATCCATCAACTATTACCCTTTGCTTCCTATCTCTAAGCCAATTTTGGATCCAATGTGCCACTTTGCCCTGGATCCCATGGGCTTTAACCTTCGTGACCAGTCTACCATGTGGGACCTTATCAAAAGCTTTGCTAAAGTCCATATATAATACATCATATGCACTACCCTCATCGACCTTCTTGGTTACCACCTCAAAAATTTCAATCAAGTTAGTCAAACACGATCTTCCCTTAACAAATCCATAGTGATTGTCCCTAATTAATCCTTGCCTTTCCAAATGTAGATTTATCCTGTCTTTCAGGATTTTTTTCCCAATAATTTTCCCACCACTGAGGTTAGGCTGACAGACCTGTAATTACTCAGCCTATCCCTTTCTCCCTTCTTAAACAAGGTACCATATTAGCAGTCCTCCAATCCTCCAGCCCCATGCCCAAATCCCAAGAGGACTGGAAAATAATGGTCAAGGCCTCTGCTATTTCCTCTTTTACTTCGCTCAACAACCTGGAATACATTTCATCCGGGCCTGGGGACTTATCTATTTTCAAAGCTGCTAAACCGCTTAATACTTCCTCTCTCTCTCTCTCTGTTTATTTCATCCAGAATATCACACTCCTCCTCTCTAGCAGTATCAGCATTGCCCCTTTTCTTTGTGAAAACAGATGCAAAGTATTCATTAAGAACCTTACCAACATCTTCCGCCTCCACACAAAGATTACCCTCAGGTCTCTAATAGGCCCTACCCTTTCTTTAGTTACCCTCTTACTCTTAATATATTTGTAGAACATCTTTGGATTTTCCTTAATTTTACTAGCCAAGAATCTTCCATGCTCTCTCTTAGCATTCCTAATATCCTTTTTAATTTTGCCTCTTAACTTTCTATATTCCTCCAAAGATTCTGCAGTATTTAGCCGTCGGCATATGACATAAGCTTCCTTTTTTTTTTCTTTATCCTCCCCTGTAAGTCCCTAGACATCCAGGGGGCTCTAGAATCGTTATTCACACCCTTTTTCTTTAAGGGCACATGTTTGACGGGAGCCCTCCGGATCTCTTCCTTGAATGCCTCTCACTGTTTCGACACTGATTTACCCACAAATAGCTGTTTCTAGTCCACTGTGGCCAAATCATTCCTCAACTTAGCAAGATTAGCTTTTCCCCAATTTGGGACTTTTATTCCAGGCCTATCCTTGTCCTTATCCATAATTAACTTGAATCCGACTGAATTTTGGTCACTGGCACCCAAGTGCTCTCCAACTAATACGCCTTCAACCAGCCCAGCTTCATTCCCCAAGACTAAATCCAAAACCGCCCCCTCTCGTGTTGGGCTTGTTACATACTGATAAAATGCATTCAAGAGAACTTTTTTAAAGAATTCCGCACCCTCTATACGCTTCACACTATATTTGTCCCAATCCATGGGCCAAAGTTTCGGCATCTGTTGAATACGGCGCACCTCCGAGACTTATGTGATCTGCCTGGGCTCGAAGATGCGCCGGAATAAATTACTGCAATTCTCCGGTCCTCCTGGACCGTTGCGTGGCGTGGCTTGGCGCGGCGCAGCATTGTCTTCCTGGGGCAGAGCAAGCCTGTAGTACTCTGCAGGTGGGCGGGGTTAAGCCCATGTGTCTAAATGCAGCCGGCATCGTTGCGCGTGCACGTTGCAACGTGCGCGCATGCGCAATGGAACCTCGACCTTGGCAATCGGCCATTTAAAGCGAGAACGTGGCACGCATTTAAAGCTGGCTGGGATTTTTGGTTGCAGGTAGGAAAAGGATTGAACATTATTTTATTGATTCTTGTGCAGAGGAGTGCTGAAAAGGTGCTGCATAGTTGCAAGCAAGGACATTTAAAAGGAAAACGTGGCAGACACTCATTTAAAGCTAGCTGGGATTTTTGGTTGCATGTAGGAAAAGGATTGAACATTATTTTATTGCTTCTTGTGCAAAGGTGCCACATAGGTGCAAGCAAGGACATTTAAAGGGAAAACGTGGCACTCTGTTACAGCGAGCTGTGTGATTTATGGGTGCAGGAAGGGAAGGAATGAAAAGTCTTAAGTGATTCTTGGAGTGCAAAGGGGTGCTACACACGTGCATGCAAGAAAAGGACTGTGTTTTTAATAATCACTGAGTGGAAATCCAGTACCTGTACAGCAATGCAAGAACGTGCAGAGAGAACAAAGAACTTCTTGCATGATGAAGTCGAGACACATATTAATGTCATTGAGGGTAGATGGCAGGAGCTGGACACCAGCAACAGAGGCCGCACAAAGGTGGCACCCAAAGAAATCAAGAAACGCTGGGACCTGCTTGCAGACGAATACTGCGCAGTAGTGAATACCAGGAGATCTGGAGCCCAGTGTAAAAAGTAAATGGCAGGACCTTGGTCAAGTCGTTAGTGTAAGTAATATCTTCATTTTCTCAATGGAATTGCAATTCTAAATGTGACCAGCTGTATATTCCCCACCCGGCAGAAAGGCACCCTCTCTTAAAAGTTATACTTTCATAATTGCAGAAGAAATTGGCTCACAACAAAAGGGAAAGAACACGAACAGGAGGAGGCCCGCCAAATCTGCACCCACTGACACCCTTGGAACAGAGGGTCGCTGCCATGATGAGTCGTGCCTGGAGAAAGGCAATCAGTGATGCACAAGCTGGGCCCACACGCTTGGGAGAGGGTAAGTCCTGAAAATGCATCATGACCCTTTAAATCAACCTGCTGCCTCGCCTGCTATGTGCGAGACTATCCCATGTCACCCATCCTGCCCACTCCTGTGCTGCTAACCATTTGACTGTTCGGTTATATTTTGCAGAACATGATGTCAATCCAGAAGATTCAGAGGAAGAGTCGGATGCATGCGATCAAGACCAAGGTGGTGACGGGGAGGAGGGGCGAATGGATGTGTCCAGGGAAGAATGTCGATCGTAATATGGATCAGTTCATAGTGCAGGGCCTCACTATCCCAGAGAATACCATGAATTCTCCAACAACATTCCACTCCTTCATCCACCCCCCATCCTTCCGTGGTGCTTTAAGTTCTGATGCGGCATGTCATCGTCTCCTCGCGTACCCATCCGCGCTTAGTGATGCAAGTTCTGGTAAGACGTTCCATGGTTTCACATCCTTTGAGGTTGAGAGTCACAGTGGTGGTGGTGGAATGCAGCTTGTAGCACCCAGGGCCCCATTCTCAGAGGTAGAGGGTCACGGTGGTGGTGGCAGAATGCAGTGTGGAATACCCAGGGCCCCATTATCAGAGGAATCGGATCCCAGTGGTGGTGGTAGAATGCAGTGTGGAACACCCAGGGCCCCACCGTCCCACCCTGCGTCTCGCACTGGAGTGGTGCCACGAGGCAGAGCCAGGGGGAGAGTAACGAGAACCCGAGTAGGCTCTCCTGAGATGCAGCGTTCAACAAATGGGCTTGACGTTATTGCATTGGGTGTGGAGGGCAATGACCTTACCCGTTCACTCGAGGGCACCATCAGAGGGGTTGGTGATGAGTTGACAGCGCTGTGTGGGCAAATAGCAGTTATGCCACATGAACTGAGTGCGGGAATGGCACGGCCAGTGCAAATGCTGGCAGAGGCCATCGAAAAGTTAGCTGCTACAATAAGCGCACACCTCCCTACCAATCAAATGCCCTTCCCACTGCAATCCCAGTATCAGCCTCTGTAGAGATCCAAGCAGGGACCCCCCCTCTCTTCCTCCCCCCCCCCCCACCACCCCTTCTATTCCCCTACACCCCACCACCCCTTCTCTTCCCCTACACCCCCTCCCCATGAGGCAGTGCACATGCACCGAGATGTGGATGAGAGTTGGGTGCAGCCTTTCTTTACTGCTGGTGTTGATGTAGTAGATTTGATGCCACTATTGGAAATGTTTACAAATTGAAATTGTGTAGTAAGTTTTGTAACTGTACAAGTATATAAGTGATCATAGAATTTTTAAGTGATCTTAGCAAATTGTTTACATTTACTGCATTAAAGTTATCTTATGGTTGTTCAGTAATTCTGTTTACAGATTGAAATTGTTTACTACGTTTTCTAACTTTAGAACTATATAAATGTTTGGGGTTGTTAAGTGATCGGAAAGAGTCAAATCAAAATTGATACAACAGTGATTTTATTGCAGTAAAGTACATTGTAAAGATTTCAATTAAATGTATTGTACATTGAGACAGAATCATGACAAGAATGGTTTTATTATTATTGCACTAAAGTAAAGTACATTGGAAGCATATCAATAAAGTTCATTACTTAACATTACAACTGATTTCTGGTCTATTAACATACCAAACACAATCTTTAAGGAACACCTGCAAAAGATATACATCCCTCATCCCTTCAGTCATGCATGCCTCCTGCACCGAGCCATGACCGAGGGGCATGCTGGTGTGGTGTGTCGTGGCTCGGAGATCTCTCCTGCTGCAGTGGGATGGGTATCCGTGGACTGAGGAAGCCAGCGACTAATTGCACAGTATCTGAAACACACAGATTGGTCCTGCTGCTGACTGCGAGGGGTTGGGTTGGGGGCTGGGGGGGTGGAGCGGGGAGGGGAAGAGTGCTTTTGGGCGTGCAGGAGTGAGGAGGGTCACACTGAGCAAAGGGTTGGGACGTGGGGGGGGGGGCGGAAGAGTGCTGCTGGGGGTGTGAGAGACAATGGTGGGTTAGGGTGACTTATAACACGTTACTCTAACAGTCTGTCCCTGACGGAGGCACAATGCCAAACAGTTAGTTTTACAAATGAGGTGAGTCATTCAAGTAATAGGTTGGACTAACAGCCGGGAGGCTACACTTGTTTATTTATAAAAAGAGAAGCAACTATCCTCATTCAGCAGATATAAGGCAAGATATTATCAAAAGAACTTTTTGGACATTTTAAGTGATGTGTTTAATGCTTCAGTCCTTTTTGTGTTTAATTCCCACCCCCTCTCCGGCTGTGCCTGCACTGAGTTTACCTCTAGGTAAGGTTGTTCTGATCTTACAAAAGTGGGCACTTACTCCAGCCTAAGTTAGTTTGTAGTAAGTTTTCACTGCCGAAACTTGCAAAACAGGCCTGAGTGGCTGGACACACCCCCTTTTGAAAAAAAAAATACCTTACCTAAAAGCCAACCTCAACTAACTCAGTAGAACTGGAGCAAACTACTATCCGAGAATTGCAATTTCTAACATTCTCCAAACTAAACTAGTTGCTCCAAAAAACTAGGAGCAACTACACCCGAAACTTGGGCCCAAAATTAGGAGAGTTAAAATCCCCGCCTATTAATACCCTATGGTTTTTGTACTTCGCTGCAATTTGCCTACATATTTGCTCCTATATCTCTCTCCCACTGTTGGGGGGTCTATAATACATGCCCAGCAATGTGATTGCTGTACCTGCATGCCAACTTTCAATGACTGATGTACCATGACACACAGATCTCATTTCACCTCCTCTTTTCCTAATCTGTCACCATTCAGATAATAGTCTGTCTCTCTGCTTTTACCACCAAAGTGGATAACCTCACATTTATCCACATTATACTTCATCTGCCATGCATTTGCCCACTCACCTAACCTATCCAAGTCACTCTGCAGCCTCATAGCATCCTCCTTGCAGCTCACACTGCCACCCAACTTAGTATCATCTGCAAATTTGGAGATACTACATTTAATCCCCTCGTCTAAATCATTAATGTACAGTGTAAACAGCTGGGGCCCCAGCACAGAACCTTGCGGTACCCCACTAGTCATTGCCTGCCATTCTGAAAAGTACCCATTTACTCCTACTCTTTGCTTCCTGTCTGACAACCAGTTCTCAATCCACGTCAGCACACTACCCCCAATCCCATGTGCTTTAACTTTGCACATTAATCTCTTGTGTGGGACCTTGTCGAAAGCCTTCTGAAAGTCCAAATATACCACATCAACTGGTTCTCCCTTGTCCACTTTACTGGAAACATCCTCAAAAATTCCAGAAGGTTTGTCAAGCATGATTTCCCTTTCACAAATCCATGCTGACTTGGACCCATCATGTCACCATTTTCCAAATGCACTGCTATGACATCCTTAATAATTGATTCCATCATTTTACCCACTACTGAGGTCAGGCTGACCAGTCTATAATTCCCTGTTTTCTCTCTCCCTCCTTTTTTAAAAAGTGGGGTTACATTGGCTACCCTCCACTCGATAGGAACTGATCCAGAGTTAATGGAATGTTGGAAAATGACTGTCAATGCATCCGCTATTTCCAAGGCCACCTCCTTAAGTACTCTGGGATGCAGTCCATCAGGCCCTGGGGATTTATCGGCCTTCAATCCCATCAATTTCCCCAACACAATTTCCTGACTTTTCAAGATTTCCCTCAGTTCCTCCTCCTTACGAGACCCTCTGACCCCTTTTATATCCGGAAGGTTGTTGGTGTCCTCCTTGGTGAATACCGAACCAAAGTACTTGTTCAATTGGTCTGCCATTTCTTTGTTCCCCGTTATGACTTCCCCTAATTCTGACTGCAGGGGACCTACGTTTGTCTTTACTAACCTTTTTCTCTTTACATACCTATAGAAACTTTTGCAATCCGCCTTAATGTTCCCTGCAAGCTTCTTCTCGTACTCCATTTTCCCTGCCCTAATCAAACCCTTTGTCCTCCTCTGCTGAGTTCTAAATTTCTCCCAGTCCCCGGGTTCGCTGCTATTTCTGGCCAATTTGTATGCCACTTCCTTGGCTTTAATACTATCCCTGATTTCCCTTGATAGCCACGGTTGAGCCACCTTCCCTTTTTTATTTTTACACCAGACAGGAATGTACAATTGTTGTAGTTCATCCATGCGGTCTCTAAATGTCTGCCATTGCCCATCCACAGTCAAGCCCTTAAGTATCATTCGCCAATCTATCCTAGCCAATTCACGCCTCATACCTTCAAAGTTACCCTTCTTTCAGTTCTGGACCATGGTCTCTGAATTAACTGTTTCATTCTCCATCCTAATGCAGAATTCCACCATATTATGGTCACTCTTCCCCAAGGGGCCTCGCACAATGAGATTGCTAATTAATCCTCTCTCATTACAAACAACCAGTCTAAGATGGCCTCCCCCCTAGTTGGTTCCTCGACATATTGGTCCAGAAAACCATCCCTTATGCACTCCAGGAAATCCTCCTCCACCGTATTGCTTCCAGTTTGGCTCGCCCAATTTATGTGCATATTAAAGTCACCCATTATAACTGCTGCACCTTTATTGCATGCACCCCTAATTTCCTGTTTGATACCCTCCCCAACATCACTACTACTGTTTGGAGGTCTGTACACAACTCCCACTAACGTTTTTTGCCCTTTGGTGTTCTGCAGCTCTACCCATATAGATTCCACATCATCCAAGCTAATGTCTTTCCTAACTATTGCATTAATCTCCTCTTTAACCAGCAATGCTACCCCACCTCCTTTTCCTTTTATTCTATCCTTCCTGAATGTTGAATACCCCTGGATGTTGAGTTCCCAGCCCTGATCATCCTGGAGCCACGTCTCCGTAATCCCAATCACATCATATTTGTTAACATCTATTTGCACAGTTAATTCATCCATCTTATTGCGGATACTCCTTGCATTAAGACACAAAGCCTTCAGGCTTGTTTTTTTAACACCCTTGTCCTTTTAGAATTTTGCTGTACAGTGGCCCTTTTTGTTCTTTGCCTTGGGTTTCTCTGCCCTCCACTTTTCCTCATCTCCTTTCTGTCTTTTGCTTTTGCCTCCTTTTTGTCTCCCTCTGTCTCCCTGCATTGGTTCCCATCCCCCTGCTATATTAGTTTAACTCCTCCCCAACAGCACTAGCAAACATTCCCCTTAGGACATTGGTTCCGGTCCTGCCCAGGTGCAGACCGTCCGGTTTGTACTGGTCCCACCTCCCCCAGAACCGGTTCCAATGCCCCAGGAATTTGAATCCCTCCCTGCTGCACCAGTGCTCAAGCCAGAAACAATTTCTGCTTTACTTCCTTCCCGAATGAATTTGTTCTCAGGTTCCCATCCCCTGCCAAGTTAGTTATTACAATTTATTCTTTTTCCAGACGACTAAACTTTCCCTGTTGTCCAAGCCATCACAACTTGGCCAACTAATTTGCTCCCCAGTTCTTTTAGGTCCTGCCCCAGCCCACTATATTTGACACTTTATACAAATTTTCACTTCTTTAGCTCCCCTTGCAGTTACAATCATCACAATTGCCACTTTGATCTTTGAATTCTACCACATGCATTTCCTCTTACAAACAAGACTCTACCTTTATTTACATTGCTAAATAAATTACACTTTATTTTCTGTGTTCTCAGTGCATACATTGGCCCTGAAATTCCGGCCTCCCCGGGTCCGTACGAAGTTTGTACGGACCTGGGAAGGCATCGGTAAAGCCGGTTTTCGGCACGCAATGCGCATGGCGTTGAAAACCGGCTTTTCCGATCTGTCAAATGTCCTCAAAAATCTTGCGCCTGCTAGCCTACTTTTACAGGTGCAAGTGTTTTAAAAAAAAAAACACAAAAACGTATAAAAATAAAGTTATTAAAACATATTTTATTAAAAACCTTCCCCACAATGGCAAGTTTATTTGAAAAAACTTAAATAAATATATATTCCCGATTTGTTTTTAAGACAGTAATAAATGCAATTTAAATGAATGTAGTGTATATTTTCTATTTTTTATTACTGTTTTGGGTGTTTGGGGAGGGGAATTCTCATTCAAAGTAATAGGTGTTTAGGACCCTATGGAATTCCTATTACGATGAATGAGTATATACTTTACCTGATTGGCTGCCCAGAGCCATGTGACTCCAGCTCCAGGCCTGCGCACGTCCCGACGTGTACGCGCTATGACACGCAGTCAGCTCAGGCCACAGCATCCGAAAATCCAATGTGGGCAGCAGCTCAAGGTAGATGCGTATTTTTTCTCTAACATGCCCGCGGGAAGGCCAAAACGGAATTTCAGGACCAATATATTTTCCAGTTTGCTGCTGAATTACTTTCCTGCACCAATTCCTGTAAATGTTACACTTTGTTAATAACATCCCATTATTATAAAACAATTTTCACAGATGCATCATGAGCAATGCCATAGAAAATCTGGTAACATGCTCAGATATACAAACAACTGAAAATATTTTCAAGGGAAATTCGTTGGTATAGCTGTGATTTTTTTTTTCTAATTTATGACCTATTATCTGTGAAAAACAAAGAAAAAAATAACGTGTACAAACTAATGCTGATCCTCTCCAAAGCACTGATTTGTTACACAGGTAAAGTAAGATGTTTAAACCTTTTAACAATTAAATATCATTATGTTCACCAAACTAATCGTACAAAATGTATCATTTTGGCTCAGTTGGTAGCACTCTCAATTGGCGTAAGACGTTTATGGGATCCAGGACTTGTGTATGTCATGTATCTTACATTATTATATATAACTGTATCCCAGCATGCTATACATGACTGTAATGAGATATGGCCTGTAACCACCAGCATACCTTACCACCAGGGGTGCACTTGCAAGGGACAGGTATATAAGGACAGGTCTCAGGCAAGTGCAGCATTCCAGAGCTGAGAAATAAAAGGTGCAGGTCCAGAGTGACCTTGACTTCACTACATGCCTCGTGTGAATCTGTACTGAGGGGACAGGACTTTACAGTGGCGACGGGTTACGGGATTACAGAATCCACAGAATGGCGAACAACGGATCAGATGAAAAGTTCAATGCGGGAGACAATTGGGAGGACTTTATAGAAAGGCTCCAGCAAAGCTTTGTAACCAAAGACTGGTTAGGCGACGATAAGGCAGACAAGAGAAGAGCCCATTTCTTGACCAGCTGTGGCTCAAAAACATACGCTTTAATGAAGGATCTGTTGGCACCTGAGAAACCAGCAAGCAAGTCGTTTGAAGAATTGAGCACACTGGTAAGAGACCACCTGAAGCCAGCGAGCAGCCGACACATGGTCAGACACAGGTTCTACAACTACAGACGCTGTGTAAGCCAGAGTATACCCGACTTCGTGGTGGAACTTCGGAGGTTGGCTAGTTTATGTGAGTTCTCCGATGAACTGAGGAGAGAAATGCTGAGACACTTTTTCATTGAAGGAATAGGCCACGCAGGCATATTCCGAAAGCTCATAGAGACCAAGAACCTGACCTTAGAGGCAGCAGCACTGGTTGCACAGACATTCTTGGTAGGGGAAGAAACAACGAGGTTGATTTACAATGCAGGTGCGACAACTAACGAAATAATGGAACAAGGAGGTCACAGCATTAGAAAAGCTGCTACCCCCAAACACAGAAAAAAACGGCAGAACAGGCTTTCGACAGCAAGCAGTGACATCAGAAGCCATCAAGGGCCACAGGAACGGCCGTTCACACCTCATCAACCCACAATGCGAGCAATCAACTACAAACTGAGAGAAGCTCAAGAGAGATCAGCCAGACACAGCTCATTCTTTGCAAGCAGTCTGTGCTGGAGGTGTGGGGGTGGGCATTCGTCAAGGGAATGTCGATTTCAGCAGGTTGTTTGCAGGAACTGTGAATATACAGGGCATTTGGCCCGCATGTGCAAAAAAACGGCAGCTCGGCTGGTAAACGAATCGGATGGGTCGGAAAGCGGACCAGAAGACGGTGGGGACAGTACCCGGGACACCGATGTACAGCGGGTCAACACGATCAATGGCCGCTGCTCCTACGACAGGACGCCTCCTATAATGATGAGGGTCCTACTCAACGGGATATCTGTCAACATGGAGCTGGATACAGGAGCGAGTCAATCTCTCATGGGCGCTCAACAATTTGAACAACTGTAGCCGCATAAAAGAGACAGACCAAAACTCACAAGGGTTGACACCAAACTAAGGACCTATACCAAAGAAATCGTACCAGTCCTCGGCAGCACCATGCTCTCTGTCACACACAAAGGGACAGTGAACCGACTTTCCCTGTGGATTTTCCCCGGAGACCCCCAGCACTGCTGGGGAGAAGCTGGCTGGCAAAACTAAACTGGAAATGGGATGATGTCCATGCCATGTCATTAGAGGAACGGACCTCCTGCTCAACAGTTATAAAGCAATTTGAACATCTCTTTCAGCCAGGTGTGGGCACTTTCAAAGGGGCCAAAGTCAAAATCTACATCACACAGGATGCTACACCGGTCCATCACAAGGCCAGAGCTGTACCCTATGAGATGAGGGAAAAGGTTGAACACGAACTAGACAGGCTTCTGCGGGAAGGCATTATACCACCTGTGGAATTTAGCGACTGGGCAAGTCCCATCGTCCCAGTCATGAAGCCTGATGGATCCGTACCAATCTGTGGGGACTACAAATATACCATAAACAGAGTCTCGCTACAGGACCAGTACCCGCTGCCCAGAGCGGAGGACTTATTTGCCACATTGGCTGGTGGTAAACTTTTCTCAAAATTAGACCTCACATTTGCGTATATGATGCAAGAATTGACCGAGGAATCCAAGCTACTCACCACCATCAACACACATCGAGGCCTTTTCATGTACAATCGATGCCCATTCCGCATCAGGTCGGCAGCTGCCATATTCCAGCGCAACATGGAGAGTCTGCTCAAGTCCATCCCGGGGACGGTTGTATTTCAAGACGACATACTTATCACGGGCAGGGACACCGACTCCCATCTCCGTAATTTGGAGGAAGTACTAAAGCGGTTGGATCGGGTAGGCCTACGAGTCAAGAAATCCAAGTGCCTGTTTCTTGCACCCGAGGTTGAATTTTTGGGCAGAAGGATTGCCGCTGATGTAATCCGCCCAACAGAGTCCAAAACAGAAGCAATTCGCCTGGCAGCCAGGCCCCGGAATGTCTCAGAACTGCGCACCTTTCTCGGGCTACTCAACTACTTTGGGAACTTTATGCAGAACTTAAGCACGCTGCTGGAGCCTCTCCACGTGCTACTCAGGAAGGGGTGCGAGTGGTTTTGGGGGGACGCCCAGGAACGCGCCTTCAATAAGGCACGCAACCTTCTGTGTTCTAACAGTGTTTTGAATTTCTTTGACCCAGGTAAAAAGCTAGTTCTCACATGCGATGCGTCAGTATATGGGGATGGGTGCGTTTAGCAACATGTCAATAGTGCAGGCAAATTACAACCCATAGCTTATGCCTCCAGATCACTTTCGCGGGCAGAGCGCGGGTACGGAATGGGAGAGAAGGAGGCACTCGCGTGCATGTACGGTGTCAAAAAGATGCACCAATATCTTTTCGGGGCCAAGTTCGCATTAGAAACCGACCACAAGCCCCTCACGTCCCTCCTATCCGAGAGCAAGGCAATAAACGCCAATGCCTCGGCGCGAATTCAACGGTGGACCCTCATGCTGGCGTCCTACAACTATACCATAAGGCACAGACAACTGTGCCGACGCGCTCAGCAGGCTGGCGACCACGGAAGGGTCTGACGAACAGGACTGTGAGATAGTCATGGCAATCAATGCCTTTGAGTCCACAGGTTCGCCCATGACGGCTCGCCAAATCAGAGCCTGGACAGCCAGCGGCCCCACGTTATCCTTAGTAAAAAGATGTGTCCTAACCGGTGACTGGGCAGAGGCTCGCGATGCCTGCCCCGAGGAATTAAAACCATTTCACAGGCGCATGCATGAGCTATCACTACAAGCAGACTGCCTGATGTGGGGCAGCCGAGTAGTCATGCCTCTGTGAGCCAGAGAGGCATTTGTCCGGGAGCTCCACCGCGAGCACCCGGGGATCGTTCTCATGAAGGCCATAGCCAGATCCCACGTCTAGTGGCCTGGTATTGAAGCGGACTTGGAGCTCTGCGTCCGAAGGTGCACCATTTGTGCCCAACTCAGTAATGCCCCCAGGGAGGCTCCACTGAGCCCCTGGCCCTGTCCTACCAAACCGTGGTCGCGGGTGCACGTAGACGATGCGGGCCCATTCATGGGCAAAATGTTCCTCGTAGTTGTAGATGCATTTTCAAAGTGGATCGAATGCACCATTTTAAACTCGAGCACAACCTCCACCACTGTGCAGAGCCTCGCAACCATGTTTGCAACGCACGGAATCCCTGACATTAGTCTGTGACAATGGTCCGTGCATCACCAGCGCAGAATTCCAAGACTTTATAATTGACCACGGCATAAATCACGTCAAGACGGCACCGTTCAAGCCGGCCTCCAACGGCCAGGTGGAGAGAGCAGTGCAAATCATTAAACAAGGCATGCTTAAAATCCAAGGTCCCACGCTGCAGGGTCGCCTGTCGCGACTACTGTTGGCATACAGATCTCGTCCGCACTCACTGACTGGGATCCCCCCCGCGCAACTGTTGCTGAAAAGGACTTTAAAAACAAGGCTCTCATTAATCCTCCCAGACATGCACAAAATCGTTGAGGCAAAGCGCCGTAAGCTGACTGAGTACCATGACAGAAATTCAAGGGGGAGATGGAATGAGATAGGGGACAAAGTGTTTGTACTAAACTATGGCAGGGGTCCCAAATGGCTTGCAGGGACAGTAACGGGCAAGGAAGGAAACAGGCTACTGGTAGTACAAATGGACAATGGCAAAACCTGCCGGAGGCATGTAGACCAAGTCAAAAGCAGATTTACCAACAGCACTGCGGTACCAGAGGCAGACTACAATGTGGAACTCGCACCACACCTGGTGGACAGAGAGGGGGAACAACCTGAGGAAAGGGCAATCCCAACAGACAGCCCAGGCGAGTCAACAACAATCACACCAATCAAAACAGACAGCCCAGGCGAGATACCAGCAACCACACCCAAAGAAAAACAGACACCAAGGCAAACAACTGAACCATAACTCAGATGCTCCACGCGAGAGCGTAGACCACCTGAGAGACTAAACTTATAAAGACAATAAGACCTTGGGGGAGGGTGATGTCATGTATCTCACATTATTATATATAACTGTATCCCAACATGCTATACATGACTGTAATAAGATATGACCTGTAACCACCAGCATACCTCATCACCGGGGGTGCACTTGCAAGAGACAGGTATATAAGCACAGGTCTCAGGCAAGTGCAGCATTCCAGAGCTGTGAAGTAAAAGGTGCAGGTCTAGAGTGACCTTGACTTCACTACATGCCTCGTGTGAATCTGTACTGAGGGGACAGGACTTTACAGTGTACATAAACCAAGCTGACATTTCAGCATAATACTGAGGGAGTACAGCTGAAACATTAAACCGAGATCCCGCCTGCATATTCCAGTCGACACTGAAGATACGCATGGTACTATATGAAAGAGTAGGGAATTCCTCAGTATTCCAACCAGGAACCAGGCCTTTGAGAGATCTTGCAGTCTTGATGCAAAACGGCTGTCACATTTGTCTACATCACAACAATCATTCTTGTGAAGCTAATGATTATTCTCCTGCGATGAGCGGCACTTGGAGGTGGCGAGAAAAAGGGTGAACTGGGGTCGATTTGACTCCAAGATTACATGACTGGTGATGGAAGCTCAGAACCAAGTCAACCCACTTGTAGCAGATGTATAATCTGATAACTGGACCAGGTAGGTCCACAATACTCCAGGATACTGATGATTGAGCCAGACTGGAATCTGGAAGGATAAACCTGCCATTGGGGATAGGACTTTTACGCACAACTTCAAATAAACATGCATGCCCATGCCCTAACACAGAGTCGTACTAACTGGATACACAGCAAAAAATTTACCAGTGCTCTATATTAATAATATATGTACATTTTTAGCTAGATAAACTCGAGCAATACTCTGGAACACGCCTGGGCGTTTGCCAACTTTTGCTTAATTTTTCTGGATCTAGGCAACAACAACTTGCATTTATATAACACCTTTAATATAGAAAAACATCCCAAAAAACTTCACAGAAGCATAATCAAACAAAAAGGCAATATGTCCCAATGAGAAGAGGCTTGATACTCTAATAGGCATATTGAAACTTCACAGGAGTAGACTTGTCAGTAACTTGGCTTTGAAACTCTTCAACATGGTCATGGGCTTCTGTGCAGGTAAGACACCCGGCTGACCAAAGAAAAAAATGATGCTTCGAGATATTTTGAGAGGCATGATAAGGTGCATGATAAATGGATTTTTTTTTTTAATTCAAAGAAACTTGCTTTTTTGTGCTGATTGCAACACAATGTAAACTTCCTGAGAGATAAATGAGCACTTTCTAACTTACTACCCTTCCCTATTTCTCCTGTGAAGTGATATTCTTTAAGTTACAGTTGCTAGAAGGCTTAATGCTATTCATCAAAACAAATCAGCCGCATTGACCATATACTGCGCCCAAGTTTCGACTGGATTTGCTCCTATTTTGTTTGGAGCAACTAGTTTTTTTTTTTGGGAGTATCCTAGAAATTGCAATTCCCCACATTTAGTTTGCTCCAGTTTCAGTGAGTTAGTTTAGTTTCATTTTAGTTCAGTTTTCTTTTCCAAAAGGGGGCATGTCCAGCCACTTATGCCTGTTTTGCAAGTTTAGACTGCGAAAAGTTATTCCAAACAAACTTAGAATGGAGTAAGTGTCCACTTTTGTACGCTCAGAAAAACCTTGTGTAGAGTTAATAAATCAGCCTCATCTACTGCAGCACCGGGAGCCCTCCAGCAGCACACGCAGCCCTGCCTGCCTGATTAGTCAGATACGCGGGAAGGCAGCAGCCGGCCTGTGTGGCAGGCCACTCGGCCCAGGCTAGGGACGGCGAACATCGCGTCATCCCTTCGGCCAGGGATAGGGTCACCCAGAGACAGGACGCGCTGGGAGGGCCAGGAGCTGCTGCGCACGCGCGCAGCTGCCGGCACTCTTTTCAGCGCCTCTGCTGCGCTGTCCAGAATACAGAGGTACTTTTTAGGTGCACTTAATTCTACAAACTCAGCGCATCTCTCGGAGGTACGCCGTTCTAACCAACGGTTGAAAATTGGGCCCACTGAAACTAAATTCCCACCAAAATTAGTGTATTTTGGGAGGGAGGGGATTGCGGAGAGAAGAGAAAAAGAGACAACAAAGTAAAAGTTATTTTAAAAACATTATAGTTGTCCTGACGTCAATTTTTTGTTTCATTAAGTAGTTGGAAAAAAAGCTCATTGAAGTGCTTTTTAAAAAAAAAAAATTAATTCATGGGATGTGACTGGTAAAACCAGCATTTATTGCCCATCCCTAATTACCCGAGAAGGTAGTGGTGAGCAATCTTCTTGAACCGCTGCAATCCATGAGGGGAAAGTGTTCCCACAGTGCTGTTCGGGAGGGCGTTCCAGGATTTTGATCCAGCAACTATGAAGGAATGGTGATATATTTGCAAGTCAGGATAATGTGTGAGTCGGAGTGGAACGTGCAGGTGGTGGTGTTCCCAAGCACATTCTAGGTGGTAGAGGTCGTGGGTTTGGGAGGTGCTGTTGAAGAAGCCTTGGTGAGTTGCTGCAGTACATCCTGCAGCCACGTTGTGTCAGTGGTGGAGGGAGTGAATGTTTAAAGTAGTGGATGGGGTAGCAATCAAGTGGGCTGCTTTGTCCAGAATGGTGTTGAGATTCTTGTGTTGTTGGAGCTGCACTCATCAAGGCAAGTGGAGAGTATTCCAGCACAATCATGACTTATGCCTTGTAGATGGTGGAAAGTCTTTGGAGAGTCAGGAGGTGAGGCACTCGCCACAGAATACACAGCCTCTGACCTGCTCTTTGTAGCCACAGTGTGTGTGTGGCTGGTCCAGTTAAGTTAATAGTTAATGGTGACCCCCTCCCCCAGGGTGTTGATGGTGGGGTATTTGGTGATGGTAATCCCATTGAATGTCAAGGAGAGGTGGCTAGAATCTTGTTGGAGATGGTCATTTCTGGCACTTGTGTGGCGTAAATGTTACATGCCGTTTATCAGCCCTCGCCTGAATGTTGTCCAAGTCTTGCTGCATGCGGGCATAGACTGCTTCATAGCAACATTGCTAGTGTTGACTGTATTTTAATATGAAATAAGCTGGGGTGGGGGGCTTAAACAATAAAAATATTTCTTGAAAATTACACATACAGACATCAAATTCACCCCTCCCCAAATTCAAACTTTTACTATTTGAAACAAAATGGCCCATTTTGTACCAATCTTGGCAAAATAATTTACAGCCTGCATCCAAAGAGTGGTCCTCAAGTAGCAGCAGTTTTGTGCTGTAGGCCCATGCCCATCAGCAACATAGTTTAAACAGACCATTCCCTGACCACAGTTTCCATCCCTGGCAACTGTCTGAGGCTGAGCTGGACCATTCGCAACCTTGGTGTTAAGTGGTGGGAAACTCTCAAACACATCAGTTACATCACCAAGATTGCCAACTTCTACCTCTAACATCGCCCAACTCCACCTCTGCTCATCTGCTGCTGAAACCCTCATCCATTTAAAAAAAGGAGGTAGACAAAAAGCAGGAAACTATAGATCAGTTAACCAAACACCTTGTCGTTGGGAAAATGCTGGAGTCCATTATTAAGGAAACAGTCGTGGGACATTTGGAAAAGCATAATTCAATCAAGCAGTCAGCATGGTTTTATGAAAGGGAAATCATGTTTGACAAATTTGCTGGAGTTCTTTGAGGATGTAACGAGCAGGGTGGATAAGGGGGAACCAGTGGATGTGCTGCATTTGGGTTTCCAGAAGGCATTCGATAAGGAGGCACCTAAAAGGTTACTGCACAAGATAAAAGCTCATGGGGTTGGGGACAATATATTAGCATGGATAGAGGATTGGCTAACCAACAGAAAACAGAGAGTCGGGATAAATGGGTCATTTTCCGATTGGCAAACAGTATCTAGTGGGGTGCCGCAGGGATTGGTGCTGGGGCCTCAACTATTTACAATTTATATTAATGACTTGGATGAAAGGACCAAGTGTAATGTAGCCAAGTTTGCTGATGATACAAAGATGGGTGGGAAAGCAAATTGTGAGGACACAACAAATCTGCAAATGGATATAGACAGGCTAAGTGAGTGGGCAAAAATTTGGCAGATGGAGTATAATGTGGAAAATGTGAGGTTTTCCACTTTGGCAGAAAAAAATGGAAAAGCAAATTATAATTTAAATGGAGAAAAATTGCAAAGTGCTGCAGTACAGAAGGACCTGGGGGTCCTTGTGCATGAAACCCCACAAGTTAGTATGCAGGTACAGCATTAATCAGGAAGGCTAATGGAAAGTTGGCTTTTATTGCAAGGGGGATAGAGTATAAAAGCAGGAGAAGTCCTGCTACAACTGTACAGGGTATTGGTGAGGCCACACCTAGAGTACTGTGTACAGTTTTAGTCTCCGTATGTATAGGTTCAGTAGGTTGACCCCGGAGATGAGAGGATTGACTTATGAAGATAGGTTGAGTAGGTTGGGCCTATACACATTGGCATTCAGAAGAATAAGAGGTGATCTTATCAAAACGTATAAGATAATGAGGGGACTTGACAAGGTGGATGCAGAGGAGGATATTTCCACTCAGGGGAAACTAAAACGAGGGGACATAGTCTCAGAATAAGGGACCGCCCATTTAAAACAGAGATGAGGAGGAATTTCTTCTCTCAGAGGGCTGTAAATCTATGGAATTCTCTGCTCCAGAGAGCTATGGAGGCTGGGTCATTGAATATATTTAACGGGGAGATAGACAGATTTTTGAGCGACAAGGGAGTAAAGAGTTTTGGGAGACGGCAGGGAAGTGGAACTGAGTGCATGATCAGATCAGCCATGATCTTATTGAATGGCGGAGCAGGTTCGAGGGGCCAAATATAGAAACATAGAAAATAGGTGCAGGAGTAGGCCATTCGGCCCTTCGAGCCTGCACCGCCATTCAATGAGTTCATGGCTGAACATGCAACTTCAGTACCCCATTCCTGCTTTCTCGCCATACCCCTTGATCCCCCGAGTAGTAAGGACTACATCTAACTCCTTTTTGAATATATTTAGTGAATTGGCCTCAACAACTTTCTGTGGTAGAAAATTCCACAGGTACACCATTCGCTGCGTGAAGAAGTTTCTCCTCATCTCGGTCCTAAATGGCTTACCCCTTATCCTTAGACTGTGACCCCTGGTTCTGGACTTCCCCAACATTGGGAACATTCTTCCTGCATCTAACCTGTCGAAACCCGTCAGAATTTTAAACGTTTCTATGAGATCCCCTCTCATTCTTCTGAACTCGTGAATACAAGCCCAATTGATCCAGTCTTTCTTGATATGTCAAACCCGCCATCCCGGGAATCAGTCTGGCGAACCTTCGCTGCACTCCCTCAATAGCAAGAAGGTTCTTCCTCAAGTTAGGAGATCAAAACTGTACACAATACTCCAGGTGTGGCCTCACCAAGGCCCTGTACAACTGTAGCAACACCTCCCTGCCCCTGTACTCAAATCCCCTCGCTATGAAGGCCAACATGCCATTTGCTGTACCTGCATGCCAACCTTCCAATGACTGATGTACCATGACACCCAGGTCTCGTTGCATCACCCCTTTTCCTAATCTGTCACCATTCAGATAATAGTCTGTCTCTCTGTTTTTACCACCAAAGTGGATAACCTCACATTTATCCACATTATACTTCATCTGCCATGCATTTGCCCACGCACCTAACCTATCCAAGTCACTCTGCAGCCTCATAGCATCCTCTTCGCAGCTCACACTGCCACCCAACTTAGTGTCATCCGCAAATTTGGAGATACTACATTTAATCCCCTCGTCTAAATCATTAATGTACAATGTAAACAGCTGGGGCCCCAGCACAGAACCTTGCGGTACCCCACTAGTCACTGCCTGCCATTCTGAAAAGTACCCATTTACTCCTACTCTTTGCTTCCTGTCTGACAACTAGTTCTCAATCCACGCCAGCACACTACCCCCAATCCCATGTGCTTTAATTTTGCACATTAATCTCTTGTGTGGGACCTTGTCGAAAGTCTTCTGAAAGTCCAAATACACCACATCAACTGGTTCTCCCTTGTCCACTCTACTGGAAACATCCTCAAAAAATTCCAGAAGATTTGTCAAGCATGATTTCCCCTTCACAAATCCATGCTGACTTGGACCTATCATGTCACCTCTTTCCAAATGCAGTGCTATGACATCCTTAATAATTGATTCCATCATTTTACCCACTACCGATGTCAGGCTGACCGGTCTATAATTCCCTGTTTTCTCTCTCCCTCCTTTTTTCAAAAGTGGGGTTACATTGGCTACCCTCCACTCCATAGAAACTGTTCCAGAGTCTGTGGAATGTTGGAAAATGACTGTCAATGCATCCGCTATTTCCAAGGTCACCTCCTTAAGTACTCTGGGATGCAGACCATCAGGCCCTGGGGATTTATCGGCCTACTCTTGGCTCCTATTTCTTATGTTCTTATACCTTTGTTACCTCTAGACTTGAATATTCCAATGTTCTTTTGGTCGGCCTCCCATTTTGCACCCTACATAAACGTATACTCATTCAAAACTCTGTTGCCTGTATCTTAACTGGCACCAAGTCTCGTTCACCCATCACAAATGTTCCCTCTTATATTTTTTGTGTGTGCTGCGCAGCCCATTCAGAGATTTGTGCCCAAAACTTTACACTGAAAAAGCAGGTCTCAGGCTGCACAGGACCGGTAAAGTGGTGCGCGCCCATGCACTTTATAGGGAACGTTGCCCATCACCCCTGTGCTTGCTGACCTAACTGGCTCCTAGTGCGACAACGCCTCAGTTATAAAATCCTCATACTTGTCATCATCATCATCATAGTTAGTCACTCGAATCGAGGATGACTTGCTTCCACGCCAAAAAGTTCACAGGTGTTTCAGTGAAGGACCTAATATTCCAGGTCCCGAACCATATGCTGAAGGGTGGAAGATGCCTGTGCTTGGATTTTTTTAACACGTGGTGGCTGTTGCACACCAGCCACCGCACGGGCTTGACAGAGCTCGATCTTGGTCCAGTTACAAGGGTTATCCAAGACGACTGGAGACCTGCTCTGCTGCACGGACCTAGTGCGCACACATATCGAGTGTGGGCTGGTCCGTGCTACCCCTGGGCTCTCGCCTCGTCTGGGCCTCGAACTCACGCCTCTCCTTGGCCCCGATCACGTCCCTCTACAATCTCTCGCTGCTCCTTCGCCCCGACCTCTCAGCTCCTGCAGTACCTGTCCACGTTCCAATCAGCGACCTGGATCTTGGTGACGTCCAATCTAGTCGCCCTCTTCGCTGCCATTGCTCTCCTGCTCCAGCACGTGCTGCTCCCTAGAGTGGTATGCCGCCACACTGCTCCGATGGTGCTCGCAGGCCGGGGGCTGCTCAGCCTGCTGGACCAGGCCACCATGCTGCTCCTTCCCCGCTCCCCGGCCTGCTCCGATGGTGCTTGCACTTGTTTTCATATCACTCCATGGACTCGCCCCTCCTTATCGCTGTAACCTTCTCCAGCCCTATAAGCCTTCGAGATTTCTGTGCTTTTCCAATTCTGTCCTTTTGCGCATGCCTGATCTTAATTGCTCCACCATTGGCAGACGTGCTTTCAGCTGCCTTGGCCCCAAGCTCTGGAATTCCCTTCCGAAACCTCTTCGCCTTTCTATCTCTCTCCTCTTTTAAGATGCTCCTTAAAACCTACCTCTTTGACCAAGCTTTTGGTCATCTGCCCTGATATCTCCTCCTGTGGCTCAGTGTCAAAAATGTTTTTATGGATATCGCTCTTAAGTGCCTTGGGACATTTTGCTACATTAAATGCACTAAATAAATGTTGTTGTTGTTGCCCAAATAGATCAGACCCCTACAGCCAGAAAAACTTTACTGCATCAGTTAGAATTCCAACTCAAACTCCAGAGGTAAAACGCCACTGTTCAAACGACTGCACCACATAGCTCCCAAAAGTGCTGCTTTATGTTCTCAAAGACAAAATATGTAAGAGAATTTTGCCTTTCCTTTCCACTTGCACTATAAAAAAAAGTACAAGTTACTAAGCTCGGGCTCAAGTTACCAGTTCAGCAGTTTGAAATAACCCTTTGCAACTCGAACAGAAACAGAAAATGTTGGAAATACTCAGCAGGTCAGGCAGCAACCGCGGAGGTCAACAACCTTTCATCAGAACGCGAAGAAGTTAGAGATGTAACAGTTTTTTTAACAAGTACAGAGGAAGGGAAAGGGAAGAAAGAACAAAAGGGAAGTTCTATGATGGGGTGAATGGCAGGAGTAATTAAATGACAAAAGGGATGATGGTGCAAGGCAAACGGTGGTGGTAATGGGACAAGCAAAGAAACAAAAGATGGTTTTAAGGAGCTGTAAATGGCAATTGCAGAGCCATTACCATCATGTATCAGAAAAAAATGGGAGAGTGGTTATGATCTGAAATTTTTGAACTCCAGAAGGTTGTAAAAGCCTAACGGAAAGATCAGGTACTGTTTCTCTAGCTTCATTGGAATAGTGTAGAAGGCCGAGGACTTAGAGGTCAGAGTGGGAGTGGAATGGAGAATTAAAATGGCAAGCAACCGGAAGTTCAGGGTCACGCTTGCAGACTGAACGCAGGTGGTCAGCAGTGCGATCACCCAATCTGCGTTTGGTCTCCCCAATGTAGACACAACATCGTGAGCAGTGAATATAGTATACTAAACTAAAAGTACAAGAAAATCACTGTTTCACCTGGTAGGGTGTTCGGAGCCCTGGATGGTAGGAAGGGAGAAGGTGAAAGGGCAGTTGTTGCATATCCTCGCTTGCATGGGAAGGGCAGCGGATGTTGGGGATGATTGAAGAGTGGATCAGGTTGTTGCGAAGGGAATGGTCTGTTCAGAATGCTGAAAGGGGTGGGGAGGGGTAGATGTGTTTCATGGTGGTATCATACTGGAGGTGGCAGAAATGGCAGAGGATGATCTGTTGAATGTGGAGCCTGGTGGACTGGAAGGTGAGGACAAGGTGAATCCTATCGCGGTTCTTGGAGGGAGGGGTATGAGTGAGGGCAAAAGTGGAGGAAATGGAACGGACACAGTTGAGGGTCAAGTCAATGACGGTGAAGGGAATTCTCGGTTGAGGAAAAAGTAAGACTCGTTGAACCACCGGTGTGGAAGGTGGCATCATCAGAACAGATGCAAGGGAGACAGAGAAACTGGGAGAATAGAGTCCTTATAGGATGTAGGGTTGGGGGAGTGTAATCAAAGTAGTTGTGGCAGTCAGTAGGCTTATATTAGATATTGGTTGACACCTATCCCCAGAAATGGAGATAGAGTAGTTGAGGGAAAGTCAGAGATGGACCATGTCAAGACAAGGGAGGGGTGGATATTGGAAGCAAAGCTGATGAAATTTTCCAGTTTGAGGCGAGAGCAGGAAGTGGCAGCGAAACAGTCATCAATGTCCCAGAAAAAGGATTGAGGGAGGAGACCAGAGTAGGACTGCAACAAAGAATGTTCCATATATCCCTCAAAAAGGCAGGCACAGCTCGGACCTGTACACCTTTTATTTGGATGAAGTGAGTGGAGTCAAAGAAGTTGTCCAACGTAAGAATAAGTTTAGCCAGGCGGAGGAGGGTGCTGATGGATGGAGACTAGTTGGGCCTCCGTCCAAGGAAGAAGCAGAGAGCCTGCAAGCCATCCTGGTGGGGGATGGAGGTGCAGAAGGACTGGATATTCATGATGAAAAGGTTAGTGCCAGAAAACTGGAAACTGTTAAAGTGGCACAGGGTGTCGGACAAGTCACAGATGTAGGTTGGAAATGACTGTACAAAGTGAGAAAAATTATTGATTTGGATTTTGCAATGAGAATGACAGCAAAACAGTCCGCGTTTGCCGTCAATACTCCTCTGAAAGTGACAGCGACTTCTGGAATCGGCGCATGCCCAGATAAATGCGGAGATCCAGAAGTTCCTATCAGTCAGTCATTCCATGGTCCACCACAGATTGCACTGTGGAACTCTCGGAGCCAGCAAACAATTCAAATCACACTGAAGGATGGAAACGTCCCCTATTATGCTGGAATATTACTGTTAAACCACCCGCAAAAAAGTTAAGCCTTGTTGATAGAGTTGTAACTAGGTTTTTCAAGGTATATTGAATGCTGGACAACCTTTCTGGTCCTGCAAAACTAATTTTATATTTGAGGAATGTCAAATTTTTCCATTAATATGATAAGAATTGCATGGTTTTTAAAATATATTTTTTTTAAAGTTAGTTTATATTTCAGCTTCTACCTTCAACCTATATAACTGTCCCAATCTTTATTTCGCTGTCTAAAATGTATAAAAAGTAAATTAGTTAATCTGTGCACTTTACTTCCTGGTTTGCTGACTGAAAATTCTTCAGAGTGGCTGCTTAGCTTGCTTGATGACATCACTGTTGCTGGATGCTGGAAATTCGGTTGGTTTGGCACCAGATTCAAATTTATGTCGGGTGAGGTGAAATTCACACCACAGAGATCGCGAGATCTTTGTGGGCAACTTTCTTCGATGTCAGCGGTGAGCACCCCTGCAGATTCCAGGCCATAGAGTTGAAATAGGAAGAAATATGTTCCATGGGATAAGAACAGGCTGAAACGATGAGTCTACCAGGGCAGTCCTGTTTGTGGATTTTGGGAAGAAGGTAGAAGCAGGCTGTGCAGGGATGATGGATTATGCTGTTGGAGGCTGTGGGGAAATATCAAATGAGGTCACAAAGTCTAGAAAATGAGATAAACAAAATAAACTTCAAACCTCAAGTTTATTCAAGATATCACAAAGCAAACAAATAACATTTTCTTTGTCGAGATGTTAGGACAGCTGGAGTTAAAGCTATTCCATATTACATTAGAAAAGATTTCTAAATGAGGGGAAGGAGGAAACTGAAACTGATTTCAGTTGCTGATCTTGAAAAACTGAAATTTACTGAGACATAACTCTACTAACTTACAACAAAGATACACACACAGGGCATTCCCAAAAGGCAGATTAGGACACATTCTTCACAAGTACTAACAAGAACTCATGTTGTGTGGCACGACCACCATTCTAAATGGCATAGATTGAGAACAGATCTAGCAGCTCAAAATTGCACATCCATGAGGCACTGTGGGCCATCAACAGCAGCACAATTGGATTCCACCAAAATCTGTCACCTTATGGCCAGGCATATCCCTCACTCTACTATTACCATCAAGTCAGGTAACCAACGCTAGTTTAATGAGAAATGTGGAAGAGCATGCGAGGAGCTGCCCCAGGAGTACCTGAAAATGAAGTGCCAACCTGGGGAAGCTGCAACACAAGACTACATTGATGTTAAATAGCAGAAACAAAATGCTATAGACAGAGCTAAGTGATCCCACAACAAACGGATCAGATCAGCTCTGCAGTCCTGCCACATACAGTCATGATCGGTAGTGGACAGATTAGGAAAAGAGGAGGTGCAACGAGACCTGGATGTCATGGTACATCAGTCATTGAAAGTTGGCATGCAGGTACAGCAGGCGATGAAGGCGGCAAATGGTATGTTGGCCTTCATAACTAGGGGATTTGAGTATAGGAGCAGGGAGGTCTTACTGCAGTTGTACAGGGCCTTAGTGAGGCCTCACCTGGAATAGTGTTCAGTTTTGGTCTCCTAATCTGAGGAAGGACATTCTTGCTATTGAGGGAGTGCAGCGAAGGTTCACCAGACTGATTCGCGAGATAGCTGGACTGACATATGAGGAGAGACTAGATCGACTAGGCCTGTATTCACTGGAGTTTAGAAGGATGAGAGGGGATCTCATAGAAATATATAAAATTCTGACGGGACTGGACAGGTTAGATGCAGGAAGAATGTTCCCGATGTTGGGGAAGTCCAGAACCAGGGGACACAGTCTGAGAATAAGGGGTAAGCCATTTAGGACCGAGATGAGGAGAAACTTCTTCACTCGGAGAATTGTTAACCTGTGGAATTCCCTGCCGCAGAGAGTTGTTGATGCCAGTTCACTGGATATATTAAAGAGGGAGTTAGAAATGGCCCTTATGGCTAAAGGGATCAAGGGGTATGGAGAGAAAGCAGGAAAGGGGTACTGAGGTGAATGATCTGCCATGATCTTATTGAATGGTGGTGCAGGCTCGAAAGGACGAATGGCCTACTCCTACACCTATTTTTTGTGTTTCTTTGTTTCTATGTAAACAACTAATGGGAGGAGGCGGCTCCATGAATATGCCCATCCTTAATGGTGGGGGAGCCCAGCAAATGAGTGCAAAGAACAAGGCCAAAGCGTTTGCAACCATCTTCAGCCAGAAGCCAGTCTTCAGCCAATTTGATTCACTCCACGCGAGATCAAGAAATGGCTGAAAGCACTGGATACAGCAAAGGCTATGAGGCCAGACAACATCCCGACTGTCGTGCTCCAGAACTAGCTACGCATCTAGCCAAGCTGTTCCAGGACAACTCTGGCATCTACCCGACAATATGGAAAATTGCCCGGGTATGTCCAGTGCACAAAAAGCAAAATAAATCCAATCCGGCCAATTACCACCCCAGTCAATTCTCAATCAACAAAACAATGATGTAAGGTATTGTCAACAGTGCTATCAAGCGGTACTTACTCACCTATAACCTGCTCACCCATGCTCAGATTAGATTCCGCTAGGACCACTCGGCTCCAGACTTCATTACAGCCTTGGTCCAAACATGGACAAAAGAGCTGAATTCCAGAGGTGAAATCGAGAGTGCCCTCGACATCAAGGCAGCATTTGACTTAGTGTGGCATCAAGGAGCCACACTGAGTCAACGGGAATCAGGGGGGGAACTCTCCATTGGCTGGAATCATCCCTAGCACAAAGATGGTTGCGGTTATTGGAGGCCAATCGTCTCAGCCCCAGGACATCGCTGAAGGAGTTCCTCAGGGCAGTGTCCTCAGCGCAACCATCTTCAGCTGCTTCATCAATGACCTTCCCTTCATCATAAAGTCTTTGTTCGCTGATGGTTAAAGAGAATTCAGTTCCATTCTCAACTCCTCAGATAATGAAGCAGTCTATGCCCGCATGCAGCAAGACCTGGACAACATTCAAGCTTGGGCTGATAAGTGGCAAATAACATTCGCGCCACACAAGTCCCAGGCAATAACCATCTCCAACAAGAAAGAATCTAAACACTGCCCCTTGACATTCAACAGCATGACCATCGCTGAATCCCCTATCAACATCCTGGGGTCACCATTGACCAGAAACTTAACTGGACCAGCCACATAAATACTGTGGCTACAAGAGCAGGTCAGAGGCTGGGTATTCTGTCGCGAGTGTCTCACCTCCTGACTCCCCAAAGCCTTTCCGCCATCTACAAGGCACAAGTCAGGAGTATGATGGAATACTCTCCACTTGTCTGGATGAGTGTAGCTCCAACACTCAAGATGCTCTACACCATTCAGGACAAAGCAGCCCACTTGATTGGCCCCGCATCCACTACCTTAAACATTCACCCCTTCCACCACTGATGTACCGTGGCTGCAGTGTGTGCCATCTACTAGATGCACTGCAGCAACTCGCCAAGGCTTCTTTGACAGCACCTCCCAAACCAGTGACCTCTACCACCTAGAAGGACAAGGGCAGCAGACCTCCAAGTCACACACCATCCTAACTTGGAAACATATTACTGTTCCTTCCTAGTCGCTGGCTCAAAATCCTGGAACTCCCTTTCCAACAGCATTGTAGGAGTACCTTCACCACATAGACTGCAGCAGTTCAAGGTAGTGGCACCAAGGGCAATTAGGGATGGTCAATAAACGTTGCCAGCAACGCCCGCATCCCATGAACAAATAAAAAAGACAGTGTGATAGTGACTAGACGATATCAGCAACCTGGGAAAAAGTGATTTTAAAATTATACCTGTGGTATATGCAAAGTCTGACCTGATACTGTGAGCTCAAAGTAAAGTGTGACCGTAGTCTTTTATTACAAGTCACCATGGTGCCTCTCCAACCTGTGAAGCCTCCTTAAGTACAGATGCTCCCAAGGGATTGTGGGATCCCTTGAGACTCCAGGGGATGAGTCCGCTGGTGGTTAAACAAGGTATTTACAGGTTTACAGATATAACAACACCGCCCCCCCCCACCACCAAAAAGTCAATAGTGTAACTATTTACAAGGTGAGTCGATCTGGGGCCTTTCTTTCCCCGGTTGATCATCTCGGTGCGAATGTTGGTTTTGGCGAGTTGTTTGTTGAGCCCTAGCTGGGCTGCTGTGCAGCTGGCCTTGCTGGGCTGCCTGGTTGGTGAGTCCTGCTGGGCTGCTGCGGGTGATGGGTCCTGCCTCGTGGTCAACCGTTGTGTCGACTGCCACTGGTGTGTATGTTGGGGGGGTCAAAAAAAAGAGAGAGTCTAATGTGGGTTGCTCTCAATAGTCCGTGAATCTGAGTTTGGTTTGGTCCAAGTGTTTCCTGCAGATGGGTCCATTTGAAAGTTTGACCCGAAACACCCTACTCCCCTCTTTGGCCATGACAGTGCCGGGAAGCCACTTGGAACCTTGTCCACAGTTCAACACAAATACAGGATCATTAATCTTAATTTCATGTGACACATTTGCGCTATGATACGTACATTGTTGAAGCTGCCTACTCTCTACCTGTTGTGTAGATCAGGGTGAACTAACGAGAGCCTTGTCTTAAGTGCCCTTTTCAAGAGCAGTTCAGCGGGAGGGACCCCAGTGAGCGAGTGGGGTCTTGTGCAGTAACTAAGCAGGACTCGGGATAGGCAAATCTGCAGTGAGCCTTCAGTTACCCTCTTCAAGCTCTGCTTGTTTGAACTGCTCGCTCTGCCTGACCATTGAATGCTGGTTTGAATGGGGCAGATGTAACATGTTTGATCCCATTGCGGGTCATGAACTCTTTGAACTCGGCACTGGTGAAACATGGCCCGTTGTCACTCACAAGGGCATCAGGCAGACCGTGCATGGCAAACATGGCCCGCAAGCTTTCAGTGGTGGCAGCGGATGTGTTTGCCGACATTATCTCACACTCAATCCATTTGGAGTACGCATCTACAACCACTAGGAACATTTTACCCAAGAACAGGCCTGCATAGTCAACATGGACCCTAGACCATGGTTTGGAGGGCCAAGACCATAAACTTAGTGGCACCTTCCTAGGTGCATTGCTTAACTGTGAACATGTGTTACATTTGTGCATGCAGGACTCTAAGTCCGCATCGATACCAGGCCACCACATGTGGGATCTGGCTATCGCTTTCATCATTACAACGTCTGGGTGGGTACTGTGAAGATCACTAATGAAAGTGTCCCTGTACTTTTTAGGCACCACTACCCGATTACCCCACAGAAGGCAGTCTGCCTGTATAGACATTTCATCTTTGCACCGCTGGTACGGCTTTATTTCTTCCTGCATTTCTAATGGGACACTGGACCAGCTCCCATGAAGCACACAGTTTTTACTAAGGACGGTAAGGGGTCCTGGCTCGTCCAGGTTCTAATCTGTCGGGCGGTAACAGGTGATTGCTCACTCTCGAATGCTTCCATTACCATGACTAAATCTGCGGGCTGTGCCATTTCCACTCCGTGGTGGGCAATGGCAACCTACTGAGAGCATCGGCACAGTTTTCTGTGCCAGGCCTGTGGCGGATGGCGTAGTTGTATGCGGACAACGTGAGCGCCCATCTCAGGATGTGGGCCGATGCATTCGTATTTAGCCCCTTACTTTCAGAAAAGAGGGATATCAGTGGCTTATGGTCAGTTTCCAATTCAAATTTGAGCCCAAACAGATATTGATGTATTTTCTTTACCCCATAAACACACACTGTCGCTTCTTTTTCAATCATGCTGTAGGCCCTCTCAGCCTTACAGACTTCTGGATGCATAGGCAACTGGTTGCAATTTCCCAGATTCATTAGCTTGTTGCGATACACACCCAACACTGTATAAGGACGCATCACATGCTAGTACCAAACGCTTACATGGATCATACAACACAAGCAATTTGTTTGAGCATAACAGTTTTCTAGCTTTTACAAAGGCATTTTCTTGGCTTTTACCACACATCCATTTGTCTCCTTTACGCAACAAGGCGTGCAGTGGTTCTAACAGTGTGCTGAGACCCGCTAAGAAGTTACCAAAGTAGCTCAGGAGTCTTAGAAACGACCGCAGCTCCGTCATGTTCTGTGGCCTCTGTGCGTTCTTGATTGCCTCCGTCCTCGAATCGGTGGGCCTGATGCTGTCCGCCGCGATTCTTCTCCCCAGGAACTCCACTTCAGGCACCAGGAAAACGCACTTAAGCCAATTAAGAACCTCCTCCAGGTTCTGCAGATGCTCGACTGCCCCGACCTGTGACCAAGATATCGTCCTGGAAGACTACGGTGCGCGGGACTGACTTCAGTAAGCTTTCCATGTTTCTCTGGAATATCGCCGCGGCTGATCGAATCCCAAATGGGCATCTGTTGTAAATAAAGAGACCTTTGTGCGTGTTGATGCAGGTGAAGCCCTTCGATGATTCCTCCACCTCCTGCGTCATGTAGGCCGAGGTCAAGTCCAACTTCGTGAACGTCTTTCCTCCCGCCAGCATCGCAAAAAGGTCATCTGCCTTTGGTAGTGGATAGTGATCCTGCAGGGAGAAACGATTGATAGTTACTTTGTAATCACCACAGATTCTGACGGTGCTGTCTCCCTTGAGGACTGGAACAATCAGACTGGCCCACTCGTTGAATTCGATCAGCGAAATGATGCCATCTCGTTGCAGCCGGTCCAGCTCGATCTCCACCATCTCTCTCTCATCACGTACGGCTCTCGCCTTGTGATGGATGGGTCGCGCCCCCGGAATTAGATGGATCTGCACTTTTGCTCCTTGGAACTTCCCGATGCCTGGTTCGAACAATGAAGAGAACTTGCGTAGGACTTGTAAGCAAACGAAGTGTCATCAACGGACGAGAGCGCTCGGACGTCGTCCCAGTTCCAGCATATCTTCCCCAGCCAGCTCCTGCCGAGCAGCGTGGGGCCATCGCCTGGTACCACCCAGAGTGGTAACTTATGCACTGCTCCATTGTAGGAGACCTTTATAGTAGCACCGCCAATTACGGGAATCAGTTCCTTTGTGCAAGTTCTCAGTTTAGTGCGAATGGGAGTCAGGGCTGGCCTGGAGGCCTTGCTGCAACACAATTTATCGCAAGACTTTTTGCTCATAATGGATTGGCTCGCGCCCGTGTCCAGCTCCATTGACACCGGGAGAAATTTGAATTCAACCTTCAGCATTATCGGGGGACACTTTGTGGTAAATGTGTGCACCCCATATACCTCTGCCTCCTCGGTCTGAGGCTCTGGTTCGTCATGATCCACTGTGGATCTGTCCTACTCTGCAACATAGTGGTTTGCAGGATTAGCAGGGTTTGCAGCTCACCTGCACAAACATTGGAGGTGTCCCATTGTTCCACAGCCCTTGCAAACATACCCTTTGAAGCAGCATGAATGGATACGATGATCACCCCCGCAGCGCCAACTTGGTGTTAATGCCCTAGCATTCATCACCCTTGATGGTGGACTCAGACATCTGCGGACGTGCAGCTGCAGGCTTGTGAGGCCTGCCCTGTAAGTTACGATTCGAAAACAACATTACTTTATTCACAGTACTTGTAGGAGCACTCGTGTGCCGAGAGATTTGTTTGGTATTGTCACGGCCTGGGCTATCACTATGGCTTTACTCAAGGTTGAGGTCACTACAGTCAAAAGTTTGAGAAGTATTACTTCATGGCCAATGCCAAGTACAAAGAAGTCCCTGAGCACGTGCTCCAAATTCGCAATGTTCTGCAAAGCGACTTAGCTCGTGAAATAGCTCGCCACTTCCTGGCCTTCAGACTTCTTGTACCCGTAGAACCGGTACCTCGCCATCAGAACGCTTTCCTTCGGGTTAACATGCTCCCGGACCAGTGTGCACAAGTCATCATATGATTTCTCTGTGGGTTTCACTGGAGCAAACAGATTTTTCATGAGGCCATACGTTGGTGCCCCGCAAACAGTGAGGAGAATCGCCCATCGTTTGGCAGCGTTCGCTTCTCCTTCCAGCTCGTTGACCACGAAGTATTGGTCGAGTCGCTCCACGATGGTTTCCCAATTATCTCCCTCCGAAAATTTCTCCAGGGTGCCCACTGTTCTCTGCATTATTGCGGTGGGGTTTGTCATCTGTATCTCATCGCCAGTTGTGGTGTATGCCTAAAGAGTCTGACCTGATACTGTGAGCTCAAAGTGTGACCTTAGTCTTTTATTACAGGTCTCCAGAGTGCCTTCCATGCCTGTGAGGTCTCCTTAAGTACAGGTGCTCCCAAGGGATTGTGGGATCCTTTGGGACTCCAAGGAATGAGCCCTCTGATGGTTAAACAAGGTATTTACAGGTTTACATATATAACAATACCAGTAAATATAGTATGTGCTTCCTTATTGTGTGTATGTTAATTTTGGTTCCAATACACAAGAAAAATCATTAAGACAATACATTGCATTTCTTTCGTAATGCTCTTAGATTAGTACCATCTGTCATATAACGGTGAAAATGTTATAGGCAAGCTAGATTAAGCTTTTCAAACTTAGCTCACACGTGTGGAAGTCATTTCCATTAAATATTTGTCATATTTCATGGAAATGCAACAATTAACAACAACTCGTATTTATTTAGCGCCTTTAACGTAATGAAACCCCTTCCAAGGCACTTCACAGGAGTATTATGCGATAAAAATTTGAAATTAGCGTAAGTGACCAAAAGCTGGGTCAAAGAGGTATGTTTTAAGGAGCGTCTTGAAGTACAAAGGAGAGCAAGAGAGGCGCAGAAGTTTAGGCAGAAGGTACTGCGTACTTTTTTTTTTAAAAAACCAAGTCATAACACGCAATGTTTGTGTTTTGCTTTCTCTCAGCAAGATATTCAAGCACTAGGTTACACGTTGGGAGCACTAGACTCTAATTCAAAATATTAATTTGCAATTATTTTAACCTGGTATCAATCGTGAGAAATATTGCGTGCAATCTTCAAAAGGTCATTGAAGTGTTACAGATAGATACAGGCAGAAGATTTGAGATAGCATTTCATCATGTTAAAACAGCGCAAAAAGTGCTCACACAAAACACTTATTTTGATCTGTAGAGCTCCAAAAGTTATGGAAAGAAATGGAATTGAACTTATTTTTAATTGGCAAAAATATGGGAAGGAAATATCATCCTAGGCGTTCCCTTGTGTCAAGGATGACTTGCTTCCATGCCAAAAAGGGATGAGTTCACAGGTGCTTCAATGAAGGACCTAATATTTCAGGTCCCGAACTACATGTTGAAGGATGGAAGATGCCTGTGCGTAGATTTTTTTCAACATGTGGGCGGGGGAGGTGCGGGGGGAGAAAGAGATGGTGATCGGAAGGCTTCTGCACTGAGCCCAGGAAGGGAGGTGGCGATCAGAAGGCTTGTGCACTGAGCCTAGGGAGAAGGGTGCCGATTAGAAGGCTGCTGCACTAGGCACAAGACTGCAATGAGTTTGGGGGGAGGGGGGGGGGGGGGGGGGGGGAAAGAGAGGGGGTGAGGAGAAGAGGGAGGAGAAGTCACAAGACCTGGGTGTGGTCCATCCATACAGACCTTGGAGAAAGAGAACAAATAACCTGTCCTGCCTGCCTGCCGTTTTGAGCTTCTTGCAAAGGTAAAATTAAACTATGGGTGCAATACTGACAATGCCATACATCATGAAGAAGGCTCGCACAATAGTGCTACATAGGAGACAATTGATTTGACGTCATCGCACGAGAAACATCAGAGCCCGTAGGGTGCTGGGCAGGAGGCCTTACCCATGTCAGGTATATCGAGACAGGTGTTCATACCTGCATCCCAATGATGCAGACTGTGTCAGAAGGCTGCATTTCCGCAAAGAAATTGTAAGTGAGATCTATGAGTTGGTGAAAGCAGACCTGCAACCTAGAAGCATCAGGAGGACTGCTTTGTCAGTTGAAGTGAAGGTTACAGTTGCACTTTCATTCTATGCCTCCAGATCATTTCAAGCTACAACTGCGGATGTGTGTGCCATCTCTCAACATGCAACACTTGTCTGCATTCGGCAGGTGACAGCTGTAGTATATGCACGGAGGAATTATTACATAAAGTTTCCCATGATCGCCCAAACAATGCGTGACACGGCTATGGGCTTCTCCAGGATTGCTGGCTTCCCAAATGTACAGGGCTGCATTGATTGAACCCACATCGCCTTGTGAGCACCTTTGGAGGATTCCAAGATGTATAGGAACAGAAAAGGCTTCCACTCCATTAATGTACAGCTCTTGTCTGATGACATGCATCCCATCATATCAATCGATACAAGATATCCTGGGAGCATCCATGATGCGTTCATCCTATGCGAGAGCGTTATATCTGCCATGTTTCAGCAGTAGGCAAAAAAGCAAAGCTGGCTACTGAGAGACAAAGGATACGACCTCACCACCTGGCTCATGACGCCCTTACGCGAAACCCAGACGAAAGCTGACCGGGAATACAACATATCGCACATTGCGACACGCAGCATCATAGAGAGGACCATTGGCATCTTGAAACAGCATTACCGATGCCTGGATCATCCCGGAGACTACTTGCTACTGACAGAGATTGTCGGTCAGTTCACTGTTGTGTGCTGCATGGTGCATAACTTAGTCATCATGAGGCTGTAGTAGCTGGTAGAAGAAGACCCACCTGCGTTGAGATTGGCTGATAATAATGATAAGAAAGATGCAAACGACAAGCAGGATGAGGAGGACGCCATGCAAGTACCTGAACCCGAAGCACCACGGCGGAGGAGGGCGGGCCATCGTGCCCCTTTAACAATTGCCCAAGCCTTGCGCCAGCAGCTAATCCATGAACACTTTGCTGCCTGAGGGCTCAACGACAACGATTCCACATGGACCATGTTTACTGTTTGGACCTGTTCCGTAATGTCTTGTTGTGTTAATGGAACAAATGATAGAAATGATTCTTGCTTACTTCAAAAGTTGTGTTAATAATCAAATAATGGAAATTATTCAGATTTAATGTAAAATATATTTTATTCAAAAGTTTAACAAACAGTTCTTTGTACTTAACTTTAAAATTTGATACAAGAATAATTTTATTAAAGTTCAGTTACGATCACTTACAAACTCTAAGAACACTTACAAACTTTATGATCACTTACTAACTTTTAAACTGGTAAATTTACATAACTTACAAAAATCTTTTAATTTGAGAACAGTTACAACAGTAACAATAACAACAGCAGCAGCAAAAAAAGGCTGCACCCATCTCTCCTCCACCTTATTCGAAGACCGCCTGCCGTGCTTGCTCTTGGTGACTCCACCATCCCTGCCCGGAAGAGGTGGCGCAATGTTTCTGGGGTCGATACCAAGCTTATTCTTTCTAAGATCTCGGGTAGTATGCACCTGTTGGAGTGGGGGCAGGTGGCAAAGTGGAGGGCCCAGCTTAACATAATGCATGTCTGGCTGTGAGCACAGAATTACTATTTGACTTTGGCTATGGGCATCAGAGGCCAAAGGTTTAAATTAATAAGTCTCACTAAAGGCCAATGGTTTAAATTAGTAAGTCTCAACTAAATGAGTGTAAAGATTATACAGAAATTAGTATCTGGTTGCTGATAGGTTTATAACTATTCCTATCATCTTCAAACCTATGAACTGAGATGGCCAAATACTCCACAGGATTTGATGGTTTCTGTGCTACTGGGGCTTGGACAGGGAGGTTAATAATATGTTAAATAGCGAGGAAACAATGGACAAGCATTATGGAGCTCAAATTTATTAGCTGTGGGGATGAATGAAAACTTAGACAGTGTTATTCCCGAGTAGATTACATTGGTGGGGGATGGGGGGGGCGGTGTTGAAACCTATAATTGGGTAGATTGCACATGGTTTGCTAAAAAACAGTGAACTTAAGGGTCCAAATAGCCTTTTCTCAATCTGTACTATCATTGTACCGGATTTTGTGTTCGCCAGAAATCGCGAGATCTCTGTGGGCAGCTTTCTTCGAGATCAGCGCCAATCGCCATATTGCCGCTGACCCGCAAATTATGGGCCATTCTTCTTAATCTCTAGAGACCGTTGTAATGCGGAAAAATAAAAGATCTGAAAAGGTCTCAACTGCTGCCAAGACTTTGTATCCAATTGTGAATCTGATTAAAATCAAAGTACTAGAGACTGCCTGGATACCGGTGAAGACAGATTACGAGAGCCTAGAATTAAGGAGAGAGTGATTGAACACCATGAACAGTTTCAGCAGATCAGAGAGAGCTAGCATGAATTTGTAAAGGGTAGGTCATGCCTGATTAACCTGATTGAATTTTTTGAAGTAGTGCACAGGGTGATGTCTATGGATGTTATTTATATGGACTTCCACAAGACATTCAGTAAAGTCCCTCATAAGAGACTTAGCTAAAGTTGAAACTCATGGAATTGAAGGCAAATTATTGACCTGGTTAGGAAACTGGCTGAGCAGCAAGGGGACAGAAAGTAGGGATAATAGCCAGGTAGTCTAATTGTCAGGTTGTGACTAGTGGTGCCCCACACATGTGTGTGTTGGGGCCTCAACTATTCACCATATTTAATAATGACCTAGATGATGGAATAGAGAGCCACATATCCAAGCTTGCCAATGACACAAAAATAGGCGGCATGTAGATGGAAGCATAAGATTTCAAGGAGATATTAACAGATTAAGTGAATGGACAAACTAGGGATGTATTCCATGGAATTTAGACAATTAAGGGGTGATTTAATCAAAGTTTTCAAGATATTAGGGGGAACTGATAGGGTAGATAGAGAGAAACTGTTTCCACTGGTTGGGGAATCTAGGACTGGGGGACATAGCCTAAAAATTAGAGCCCGGCCTTTTAAATGTGAAATGAGGAAACACTTCTACGTGTAAAGGTGGTAGCGGTTTGGAACTCTCTTCCACAAACAGCAGTTGATTTGGGGTTAATTTTAAATCTGAGTCTTACAGGTTTCTGTTAACCAAAGGTATTAATTTGATATGAGGCAAGGCAGGTATAGAGAGTTTGGTCACAGATCAGCCATGATCTCACTGAATGGCAGACTCGAGGGGCTAAATGGCCTACTCCTGTTCCTATGATACTCATTATGTCTGCCACACAGCAATATTCTGATTGTTCTGTTTAAAAGAACAAACAGCACCAACTGGGAGGGAAGAAAGTTTGTACATTGAATAGAAGTACCAAAATCAATCTCTTCTCTCTCCCTCCCACTTCCACTTTGCATTTGAGACATAATTCATGCACCACATAGAAACATGAAAATTATCTAAAAAGAAACTGTGGAAGAAACCTATCAGAATTATATATACTGCAGCAGTGGCAGTGCATTAAAATAAATTGTCACAACTCTAAAAACCCATAAGTTCCCAGAAGGAGGAATACAACTAAACATTCTGCTCATTCTGAGAGTAAACACTTAATTTTCAGAATTCAATCAAGACCTGATTAATGGCTGAGTGACACTGGATACAACTGTGTTTTTTCTGGCTGTAGGCAGGGAAATAAGACTTTTGAATAACTCTGCATACATAGTTGTTTATGCATTACCAACAATGCTCCAGAATCCATCCCACAATGTAAATGAGATGGATTCCACAGCACGTCAGCCAACAAACAGAACCATTTCTATTTGGAGGGGTTCTGTACAATATAATGCAGTATACTTAACAATGTAGTGAATTGAACTGAACATATGTAACTTTACTGTATTTACACCACACAAATTAGAAATGTAAAGGAAATACACTATTACACTTCAATTACTATACATTGTTTCTTTGTAAACTTCAAAACAACACAGAAATAGGCTTATGATTTAACTAACTGCCAGGTAGCTTGATTAATGTGACCTAAGGAAAAAGCATCTATTAATAGTTAACCAATTCCACATTGCCAGACTCAGTCATGGGTGAAACAAAGACACAAAATTGTATAAAAATCACAGTCACTCACCAACTACTAGAAAACAGCATTCTGTTCATTACAACTTTGCGGCATATAATCATTTGACAAATCCCCCTCAGGGATGACAATGGACTGTTCCGTGAGAATTTTCTGATGTGTATATTTTAACTTAAAATAGACTAAGAAATACAACAATTAATCTCTAGAATTCTTTGTAAATAACAAAACAAGTTACCACAATGGTTAATGAATCGATTCCCAGGATTCTAAACAGGAAAGTAACTTTTGGATGATTCTTATCGTAGAGTCATCATCATCATAGGTAGTCCCTCGAAATCGAGGAAGACTTGCTTCCACTCTAAAAGTAAGTTCTCAGGTGGCTGTAAAGTCCAATGCGGGGATTACAGTCTCTGTAACAGGTGAGGCAGACGGTGGTGAAGGAAAAGGTGCCTGGTTTGCCGCACGCTCCTTCCGCTATCTGCGCTTTGTTTATGCATGCTCTTGACAACGAGACTCAAAGTGCTCAGCACCCTCCCTGGCCCAAAGTCCTCCACTTTGGGCCAGGGATTCCCATGTGCCGGTGGGGATGTTGCACTTTATCAAGGAGGCTTTGAGGGTGTCCTTCAAGCATTTCCTCTGCCCACCTGGGGCTCGCTTGCTAGTACAATAGGTCAAGCCAAAACTGCATAGAATATTTTGAAGACTGTGTACTAGAAAAATACACAAAAAAGGGCGAGCAGGAGAGAGCGAGCAAGAGAGCGCGCAATTAATTTAATTTGGAAGAATTGATTTGCACTTGATTGGGTAAATTACTTTATTTATATCTAGATCACTGTGCGTGCTTATTTTATGAATTCACAGAAAGCTATATACCATTATATACAAAACAAATCAAGAGTAAAAGGTGTGAGATAATTACAACACTATGTCCTATTTTAGGTCTGAGATTTGAGATCCAAATCAATTGTTTTTTTAAATTTTGTAAAGTTTCTTTAAATATAGTATAAACTTGCACGAGTCCGTTGCTCTTTGTGCTGCAGTTGGTTCTACACTCTTTTCACAGTCAATGCAGCAGAGAAGGTAATCTTTTTACTTCTATAGGCAGGGTGATTTCATTTGTTTCCCCCCAGTATCTTTTCTTTGTATCAGATCTTCAGCTGTGCTTGAATATTCGCTAAGCATTAACTTTTGGTAAGTTGGAGTGCTGAACATAAAAAGACATCATGCTTTATCAGATTTTAAGTTTCAGGATTTAAGTTGTGTCATGTATTCAACCAGCATTGTAACCCATGTATAATCTGACCTAAGTTGTACACTGTGAGAACAATGACCACTAGGTGGTGAACTTGTGGGAGACACTCCTAACCTGGATCTTCAGGTATAAAAGGGGAAGCTCCACCCACTTACATCACTTGAGTGCTAAGGAATAAAGGACAGGTCACAGACTGACCTTCTCTCAAGCATGGGCCTTGTGTGCATTTATACTGTATAGTAAGGACGTTTCAATGGCGACAAGAAACTGGGATTTAAACCACGCAAGCATGGCCACTGGCAGAACAGACGAGAGGAACTGTGTTAAGGAATGGCTGGGACAGAGATTCAACATTGTTAAAGCAGCACACAGTTCTCCAGGCAGACAAGGGCAATCGGGCATGCCCCAACATGTAGTCGAGCCCAGAGGGGGAGTTCGACAGAGACAATGGCAAGCTGAACGGCGATTCACGCCATTGCAAGGGACAATGCGGCCAGTAATGGGGCCATCAACACCTATTAATGGCGCACTCAAGGACAATCACAGGGGCAGTCAGGGACGATCGACTGGAAAGGGACCTTTTGTTTCCAACAACAGCTCATGATGGAGGCGTGGAGGCACACACTCAGTCGGAGTTTGCAGAGATGAGCAAAATACCTGCAGAAATGAACGCTGGGGAAAATCGCTGAAAGCTGAAGTTCAGAGAGTTCATGTGGAGCACGTATACAGTTCATACACCAGGTCGCCACTGAAAATGATGAAAGTGCTCCTCAATGGCATCCCAGTATCAATGGAGCTAGACACGGGGGCCAGCCAGTCACTGATGGGTATCAAACAGTTCGAAAAGTTGTGGGCGTCCAAGGCCAGGAGGCCAAAATTATCGCCGATTGACACATAGCTACGGACATACACAAAGGAGATCATTCTGGTGCTAGGCAGCGTCACGGTAGTCGTGACCCACAAAGATTCGGAGAACAAGTTGCCACTCTGGGTTGTCCCGGGAGACGGTCCCGCACTACTGAGGAGGAGTTGGCTTGCTGTCATTAACTGGAAATGGGGCGATGTCAATGCAATTTCCTCTGTGGAGCGAGTATCATGCTCACAGATCCTGGACAAATTTGACTCATTATTTCAACCCGGCATTGGCACTTTCATGGGGGCCAAGGCAGTGATTCACATAAACCCGGACGCCAGGCCAGTACACCACAAGACCAGAGTGGTGCCGTACGTGATGTGGGAAAAGATAGAAGGCGAATTGGACCGCCTGCTGAGGGAAGACATCATCTCGCCAGTCGAATTCAGTGACTGGACGTGCATGATTGTGCCGGTGCTCAAGGCGGATGGGTTGGTCAGGATATATGGCGATTACAATCAGGTGTCACTCCAAGACCAGTACCCGCTACCGAGAGCGGAGGACCTCTTTGCGACGCTATCCGGTGGCAAACTTTTTTCAAAATTGGACCTGACCTCAGCTTACATGACCCAGGAGCTGGCGAGTGAGTCGAAGAAGCTGACCACCATCACGACACACAAGGGGTTGTTTGAGTACAACAGATGTCCGTTCGGGATTCGCTCGGCCGCCGCGATCTTCCAACGAAATATGGAAAGCCTCCCCAAGTCGATTCCAGGGACGGAGGTTTTTCAGGACGACATCCTCATCACGGGTTACGATACTGAAGAACACCTCCACAACCTGAAGGAGGTGCTATGCAGACTGGACCAGGTAGGGCAGCGACTGAAAAAGGCGAAGTGCGTCTTCCTAGCTCCAGAGGTAGAATTACTGGGGATGAGGGTAGCAGCAGACGGGATCAGCCCTACTGCGTCCAAGACGGAAGCAATCCAGAGAGCACCCAGACCCCGTAACACGACGGAGCTGCGTTCGTTCCTGGGGCTCCTGAACTATTTTGGTAACTTTTTTCTCAAATTGAGCACGCTGCTCGAGCCGCTACACGTGCTCCTATGTAAAGGTCGCGAATGGGTCTGGGGGGACAGCCAGGAAAGGGCTTTTAATAGAGCACGCAATTTGTTATGTTCCAACAATCTGTTAACGCAGTATGACCCTTGTAAGAAACTTGTGTTAACATGCGATGCGTCGTCCTATGGTGTCGGGTGTGTGTTGCAGCATGCCAATGCCAAGGGTCAGTTACAGCCGGTAGCTTATGCCTCCAGAAGTCTGTCCCAGGCAGAAAGGGGCTACGGGATGGTAGAAAAGGAGGCACTAGCATGTGTATTTGCAGTAAAGAAAATGCACCAGCACCTGTTTGGCAGGAAATTTGAGCTGGAGACAGATCACAAACCCCTAACGTCCCTTTTGGCCGACAACAAGGCCATAAATGCAAATGCATCGGCCCGCATAAAGAGGTGGGCACTCACGTTAGCCGCCAATGACTATACAATTCGGCACAGACCGGGCACTGAAAACTGCGCCGATGCACTCAGCAGGCTCCCACTAGCCACCACTGAGGGGGCTACCAAGCATGTTGCTGAGATGGTCATGGCTGTTGAAGCTTTCGGAAGCGAAGGCTCACCCGTGACAGCCCGTCAGATTAAAGTCTGGACAAATAGAGACCCGCTATTGTCTCTAGTCAAGAAATGTGTCCTGAATGGGGACTGGGCAGCCACGTACAGGGCATGCCCTGAGGAATTTAAACCATTTCACAGGCGCAGGGATGAACTCTCGATTCAGGCCGATTGCCTACTGTGGGGAAACCGCGTAGTCATGCCCCAGATGGACAGAGAGGTGTTCATAAGAGAACGCCACAATGAGTACCCAGGCATTGTCATGATGAAGGCAATTGCCAGGTCACACGTTTGGTGGCCAGGGATAGACGCAGATCGCAGGTGCAACACGTGTGCCCAGCTGGGCAATGCGCCCAGGGAAGCCCCCCTTAGCCCGCCAAGCCTTGGTCACGCATCCATGTGGACTACGCAGGTCCTTTCATGGGAAAAATGTTTTTGGTTGTAGTAGACGCCTACTCCAAATGGATCGAGTGTGACATTTTAAATTCAAGCACATCCTCTGCCACGGTAAAAAGTCTACGGGCAATGTTCGCCGCCCATGGTCTACCGGACATCTTGGTCAGCGACAATGGCCCGTGCTTCACAAGCACTGAATTCCAGGACTTCATGGCAGGCAATGGAATTAACCATATCAGAACGGCACCGTTCAAGCCGGCCTCAAACGGCTAGGAAGAACGAGCAGTGCAGATAATCAAACAGGGGATGCTCAGAACCCAAGGGGGTTCCCTACAAAGCCGCTTATCACGCTTCCTGTTGGCCTACAGATCCCGACCACACTCGCTCACAGGGGTTCCACCCGCAGAGCTGCTAATGAAAAGGACGCTCAAAACCCGGTTATCCCTTAAACACCTCACCATGAAAGAAATTGTCGAGAGCAGGCGCCAGTCACAATATGACTACCATGACAGGAATGCGAGGGCGCGATGTATTGATGTAAATGACCCTGTTTTTGTCCTCAACTACGGTGCAGGGCCCAAATGGCTCGCAGGCACTGTGATTGCCAAAGAGGGAAATAGGATTCTGGTAGTTAAACTTACCAATGGACAAATCTGTCGCAAACACGTGGATCAAACAAAAAGGAGGTTCAACAACCCCATAGAAGAAGCAGAGGAAGAACACAATATAGAGTTCACTCCACCACAGGTGACCGAACACCGGAACCAAAGGGAAGAGAGCCCAGTCACTGTGGGCAGTCCGGATAGGCCTGAGGCACCGCAAACAGCAGACACTCAGGCCAGCGCCCAACAACTGGAGCCCCAACTCAGGCGCTCTACAAGAGAGCGTAAACCACCAGAGAGACTCAACATGTGATCCCAATAAGACTTTGGGGGGGGAGGTGATGTCATATATTCAACCAGCATTGTAACCCATGTATAATCTGACCTAAGTTGTACACTGTTAAATACAATGACCACTCGGTGGTGAACTTGTGGGAGACACTCCTAACCTGGACCTTCAGGTAGAAAAGGAGAAGCTCCACCCACTTCCATCACTTGAGTGCTAAGGAATAAAGGACAGGTCACAGACTGACCTTCTCTCAAGCATGGGCCTCGTGTGCATTTATACTGTATAGTAAGGACGTATCAAGTTGGGTGGATATTTACAAACTGCTCTCAGTTATAAATCCACTTTAAAATCTTTATGGTAGGAACCTAAACTTTTGTTACCAGAGTAACATCTACACCTCTTATTCACTATATGGTCACAAAGTGGAGTAAGACTTCATCTCTCAAAAAGGTCTGGTTTTAACCCAATCAGTGTAATTTATCAGCTTCCAAGACAAAGTGCTTGAGCCATGGCCCTTAGCTCAGAAGGCAACTGTGAGCCCTGCTATCTCACTGTAAAGCCACTCAGCCTGAACATTACCTGTTCATAAAAACAGAATCTATTGGTACGAGTTACTGTTTAACCACGAGAAGGATAAAGACTTATTTGAAGGGTTCCCATTTAGGAACAAGGATCATCAAATAGATTTTAAAAGAGTCCAGTCGAGGTGGTTCCTGCACAGTACATGCAAGTTGGCCACACTAGATGCCTGAAAAATGGTACATGCTTGGGGCACAGGATGTTAGTCTCGGAATTTGGTCCTTGCGGCACAATTTATGCGGCTGCAGCAGAGTGTTCAATTTCTACCTTTATATATGTTATCTTTCACCTTTGTTGCTTCTGTCTACTGTAAATCAATCAGTCCCAAATTAAGTTTGGTCTGCTTGACCTGGACTACTTAATTATGCTGCAGATCAAATTAATACATTCTGATTCTTGTCTAAATTCAATGTATTGTGTTGCATAACCAGAGAACATTCTGCATTGCTTTTTAAAAACCACTTCTATCCTACTTCTATAAAAGCAAATGAATTTTCACTTTCATTGTTACTCAAAGTAAAATTTCATTAGAACGACTTTGCACATTAAGAATGCCTCACTACACTACCACCTTTAAGTTCATTGCCATTAAAAAGCCAGTTATGTTACTATAAAATCTTGAAATTACTACTTGGAACTACAGGTATAAACAGACTTCAGATCTGTTAGCTAAAGTAACAATTTTGAAGTTAAGTAAGTTTATTTGGAGATGCGAAAGCAACACAAATAAGCAAACAATCTGAACATTTTCAGAATACCCTGTACATACCAGGACTTCCCCCACAATACCAAGAAAAAGGCAAACTTACATGTGTATAGCGCCTTTCATGCCCTCACTGCCACCCAACGTGCTTTACAGTCAATGAATTACTTTTAAGTATAGTCACTGTTACTCTAGCCAATTTGCACACAGCAAAGTTCCACAAACAGCAATGAGTCATCTCCAGCCCATAAGTCAAAATTCACATCAATTTGATCAAATAAACTCTCGTCTAAAAAACTCATCGCTCACTAAAGGGTGTTAATGATCCTCTTTTACACAACTCAGAGAAAGACTGAGTTGCAATTAACTGATTCGTTAATTTCTTGCTGTGTCACTCGAATAAACACACACCCGGATTTCTACTCAACTGAGAGCAGAATCCTTAAAACACCAAACACAGATTCAAAGGTTGCAGCGAATGCGAAGGAGTCCGAACAGAGAAAGACTTATTGATCACAGGGACAAAGTGCGCCCTTTCTCTGCTTCGCAACCAGCACAACGAGCAGCACTGGAGGTTCGACACTGAGGATCAGCACCTCCGCTCCGCTTCACGTTGTGTTTATGTTTGTTGTGTATGATTAAATGCCTCTTTATTGAAGGCTTTGGGAGATTCATTTGAACTTTTTTGTTTCACGGAGAATGACAGATGACGACGGACTCGCTGCGTTGGACACCAAGTACACGCAGTAAAAGCCCGCCGTGCTTCTGTCGCCATTATCACCTCAATAGCCTCCTTGGAAATAAGAGTAAAAGTCTTACCGCGCAGCCCCGGGAAGCAGCTCCTATCAGCTGGCCGACATGGCGCTCGCAGCCCGCGCACGCCCGGCCCGCCTGCCGTTAATCCACACAAAGCCGCTCGGAACTGACGTCACCGCCAATCGGCCGAGTCGTTGTCGGCGACCGTTGCACGAGAGGGAAAAGGCGTCTCAGGGTGAGTTTGATTTATCTGACACTGCAGTCTTTTGGAAATCAGGAAGTGCCCACGTACCCATCCCCTCCCCCCCACAAAAAAAAATCAAATTTGTTTAATGTGGTGGAAAAATAGATTGTCTCCGATTAATGTTGTATTTTAGAGCTGTGTCAGCCGTAGCTCAGTGGGTAGCACTCTCGCCTCCAAGTCCGAAGGTTGTGGGGTTAAGTCCCCGCTACTGTTGAGCAAAAAAAATCTAAGCTGATACTCCAATGCAGTACTGAGAGAGCGCTGCACTGTCAGAGGTACTGTCCCAGATGAAGGAATTGAGTGTAATATCTCCAAGTTTGCAGACGACACTAAGCTGGGGGGGGGGGGGAGGGTGTGCGAAACATAGGCCATTCGGCCCTTCAAACCTGCACCACCATTCAATAAGATCATGGTTGATCAATCACCTCAGTACCCCTTTCCTGCTTTCTCTCCATACCCCTTGATCCCTTTAGCCATAAGGGCCACATCTAACTCCCTCTTCAATATATCCAACTCGCTGCGGCAGGGAATTCCACAGGTTAACAACTCTGAGTGAAGAAGTTTCTCCTCATCTCAGTCCTAAATGGCTTACCCCTTATCCTTAGACTGTGTCCCCTGGTTCTGGACTTCCCCAACATCAGGAACATTCTTCCTGCATCTAACCTGTCCAGTCCCGTCAGAATTTTGTGTTTTCAGTTTTGGTCTGCTAATCTGAGGAAGGACGTTCTTGCTATTGAGGGAGTGCAGCGAAGGTTCACCAGACTGATTCCCAGACTGGCAGGACTGACATATGAGGAGAGATTTGATCGTCTGGGCCTGTATTCACTGGAGTTTAGAAGGATGAGAGGGTATCTCATAGAAACATATAAAATTCTGACGGGACTGGACAGGTTAGATGCAGGAAGAATGTTTTCAATGTTGGGGAAGTCCAGAACCAGGGGACATCGTCTAAGGATAAGGGGCAAGCCATTTAGGACCGAGATGAGGAGAAACTTGTTCACTCAGAGTTGTTAACCTGTGGAATTCCCTACTGCAGAGAGTTGTTGATGCCAGTTCTTTAGATATATTCAAGAGGGGGTTAGATATCGCCCTTACGGCTAAAGGGATCAAGGGGTATGGAGAGAAATCAGGAAAGGGGTACTGAGATGAATGATCAGCCATGATCTTATTGAATGGTGGTACAGGCTCAAAAGGCCGATAGCCTATTCCTGCACTATTTTCTATGTTTCTATGTCTTTCTGATGAGACGTTAAACCGAGTGCCCGTCTCTCAGGTAGACCTAAAAGATCCCATGGCACTATTTTAAAGAAGAGCAGGGCAGTTATTGCCAGTGTCCTAGCCGGAATCGAGGGATATGGGGATAGTGCGGGCAGGTAGAGGGCCAGCCATAACCTTATTGAATAGCGGAGCAGGCTCAAGGGGCCAAAAGGCCTACTCCTATTTCTGATGATACATTTTTTTCTCTCATTTCTTTTGTGCTTTTAAAACCATGATCTCAGTTGGGTGGGGGAATGATTTAAGGAGTTACTGGGGTAGATTTTCAAATTGCCGCCTGTGGGTAAAGCTTGCGTTGCAGATCAGCTGGCCATTATAGAAATCGCCCGATTTTCATTCTCAGTGAATCTCATTTGCACCCTCTCCATGGCTGTGATGTTCCGAAAGCAAGCTGCCCAAAACGGGACTCAAGATTCGAACAATGGCCTAACTGATGATTTGTATAGGTTTAGATTACCTCTTTGCATTTGTACTTTATGCCTCATTTACAAAATCTAGGATCCTTAAATGCTTTCTACAGCTTTGTCAACTTGTCCTTCCACTTTTAAAGTTTTATGTATCTGAAGCTTAAGTGTCTCTGCTCCTCGACTTTGTTTTTTTAAAATGTTTTATCAGTTAGTGTATATCATGTTTGAGAAATTTGCTGGAATTCTTTGAGGATGTAACGAGCAGGGTGGATAAAAGGGAACCAGTGGATGTGGTGTATTTGGATTTCCAGAAGGCATTCGATAAGGTTACTGCACAAGATGAAAATTCACAGGGTTGGGGGTAATATATAAGCTCAACAAGCTCCCCGTTGGAGTGGTACTAAACTACAGAACCAGTGGGAAACTGTTCAACCTTCGCCGTCTCCATGCCAGGTCCAAGAACACCCCAACCTCTGTCGTCGAGCTACGATACGCGGACGCCGCCTGCGTCTGCGCATATACTGAGGCGGAACTCCAGGACATAGTCGACGTATTTACTGAGGCATATGAAAGCATAGTCCTTAAGCTAAACATCAGTAAGACAAAGGTCCTCCACCAGCCTGTCCTCGCCGCAGAGCACTGCCCCCCAGTCATCAATATCCATGGCGCTGCCCTGAACAACATGGACCGCTTCCCTTATCTCGGGGGCCTCCCATCAACAAGAGCAGGCATTGACGACAAGATCCAACACCGCCTCCAGTGCGCTAGTGCAGCCATCGGCCGCCTGAGGAAAAGTGTGTTTGACGACCAGGCCCTCAAAACTGCCACCAACCTCATGTGTCTACAGGGCTGTAGTAATACCCGCCCTCCTGTATGGCTCAGAAACATGGACCATGTACAGTAGACACCTCAAGTCGCTGGAGAAATACCACTGATGTCTCCGCAAGATCCTACAAATCCCCTGAGAGGACAGACGCACCAACGTTCGCGTCCTCATCCATGCCGGAATCCCAAGCATTGAAGCACTGACAACACTTGATCAGCTCCGCTGGGCAGACCACATAGTTCGCATGCCAGACACGAGACTCCCAAAGCAAGCGGTCTACTCGGAACTCCTTCACGGCAAACGAGCCAAAGGAGGGCAGCAAAAATGCTACAAGGACACCCTCAAAGCCTCCCTGATAAAATGCAACATCCCCACTAACATCTGGGTGTCCTGGCCAAAGACCGCCCTAAGTGGAGGAAGTGAATCCAGGAAGGTGCTGAGCACCTCGAGTCTCGTCGTCGAGAGCATGCAGAAATCAAGCGCAGGCAGAAATCAAGCGCAGGCAGCGGAAAGTGTGTGCGGCAAACCAGTCCCATCCACCCCTTCCCTCGACGACCGTTTGTCCCACCTGTGACAGAGACTGTGGTTCTCCTATTGGATTGTACAACCACCTAAGAACTCGTATTAAGAGTGGAAGCAAGTCTTCCTCGATTCCGAGGGACTGCCTATGATGATGACGAATATATAAGCTTGGCTCCACGATCACTCACCGCTCCTGCTGTACATGCCCATGCTCTAATCAACGACCTAGATTATGGTGACATGACTTATGGAGCGACGTGATCAGAGCCAAGGAGAGGCGTGCGTTCGGGGTCCAACAGAGGCAAGGGCCCTAGGGCAGCACGGGCCAGCCCATTCTACCAATATATGTGCACACTTGGTCCTAGCAGCAGAGTTAGTCTCCAGTCGTCTTGATTAATCCTTGCCACTAGACCAAGACCTAGCTCTGTCAAGCCCGTGTGGTCGCTGGTGTGCAACGGCCACCACACATTAAAAGAATTTGCGCACAGGCATCTTCCACATTTCAACATGTAGTTCGGGACCAGGAATATCAGGTCCATCATTGAAACACCTGTGAACTCATCCTTTTTTGGTGTGGAAGCAAGTCATCCCCGATACAAGGGACCGCCTAAGAGAAGATATAAATATAAATGGCCTGGAGCAGCATGGCGGCCCTGACCTGCGACAGCGGCAGGTCGGAGCCATAAAAGGAGCGGCGAGTGGCGGACTGGAGCAGCGTAGCAGCATACCACTGCAAGATACAGCAAGAGCTGGTGCAGGAGGGCAACGGCAATGAAAAGGGCAACTGGACTGGACATCATGGTCCAGGTCGGTGATTGGAGCGTGGGCAGGTACAGCAGGAGCGACGAGGTTGAGGTGCAGGAGCGGCGAGTGATTGTGAAGTGACGCGATCGGGGCGCAGGCGAGGTGAGAGTTTGGGGCCAGAAGAGGCGTGGGCCCAGGGGCAGCCGAGCCATTCTACGCTGCGATTGTGTGCACACTAGGTCTGTGCAGCAGAGCTGGTCTCCAATCGTTTTGGTTAATCCTTACCACTGGACCAAGACCTAGCTCTGTCAAGCCCGTGTGGTGGCTGGTGTGCAACGGCCACTGAATGTTAAAAAAATCCACACAGGCATTTTCCACCCTTCAGGATGTAGTTCAGGACATGGAATATTAGGTCCTTCATTGAAACACCTGTGAACTCATCCCTTTTTGGTGTAGAAGCAAGTCATCCTCGATTCGAGGGCCCGCCTATGATGATGATATAAATGCAATTCTTTCTTTTTTCTTCAGGGGGTGAGGTTGCAGGTTTAAAGTACTGTAGCTGCTTTATCAATAGGTCAGTGGAAAAGGGGAATTCTGTGTTTTGTATTCTTTATAAAACCAACACACACACACACATTTTCAGTAAGTATAGAAACATATTTTGACTCCCCAATTATTTGTTTTTCCATCAAAGTGACATTTAGGAATCAATGACTCAAATATTACACGACCCCAATGGTATTTCGTTTTGCATTCCTAAGTAGAATTTGCCCAGTAAGGTAACCAACCGTTGGTTTCCCTTAATATTGACTCATGGAGCTATCCATGACACTTATCTTAGCTTCATAATATATCTGATAAAACTCTCTGGGATGATGAACAAATGTCTATCTAATTTGCATAAATCACAACAATAACTTACATTTATATAGCACCAGCGATGTCTCCGCAAGATCCTGCAAATCCCCTGGGAGGACATACGCACAAACATTAGCGTCCTCATCCAGGCCAACATCCCAAGCACTGGCCACACTTGATCAGCTCCGCTGGGCAGGCCACATAGTCCGCATGCCAGACACAAGACTTCCAAAGCAAGCGCTCTACTCTGAACTTGTCCACGGCAAACAAGCCAAAGGCGGGCAGAGGAAACGTTACAAGGACACCCTCAAAGCCTCCCTGATAAAGTGCAACATTCCCACTGACACCTGGGAGTCCTTGGCCATAGACCGCCTTAAGTGGAGGAAGTGCATTCGGGAGGGCGCTGAGCTGCTCGAGCATGCAGAAATCAAGCGCAGGCAGTGGAAGGAGCGTGGGGCAAACCAGGCCCCCTGCCCACCCTTGCCCTCAACGACTATCTGTCCGACCTGTGACAGAGACTGTGGTTCTCGTATTGGACTGTACAGCCACCAAAGAACTCGTGCTAAGAATGGAAGCAAGTCTTCCTCGATTCTGAGGGACTGCCTATGATGATGAATGTAGTAAAACATTCTAAGGCACTTCACAGGATTTGACACCGAGCCACAGAAGGAAATATTAGGATCGATCAAAGGAGGTAGGTTTTAAAGAGTGTTTTAAAGGAAGATAGAGACGGAGAGGTTTAGGGAAGGAAGTCCAGTGCTTAGGACCTAGACAGCTGAAGGCATGACCATCAATGGAGGAGCGATTAAAATCGGGGATGCGCAAGAGGCTAGAATTGGAGGAGCGCAGAGATCTCGAAGGGTTGTAAGCAATGTTCACTCTAATTTTGTTTTTAAAGTCCCTTTAAATTTTGCTGCAGTTGTGAGTGGCTGCAAGGGACCTCCCGATTGGTGCGCGCCACCTTAGGGGGAACATTGGTAAGGCTGAAGGAGATTACAGAGATAGGCTATAACCATTCTATGATTCTTTGCCGGACTGGGAGCCACTGTATGCTAGCGAGCACAAGGGTGATGAGTGAACAAGACTTGGTGCGAGTTAGGATACGGGCAGCAGAGTTTTGGATGAGCTTAAGTTTATGTAGGGTGGAAGATGGGAGGCCAGCAGGGAGAGCATTGGAGTAGTCAAGCCCAGAAGTAACAAAGGCATGGATGAGTGTTTCACCAGCAGATGAGCTGAGGGAGGGGTGGAGTCGGGCGATGTTACGGAGGTGGCAGTCGGTGGTCATGCTGTTGGAGCATATATGTGGTCAGAAACACATCTCGGGATCAAATACGACACCAAAGTTGTGAAGTCAGGTTCAGCCTCAGACACCTGCCAAGGAGAGGGATGGAGTTGGTGGCTAGGGAACAGAGTTTTTGGTGGGGACTGAAGACAATGGCTTCGATCTTCCCAACATTTATTTGGAGGAAATTTCTCGATTCAGAATCTTAATGCAAAGTGCTCAAATTTGGAAATAATGCCAAACTAAGCGAGGCAGTGGAATCGAAAGAGGCAGCTCAGAAAATTGTACATGGAGGTGGTTATGCCTCAGTGGGATAGGCTCTACACCCTGGAATTCCCTCCTTATACCCGTCCACCGCCCTCGCCTCCTTGAACATCCTCCTTTGTACCTGCCCCTTTTACCAAGCTTTTGGTTGCCTCTCCTGACATCTAACTTGTTTCAGTGCCCATTTTTTGATTACGCCTCTGTGAAATACGTTGGGTTTTTTTTTTACATAAAAGGCAAATATAAAATATATATATATATATATATTATATAAACACATGTTGAGCAAAAAAAGTAAGTGGGCAGCACAATGAGATTGACTTCAATGAAGGCAAGTGTAAAGTACTTAACATAGGAGCAAAAATTGATGCTGTGCAGTATACTCTGAATGGTGTGGAGAAACTAAGGATGAAGCTGAAAGAGACCGAAGAGTCTTAGTACACTCAATGCTAACAAATCCAACCAACGCAGAACAACAAACAACAAGACAATAGGTTGCCTACTTCTATCTTCGTAACATCACCCATCTCCTCCCATGCTTCAGCAGATCTGCTGCTGAAACTCTCAGCGTCAGCTGTGGGTCAGTGGGTAGCACACTCGGCTGAGTCAGAAGGTTGCGGGTCCAAATCCCACATAAATCTGGGCTGACACTCCAGTGCAGTGCTGAGGGACATTAAACCGAGACCGCATCTGCTCTCAGGTGGACATAAAATATCCCATGACACTGTTTCGAAGAAGAGCGGGGGAGTTCTCCCCAGTGTCGTGGCCAATATTATCCCTCAATCATCATAACAAAAACAGATTATCTGGTCATTACCATAATGCTGTTTGTGGGACCTTGCCGTGCACAATTTGGCTGCCGCGTTTCCAATGTTACAACATTGACTACACTTCATTGACTGTAAAGTGCTTGGAGACGTCTGGTGGTCGTGAAAGGTGCTATATAAATGCAAGTCTTCCTTTCTTATCCATGCCTTTGTTGCCTCTAAATCCAACTTGTCCAGTGCTTTCCTGGCTGACCTCCCACCTTGCAAACTCCCTAAACTTGAGCTCACCCAAACCTCTGCTGCCCGTATCCTAACTCTTACCAAGTTCCGTTCAACCATCTCCCCTTTGCTCGCTGACCTACGTTGGCTCCTGGTCCAACAACGCCTCTATTTTAGAATTCTCATCCTGGTTTTCAAATCCCTCCATGGCCCCTCCCTATCTTTGTAACCTCCTGCAGCCCTCCGAATTCTGGCCTTTTGCGCATCCCCGATTTTCATTGCTCCACCATTGGCAACTGTGCCTAAAACATCTAAGCAAGGGCTGGCATTAGGGCCGTGTAACGCATGCAATGTGGGGGCACCCAGGCAAGCAGTGTCGCTACATTTAAGCACTGGAGGCAGTGTAGGGAATAGACATGAGGCTGCTGCCCAATGTCAGGGGTCGATACTCCTTCAGCTACCTAGGCTGTAAATTGCCAAATTGCCTCCTTAAACTTCTCCGTCTCTCCTCCTTTAAGATGCTCCTTAAAACCTACCTCCTTCACCAAGCTTTTGGTCACCTGTCCTAATATCTCCTTATGTGGCTTGGTGTCAATTATTTTATGATAACGCTCCTGTGAAGCACCTTGGGATATTTTACTACATTAAAGGAGCTATATAAATGCAAGTTGCTGTTGTCATCATTGATGTTGAATTAAATAGCCAAAACAGTAGAGGAGGTAGTGATAAAACTTTATAGTGCTCTAATCAGACCACATCTTGAATACTGCATCCAGTTATGATCACCAAGAAACAAGACATCTAAGCAAGGGGCGGCATGAGGGCCATGCAACCCATGCAATTACTAGTCTCACTGCCCAGCAACTCTTCGCTTTCGCTGACGGGCTCTACAAGTAAGGGTTGCCATCAATCCATGTATAAAATGTAAATGTAACACTCACATTTTAGCTCCATTTAGGAGGAATGGAAAGTCTAAGTTATCATTGCACTGTTGCCTTGCCTCTCTCTCCTTCACTCATTCATAATTTACAATTACTGAGAAGAAATAAGAACATTTTCTGGAAGTGTGACAAGCTGCCCTAAATTCTCCCCCATCCCTTCCATCCCACAGAAGAGATTAGTGTGCAAAATTAAAGCACATTGTATTGGGGGTAATGTATTGACGTGGATAGAGAACTGGTTGGCAGACAGGAAGCACAGAGTAGGAATAAACGAGTCCTTTTCAGAATGGCAGGCAGTGACTAGTGGGGTACTGCAAGGTTCAGTGCTGGGATCCCAGCTATTTACAATATATATTAATGATTTAGACAAAGTAATTGAATGGAACAAGTTTGCAGATGACACTAAGCTGGGTGGCAGTGTGAGCTGTGAGGAGGATGCTAAGAGGCTGCAGGGTGACTTGGACAAGTTAGGTGAGTGGGCAAATGCATGGCACATGCAGTATAATATAGATAAATGTGAGGTTATCCACTTAGGTGGCAAAAACAGGAAGGCAGAATATTATCTTAATGGTGACAGATTAGGAAAAGGGAAGGTGCAATGAGACCGAGGTGTCATGGTACATCAGTCATTGAAAGTTGGCATGCAGATACAGCAGGCGGTGAAGGCGGCAAATAGCATGTTGGCCTTCATAGTGAGAGGATTTGAGTATAGGAGCAGGGAGGTCTTACTGCAGTTGTATAGGGCCTTGGTGAGGCTATACCTTTAATATTGTGCACAGTTTTGGTCTCCTAATCTGAGGAAGGACATTCTTGCTATTGAGGGAGTGCAGCGAAGGTTCACCAGACTGATTCCTGGGATGGCAGGACTGACATAAGAAGAAAGATTGGATCATCTAGGCTTATATTCACTGGAATTTAGATGAATGAGAGGGGATCTCATAGAAACATATAAAATTCTGATGGGATTGGACAGATTAGATGCAGGAAGAATGTTCCCAATGTTGGGGAAGTCCAGAACCAGGGGTCATAGTCTAATGATAAGGGATAAGCCATTTAGGACAGAGATGAGTAGAAACTTCTTCACTCAGATAATTGTGAACCTGTGGAATTCTCTACCACAGAAAGTTGTTGAGGCCAGCTTGTTAGATATATTCAAAAGGGAGTTAGATGTGGCCCTTATGGCTAAAGGGATCAATGGGTATGCAGCAAAAGCAGGAATGGGGTACTGAAGTTCCATGATCATATTGAATGGTGGTGCAGGCTCGAAGGGCCAACTCCTGCACCTATTTTCTATGTTTCTCCCTTCTCATGCTGTTGGGTATCAATCAGGCCCCATCCATTTAAGGAATTGGTCTAAAAATGAAGCAGACTGATAAGATATAGGCTTGTTATAATACAATACAACTCAACTCTTGCAGCTAAATGAATAGATGCTGGAATGTAGCAGTGGTTTGATCAGTATTTCAGAAGACAGATTTATGTTTTGGGTTGAGATCATTCCAGATAATTATTTTCTCAGATGCTGATGTGTATTTGGCATGAGTAGGTAGTATTGAGCATCATTGTCTAGTAAATTGCAGGGGCACCCCAAACCACCCAGCCAAGCACTGTCCCTACATTTAAGCACTGGAGGCAGTGTAGGGAATAGACATGAGGCTGCTGCCCAATGTCAGGGGTCGATATTCCTACATTACAAAAGTGACTACACTTCAAAAGTACTTAATTGGCTATAAAGCGTTTTGGGCCATCTTGGGATTGTGAAAGGTGCTATATAATTGTAACTTCTTTTCTTTCTTACTATGGAGGAAAAATTGAACAAATTCAGGATTTTCAGCCTAGAAAGGGGGTATCTGAGAAGTAATCTTATAGAAGTATACAAGATTAGGAAAAAGTTAACCCAAAATATTACATAAAATTAAACTGCAGGAGTAAAACACAGACACGTGGGTTCAAACTACTAAAAGATGATTTTAGAACGATCTCAGGAAATTCTTCTTCATACAAAGAACAAGCAACATATGGAACTGACTTCACGATAGAGGCAGATCCAATGGAAGAATCAATTGGATGCTACAGTACAATGGGGGATTGTTGGCACCTCTAGATGGGAGTATTAAGATGGGTCAAATGACCATATCATCTGTAATTATGTTGGAATTCATAGCAAGAAAAGAACTTGCAATTTTATAGTACTTTTAACAATCTCGGGACAGCCCAAAGCACTTTACAGCCAATTAAGTACTTTTGAAGTGTAGTCACTGTTGTAATGTAGGCGTATTGACCAGACATTGGGCAGCAGCCTCGTGTCTATTCCCTACACTGCCTCCAGTGCTTAAATGTAGGGACAGTGCTTGGCTGGGTGGTTTGGATGACCCTGCATTTTACTAGACAATGATACTCAATACTACCTACTGGTGGCAAATACACATCAGCGCCTGAGAAAATAATTATCTGGAAGGATCTCCACCCAAAGAGCTTCTCTCGTACTATTTAGTAAAATCTTGTTTTTTTCCCCTTAATTATAAGAAAAGCAAGAGGATACATTTTTAAAATGTTACTCAGATAAAATGTGTTTTTGAAATAGCAAGGCTATGTGTGAATAATTAAGAGTCATGGAATTAAATTCCTAAAGCATCAGAAAATATCCCAAAATATCATTTAAGTGGAATGGAATTTGACTTGTTCAGTCACTCTAAATCAGTGATCCAAATGTGATCCCCAATAATAGACACTCCTTTGTTGTAAAACAGTATAGCCTGCTGGAACCTTGATGCAAAAAGAAAAAAGGCTTAAATTATACACAAAATCAGTTAGTGCCTGTAAAGAAAAAGACAATATTAATATTTTGGATTTAACCCTTCATCTGCCACTATTCAAAAAGGAGTTAGATGAGGTCCTTACTACTAGGGGGATCAAGGGGTATGGCGAGAAAGCAGGAATGGGGTACTGAAGTTGAATGTTCAGCCATGAACTCATTGAATGGCGGTGCAGGCTAGAAGGGCCGAATGGCCTACTCCTGCACCTATTTTCTATGTTTCTATGTTTCAGTTGAAAGACTACACCCAAAATATTAACCGATGGATAGAAAACGATTAATCTCAGCATCCCTGGACAAGGGAGAGGGAAATAATTCAGCCAAGGTTTGTGCTTCTCTTCATTATCCAGTGACCTTGTTTAGACTGTGTAGAGTTAATTGCTAGGTGGGAACAGGATCAAACTCAATTGTGACATCTTCCAAAATTGAACAGCCAACTGACAGAGGGCTGGATTTTCCTCAGGGGCGATAAGGCCATCGGAGCTGTGACAATCTGCCTGCTGTACCAATCCCGCTGTGAACCCAACCCATTTTCTAGATCAGGATCAATTAGATATGCTGGGCAATATTCCCATTCTGCAGAAGCCACCTGCCACTGTCAAGCCAGAAAATCTTGTGGTGCTGCAGCAGGGCACTCACTATTAATTGTCCACCAAAGTTACTGCAGATAATCAGGAGAAACCCTGAGGATGTTCAACCTCTCTGTGTCTAACTTCCTTTTTAGTTTTCTGCAGATTGTGTCCTTAGCTGGACAGGGCTCTGTCTGACCCTCACTTTCTGTATCCAGGGCTGCCAATTGAAACTGCTACTGCATTCCTGGTCCCCAACCCCTGCTGAGCGAACATGAAATGAATCTATTCCAACATACTATGTATGACTGTTTACTGCTATGTCTCAATAAATCTCCATTACCTCAAAGCTGAATGGCCTTCCTCATTTTGTGATGAACATTTCCACTTTAAAGCAGCAGTAACACAAAAAATTTAAGAAGCGCCTATAAATCCAAAATACTGAAAGAGAAATAGTTCCAACATGAAAACATTACAAAATAAACCAGTGAAAATGTATACATTAAAAAATTTACAGGAACCCTTTAATATTTCACACGTCACAGCTATATAGTACAGAATCTGTTTCAAAAGATTGAGCATTGGATCTCTGATGTACATAAATATAGTGTTATGAATATATAAGTGGTCTGAGAAGACTTATGTTATCAATATCCAGAATATCAATACTTTCCTTTCCAAAATTAGTCACGCAAGAAATATAAAAAGGTACTTTAAAGACCTGTCTTTGTCCAAATACCAAATCAGACATGGCTGTATTAATATATTGGACAGTGGTCACCAGTTAATCGTAATAAATCATAAACATTTTATAATGCATACTTTTATTTTTAAAAAGTAGAAAATAGTTTCACATTTACATTAAGATAATAAAGACTTGCTCCTCATCGTCCAGTCCTATTTACCTCTTCCTCATATTGAGCCAAAATTGCTGAAGTTCTCTCTTCAGTCATTATGGTTTCAGTGTCACAGAGGCGAAAGTCAGTTGTTGTTGTACTTGAGCCAATATTGGGAGACAAGGAGTGCATGCTGATTATTGGAGTCTGATCAGACATACCCAGGCTACCTGGACTATAGTTTAAGGCATGTTCTTGTTGCTTTCCAGTCATTTTCCATTCTTGAGGCATGTCTTCAAAGTCCCACTATGAAACAGGAAAGACAGCCATGTTTCAGGAAGCTTTCATAGTTCCAACATGAAAACATTACAAAATAAACCAGTGAAAATGTATACATTAAAAAATTTACAGGAACCCTTTAATATTTCACACATCACAGCTATATAGTACAGAATCTGTTTCAAAAGATTGAGCATTGGATCTCTGATGTACATAAATATAGTGTTATGAATATATAAAAGTGGTCTGAGAAGACTTATGTTATCAATATCCAGAATATCAATACTTTCATTTTGGTTCTATTATTTGGTGTTAGCAGAAAATATTCTAAAATCCCCTTTATAAAAGAAAGCCAGCAGTGGCTTTTGTTAACAAAATGGTCCACATGCTTCTGGAGGTTAAGCTGCTACAGTTAAAACGTCCAGGTTTAAAATCGGGCAATTGCTTATATCAGCCAAAAAGGATAACCATTATCCATTTGCATTAATGCCAATTTCAAAGTTGTTGGTTACAGCATTTGAAGTACTCGTTTATTTTGTGCAGAAGTAGCTGTGCTTACTCACTAGTTCATTCAACCAAACAATAATCAGCCCACTAGACTGGCACTAGCCATTGTTATCACATTGGATCAAACTAAAACAGGAGTATTAGCTGCTCACGATTGTTTTATTCATTCCTTCAATCAGTATTAAATTAGTGGTACAGGTACAGCTTGAAGTTGACATTGTTGCAAATGGTTAATGTGCATGAAATACAGAGCCTTCAAGATACTGATTGTTCTGTGAAATCTAAGATTAACATGATACAAGATGAAGACCAATAGGCAAATGACTACAAGAGTTAATGAAGTTAAAATGTTTGTTTAATTTCATTGTTTTCAACTTTTGGTCAGACAACTACTCCAGCAAATAACCATATATATCAATGGTCTAAATTCAGTAGCTTTCTTAAATGCTATCCAGACTTGATGCAGTCTCGTGCAATGTTGTGGTGCAGGCATGGGGCATATTTATTTGAATTAATGTAAAATTCTTTAGTAGAAAATATCTTTTGGAAATCAGTCAAATGTACAGTAAAAATTGGAAAGCCATAACCAGAGGCACAGCAATTATGACCAGAAATATAGAGTCAAATGTAAAGATTGGATTGTCAATTTAAATATAATTGTTGGCTCAAACTCTGTCATTATCACACGTTATACTGGCACGAACGCACCTGAACTAAAACAGCACAATATGACATTAGAATGAACAGAATCCTTGTAATTAAGCAAACGGAACAAACAGCAGATGTATACTTTCTGAAGCCGCTTTAATTGTGCTCATTTTACAAAATTTTATTTTCAAAAGGCTGTGGAGAGAATATAAAACAAATCAAATGTGGGTCACTGACCAGAAGCTAAATCAAAGACTTAGCAGGCAGTCAAAAATCTTTAGGGAACAACGTTTCCCGCGGTTTAATTTTTTTGTCGCAAGTAGACTATTTTGAGGATTTCTGTACTGGTGGGGCTGACCTGAAATGATCAGTTCGATTTTCCATAAAATATATTACCTTATGTACAAGCCATTATCATATGAAACATTTTCAAACGTAGTTGTACTTGTTCATGAGGTAGCACTACTATTCACATAGATTGAAATCATTTTAGAAACAAATATTTATAAAGTAGGAAAAAGATGCTTATATTCAAAAAATGTTTTGGTTATAAATAGTGCACATATAAAATGAAATCATTACATAAAGTTGACTTAAATGAATGGTCAGAATTTTCACAACACTTTTATTTTAATGGGCACATCATTGAAAATTTGAAGGGGATGTTATGTTGCTATTGTTAAAAGGTCCATTCCTGACTTGGATCTTTTTCACTCAGCTCCCATACAATGAAATTTAATCAGTGTGCAAATGAATCTTAAAAGTTTCTATGTGCAAGAAAAAAAAATCTGTTGAAATAGACTAGAATGCCATTAAAATAAAATTTAAAAATCTGTATTTTGTTTCAGCTAATACATTGTGACTTTCACACACATCTGCTTTGTAAACATGTAGATTTTGCTGCTGTTGTGGTTACTTGTGAGTTAATAGGTTTGTAAATAACTTCAAGCACATGACCATTGATGGGTTACAGAGCAGTATCTCCTTTTCCTGCACTGCACGAATTGTATGCAAAACAATGAGTTAATATACATAACAATAACAAGTCACATCTCATTAAGTTTTAATAGTTTCTTTTTGTTTGCCAAATCAACCTTATTTAAAAATAAATGAACCTTGTTTAAAATCAGTCAAAGGGATACTTTCTCATGAACAAACGACATGGATAAACTGCCCCCCTTGTTAGGTTAGTATCAAGTGAAGTAGTATCAGTCCATACCTGTTCTGAGTTTAGGGCTTCCAAGTACTTTTGCTGCAGGGTAAAAACACAGATCAACAGAACTAAACAACCATGTTCAGCAATTTAACCCAGAAACAGAGTCGACCATGTTCAGCAATTTAACCCAGAAACAGAGTCTCATATTTTGACCCCCAATTCCAGTTATTTATTAAACAAATGTATAATCTGCAGTGCAACATCAATGTAAAACTAAAGCCCAGATTATACTGCAACCCCAGTAAAGAGTAATACATTTCCACCCTGACAATTTGAATACTTGGCGATGTCTGATTGTTCAACTGGCAGGCAGAATAACATTACCCACACTTCATACATGCATAGAGCTTCCTTTCCCATTAAGTTTACAGCATAGGATAAGCATTGATAAATACATCCCCCCCCACCCCCCGAGCATTGCTCATCAGAGGTGCATATTGAAGATTTAAGTATAGAGGTTATACTTAAGTGGGTCTCGCAAAATTTCGAGCAGAAAATTTACAGTTCAATTCTCTATGTGCTCTTGTTACACCAAACTTTGAAGCACTAGCATACTCTAAAGAATATTAGTATGGAGCAATTAGAAAAAAGTAACTTGCATTTATATTGCACCTTTAACATCCTCAGTACATTTCAAAGTGCTTCGCAGCCAATGAATTACTTTTGAACTTTAGTAACTTGTTTTGTAGACAAGCTCCAAACTTAGTTCAAACTAATTGCAGTAAATAACTGCATAGTTAATAATTGACCATTGAGCACAATTCAACTATAACTGAAATAAATGTGATTTTCTAGGTGTAGTAACACTGTTTATTGAAAATCCTGTTTTCCTATGCTATATTACTTCTAAGTATAAAGGCATTTGCATGTCATTCACCAATGAGTGGAAATGGCTTTTTGCTATTTGCTTTATCAAATGAATGCACTGATTATGACCTTTTAATGTTGAAGTTCAAGATAACTTGCATTTTAAAATCTTTTTATTTACGTGTGAACTCCTGTGGGGGTGGAGCCTAATATCTGCGCCAAAAAGATCGGGTTGCCAGGGTAATGAGGGTCACACTGCGGGCGGAGGCTGAAAAGTGAAACATACAACACATTCTGGCCAGCTCTCAGCAACCTGCACAAGCGCATTGCAGCAGCATTCCAGCATTAAATGATTAAAGAGTTTACGCCAAAGGTCTATCCTCCCCCCGCCCCTCCGCCCCCAGTGCCGCTCCTAACACTGGCCGAAAGGCCTCCTGATGCTGGTTGCCGCCGCTAGTCCTGGCCAAAAGGCTTCCTTCCCCCCTTGCTGATGCTCCTAACCGTGGCCGAAAGGCCTCTTCCCCCCCCCCACCACCCCCATTCTCCCCCTCTCTTTGCTGCTGCTGTCCGGGCCGTAGAACTGCATCTGCTGTGCTGATTCTCTTGCCTGTGTCGATTTTGTTGACTGCCCAGAAGGTTTTTCCAGAGTGGTTACATATGCCGTCCTAAGAAAAATTGGAGTAAATCGGAGCTGGCCAAACTTGCTTAAATGGCCAGAATTGGCACGGGTGGCAGATTACGCTCCCAATGAGGTAAAACAAATTGTAGCCTAAAGAAATCCTACCTAAGTGAATTATGCTAGCGCAGAAACTTTGGGGAAACTTGGAGATTTTAATTTACTCCAAAAAAAAAGTACATGCCAAAAAATGCCACAGATGGAGGCAATTCAGCCCATCCTGCCTGTGCCAACTCTTTGAAAGAGCTATCCAATCAGTACAATTCCCCAGCACTTTCCCCATAACCTGCAATTTTTTCCCCTTCAAGTATTTATTCAATTCCTTTTTGAAAGTTATTAAATCTGCTTCCACCACCCTTTCAGGCAGTGCATTCCAGATCATCATAACTCACTGCATAAAAACAAATTCTCCTCATCTCACCTCTGGTTCTTTTGCTAATCACTTTAAATCTGTGTCCTCTGGTTATTGGCCCTTCTGCCACTGTAAACAGTTTGGGCTCAAATTTCCCCAACCACTTTTTCTGGTGCCCTCACCTGCGGTGCATTGCTTTTGTCCGCCTCCAAGCGCTCTGAAAATCTTCCTCCTCCCGATTCTGGCCGCTCCCCAGCCTCTCCTCGGTGGTGGCGTAGCATGGCCCAGTGGATTGGGGGCGGAGCCAGGTCCCGGCACTGAAAACAGTGCTGGGATCTCGGCACATGCACGCTAGAATCTGCGTGCATGTGCAGTAGCTCCTGGCAGACAGGATCTGAGAGTGCGCACTGCAGGCTGTGTGGGAGGGGCCCGAAGCACGCCGTCCCGAGCCCTGACCAAATGGGTTCCCTCATCGACAGCCCATTGCGTTCCCGAAGGTAGGACTTCTATTTTTTATTTACTGATTGATTGATTGCTTATTACTTTGGTCTTGGTGCTTTAGGTGCAGGGTTCCTTCTATTTTTTTTAATGATATTTATTGATTGATTACTTATTACTTTGGTCTGGGTGCTTTAGGTGCAGCGTTCCTTCTTTTTTTTATTAATTAATTGCTTTTACTTTTTGTGCTTTGTTTAGTGCTTGGTGCAAATGTACTGCTTTGTTTAGTGCTTGGTGCTTTAAATGTATTTATGCTTCTTTAATATTGTTGTGAAGGTGTTTAGTGCTTTGCAAGGGTTTCCCCGCCGCCCCGCCATCTCTGGCTGCCTGCGCTGATTTCTTAAGTCACTGCAAGGTTTTTCTGAATGTACAAGAGTGCCCACTTACGCTGGCCTAAGTTAGTTTGGAGTAACTTTTAGCTGGCTAACCTTGCTTAAATGGCCAAAACAGGAGTAAGTGGCTGGTAATGCTCCCTTTTGAAAAAAAACTAAAAAAAAACCTAACTAACTTACTTACACTGGAGCAAATTAAATGGCCAGAATTGCAACTAGAAAGATACTCCAGAAAAATCAAGTTGCTCCAAAAAAAACACAGCAACTCCTGGGGAAATTTGGGCCTAATCTTATTTACTCTGCATTAAATTTCATCTGCCATGCATCTGCCCATTCCAGTTTGTTACCATCCTCACTGTTTTGTGTTATCTGCAAACTTTGAAATTATGCCCTGTATACCCAAGTCCAGATCATTAATATATATCAAAGAGCCAAGGTCCCAATACTGACCCCGGGGGGGCTCCACTATCCTGAAAAACTCCCGTTTACCACTACTCTCGGCTTTCTGTCTCTTACTCAATTTTGTATCCAGACTGCCACTATCCCTTTAATCCCATGGGCTTCAGTCTTTGATTTGTCTATGCAAAATGTTAGACATTTATTTATGCAGTTCTTTTTTTCTTGAGTAAATAGTCACCTAAGTGCGGTCAAAGGCAAAATAACTGATTTTATTCCGATAATTCTCGGGCAGCTAATTGGGGTTGAGATGTTGGCAAACCAGGACTTTAGTAAGTTGATATTTTAACTTCACAGCATTGTATGTAACATTAATTGACTAATATCTCTAAATGAGCAAATTGCTAAAATAGCACCTATTGTCCCAAAGTAGTATTTCAGTACTGTAATAAAAGAAATGATGCGATTGCACAACAGAAATAAAGGATTGGCAACCTAAACAGTTATTTTAATGATTTTATACAGGTTGGACCTCTCTGGTCTGGAAACATCCGTGGTTCAGCATTGGTCCCAGTTTCCCGCGCTTCCGCAAAGTTTGTTTACGTTTGTCAGGCAGTCCTGGCTCTGTGTTCAGTGAGGTAACCGGGCCGGGTAAGGAAAGGGAATGGCAGGTGGCTGACTGAGGCGCTGAAGTTGGGCTTGAGGGAGAGGAGGGTTTATTTTTTTTTTAAAGCACCAAACCAGCGTGTTAATTAATAAATGTGGCTGAGAGATTTCTACACGGAGAGAGAGAGCGTGAGGCCCGAGTTTCACAGCCTGAGCCGGATCCGGCGTGGCGGAGGCGTTCAGGAGCCCGGGCGCTGTCTGCAGGTACTGGTAAGCCTAGGCTTAGCTTAACCTCCCGTGGTTCAGAAAATTCTCTGTTTCGGTACCGGTCAGGTTCCAAGGTTGCTGGGTCACAGAGACCCAACCTGTATAACTTTAAGTTGTTAACTTTTACTAAATTATTTGGTGCAAGTAAAAGCTTGAATCCAAGATGTTGCTTAGAAAAACTAGGTACCAATGTGTCTGAATAGATAAACCATTTCATTCATGAACAGAGTCGAGGCATCTTGTTCAAAATACTGTATCTAGGAAAATGAAAGGGGGAAAAATATGCACAACTTTTTCTTCTAGCATGTGATGCTGCCTTACATTCATGCCTTGTCCCAAAAATGAAAAGGTTACTTTTTACTTCTATTCATTCCTTTAACAGCAAAAGGAACATATTCTTATTGCAGGAAGACTAGGAGTAAAATAACATTAATTGAATTTGAAGTTGAGAGAGACTGGTCTCATTCACAATTGCTGGTTTTGCCCAAATTGAACAACTAATTTTTAACATGGACTATTAAACAATATTTGTGTGAATTGCATGTATAGCATTTAAAAATATCCATTCCAGCAATTTAGGAACTGAAAATAAAATAAAAATTCCCACAAACTCTTTTCAAATTAGACATGGGCTATCTGAACCAATTTACATTGGGAGTATGACACTTTATTTTGTTATGTTTAAACAGAAAACTCACATTGTAATATGAGCAATGTGAAAATGCAAAGCTAAGTTGTTGAAGATAAAATAAAATGGTTCCACAGCTCAAAAAGGAATATAAAATGCCACTTTCCTTGCAGTTAAAAACATGCAGTCTTAAGGACCAATAAAGATAGGTTGGTTAGATTTTCATAACTACATAACTAATTATGCTTGTTATCTATTAAGGCCACATAATACAAATTCTACTTAACTATCATTTTCAATATCCCCCAAAAATTTAGGAGGTTCATACTTCAACTGACAATGTAAAAATATACGCTGATGGCTTTCCCACATCCTACTGTTAAACTTGAACACTATACTGAACCATGACTGGGAAACCTCATGTATAAAAATGGTACGTCTGTCAAAAGGTCAATGATGATCATCAAGTAGAATTCATTTTTCTTGTGGCCTTAACATGGGAATGCACGTGCTGCTTACCTCTAGTTCAGAGTTTATGGAAGTAGCATCTGACGAGCTACACGAAGACACATTTGCATGAATAACTTGTTTTGGAGGGTACATTGGGGGATCGTGGGCAAACAGGGTATCCACTCTTTTCCCTCTCTCTGTACAAGTCTGTCCATCTCCAGGTACTCTTTTAACACCAAATCCAATCTACAATTACAAATAGGCACAGTGCATACAACTGAAGACTGCTATTGTGAAGATCACGATTGCAATGAAAGTAACAGATAGGAAATAGTTTTAAATCATTTAGAACAGGAGTGCTGAATAATCAGTAAATTACTGAATACTGCACAAGTTAAAGGCTGCCAATCAATAGAACTACTTAATCATACAATACAGATCCACTTTAAACAATCTTACATAATTTAAATTTAACTAAATAAATTTCAAAACAAACTCAGAAATTAAGATATTTTTATTTATTTGAACATTTTGTATTCCAATTCCATCTACCAGCTATAAGACTAATATTAAATATTTTTTTAAATTGCTAACAAATCCAACACCATATGATTCTTAGTAAAAGAACATTATTGGGATTGAGATAATTTCCCAAACAACTGCAAAAATGGAAAATAACAGTAGCATGTCTCTATATTGTACAAATATATCTTAAGTCTTGTCCCACTCTGTTATAGTTCCAGTATTATCTTGGTTAGAATGCTACTCGCGTTTAGAATCCACATTTGCTCTACTTACATGAGGTTAAATAATCCAGCGGCAGTGCAAGGTAGCACCTCGAAGTCTTGGCCCCAAGTTTCCACACGCGGCAAAACAGGCGCCCCTCCGAGCTGGGCGCCCGTTTTTCGTGCCGAAAACGCCGCCTGAAAAAAAACGCGCTATTCTCGAACGCTTTGCAGCTCGATGTCTGCTTGGCGCGGCGCACAGGGGGCGGAGCCTACCACTCGCGCCGATTTTGTAAGTAGGAGGGGGCGGGTACAATTTAAATGAATTTTTTTCGTGCCGGCAACCCTACGTGTGCACGTTGGAGCGTTCGCGCAGTCTGAAGGAAACATTGGCACACGGCCATTTTAAAAAGTGCTGCAGAAAAAGTGAAAATTTGTTTATTGAACCCTTGCAAAGGCTTGTATTTTAATTTTCTTGATATTTCTGTGTGTGAGGGTGAGGGAATGCATTCTGTAATTAAAGATAGACTGTGATAAACGGGACACATGCACTTGTTTGAGACTATTCAAATTCTTTGTAGCTGTTCAATTTTTTACATTTTTTAATAAAATCACATTGCCCTTCCATGATCAGCACTGAGGCTTCTTGCAGCTTTCTCCCCCTGCCGTCCGTCGGGCCCGACGGCAAACGGCTGCCTCAAGTTCTGATGCTTCCTGCAGCTTTCTCCCTTACCCCCCTGCCGTCGGTCGGTCCCGACTGCAAACGGCTGCCTCAAGTTCTGAGGCTTCCTGCAGCTTTCTCCCTCCCCCCCACCCCCTGCCGTCGGTCGGTCCCGACTGCAAACCGCTGCCTGAAAGGCCTGCCTGAAGCACTTTCACACAGGTAGGAACATGGTTTTTAATCTTTTCTTTGCTTATAAATTTTTATTCTGGTTGGATTTATTTGTATAATATTTGTATAAGTATAACTAAGGATTTATTGTAGAATTTAATGACTTCCCTTCCCTCCCCACCTCGTTCCCGACGCCTAATTTGTAACCTGCACCTGATTTTTTAAGTGTAGACAAGGTTTTTTCAAGCCTACAAAAATCTTCACTTGCTCCATTCTAAGTTAGTTTGGAGTACGTTTTCACTGTGGAAACTTTCAAATCAGGCGTCAGTGGCCGGACACGCCCCCTTTTGAAAAAAAGATTCTGTTCAAAAGTGAAACTGTTCTACCTGACTAGAACTGCAGAAAACTTAAATGTGGAGAATTGCGATTTCTAAGATACTCCGTTCTCCACCAGTTGCTCCTAAAAATCGGAGCAAATCATGTGGAAACTTGGGGCCCTTGTGTCTAAACTTCTGCTTTAACTTTTCCTTGCCCATGACTTTAGCAGTATTCTTTTACTTAATTCCAGCAGCAATATTATTTAAGATTTCTTTTCTACAATAATTCTATCAATTATAGACCACAACACATTTTAAATACTTGATATTTCTAAAATGTTTTGTCTGGGCTGTGGGAAGAGAAGACAATGTGCATGCCACAGGGATAGAACAGTCAACCTCACTCCCTCACACTTGCACGATGCATAAACAGATATAAGCGAAAGCCCTTGAGCAGGTCACCTAGCTATTAAGACCCGAAGAAAGGAAATTACAAGAAACTATTCAGTCTCCTGTGGCATTGCAAATGAGGAGTCATGACCAAATGCAATATTCAGATCAACCCGGGTTTGAGAGTGGGGGAATAATTGGACCCAGGCAAACCTTGAGTATAAATCAAGAGTGAAGATCCAAACTGACTCCAAAAGCAAAGCAAGACGAGTCTCAATTTGCTTTGTTCCAGGTTGAGCCCTGACACTGAAGTCATTCCTCTTTCCACAGTAAGCATGATGATCTTGAAAGCTATTTCCTACTTTGATAACATTATGGATAATGGTCCTATGAACATGGATGTGCCAGAAAATTACTTTTTTTTTCGTAATGCTTTGTTTTCTGCAAATTCAATCAATTCATTATCAATGTTTCTCTGTATTGGCTTCATAAATGTATTTGATTGGTTCCCAATACAATTTAACAGAAAGCAATATTCACTAAAAAAAAATATATAGTTTGACAGTAAAAATGTTGCATAATTCTAGCCCCAAAAAACAATAACATTTCAAGATTTATGTACAATTCCTTTTTTCAAGATTATTCTACATCAGAATAAATTCAACAAAAAACAAGTCAATAAATAATAAACAGGACTGTAACAAGCCATTGGCCCAGATTTTCATGCAACAGTGAGAACAGCGACTAAAAAAAATTCTGCCGTCAATAAGTTCCTCCATATTTTCCTGCATTTGCAACTACAAGGATGGCAGTGAATCAGAAGTGGTGTATCCATCTCTTTCCAGTGATTCCACAATACATCAATTGGGTGGCACCTAGAAGGTTTAAAATCACCATTTAATGTGAATCTGAAGTATCGTACTCAGCCAAAGTGCTACTCCCACCAGGCTAGTTTCTTAGTGGAATTGATCGGCCTGCTTTCATTAATTTGAGTAGAGATTCCACAGGTGTGCTGAGCTTGTTCTCTAACCTCAGACTGGTCCAGGTTTAATTGTTTGAGTGATTTATAAAAAAAATTATTAGCTATTAAAACACACTATTGCCAGGCCACCAGCGCCAGTATTTTTTTAAAATATAAGTGGCAACAGCATGAAAAATGATAAGAATCCAGCAGAATTGTGCTTGCCATTGTTTTCAGGGCAGAGCAATGAAAATTGGCTTCCAACTGTTTTCTGCATGGGATAATGCTGGAATGACAGAGTCACAGGAAAATATGGACCGCCATAAGTGATGGCATAAGTCACTTACTCCATAACTTACTCTCTCTTTTGAGCTGTTCTAGGGTCCCAATATCATATATCTGACATTACAACGATACAAGTGTCCAGGAAAATTTGGGCCAATGTAGTTATAGGAACAATTCAACAATAAATGAGATGGCTAATATTTTGCAGCAAATAGAGCCAATGTTTACATTTCGATACAAGTTATTGCTTTACCTCTTGTACTGGTTCAATGCTCAAATCCATATAGTGGCCTATTTCTGCCATCTTGCGCAAGTATCTGTTGTTCTGGGGTATGTTCAGTGGCACCCAGTCCAAAATCTAAAAGGAATCATTAATGTATTTATTTTAATTCCATTCTGACCAACCAACTTACAGAAAAGTAACCATTGGATGAGTTAAATCATATTTAAAAAGTTACAGAAAAAACATTTTGATTAATGAAGCCCAACTAGAATTTGAAAAAAAGATAATGATCCCATAGCCCTAAAAGAACAAAAAATGTTCACAAGACCACATCTATAGTTAGCACTCTAAAATGCAAATATTATGGTTTAGGTTTCCAAACTCTCATAGAACCTAGCCAAGTTGTTCCAGTACAGCTACAACACTGGCATCTACCCGACAAAGTGAAAAATTGCCCAAGTATGTCCTGTCCACAAAAAGCGGGACAAATCCAATCTGGCCAATTAGCACCCCATCAGCTTATGCTCAATCATCAGAGCTGAACTCCATGGGCGAGGTAAGAGTGTCTGCCCTTGACCGAGTATGGTACCCAACAAGCCCTAGTAAAATTGAAATCAGTGGGGATCAGGAAGAAACTCTTCACTGGCCAGAGTCATACCGAGCACAAAGGAAGATGGTTGTGGTTGTGGGAGGCCAGTCATCTCAACCCCAGGACATCATGGCCAGTAGTTTCTCAGGGCAGAGTCTGAGCCCAACCATCTTCAGCAATGATCATCCCTCCATCATAAAGTCAGGAGTGGGGGTGTCCACTGATGATTACATGGTGTTTACTTCCATTCGCAATTCCTCAGATAATAAAGCAGCCCGTGCCCACATGCAGCAGAACCACCTCCTCTTGACAGTCAATGACTCTACCATCGTCAAATCCCCCACCATCAACATCCTGGGGATCTCCATTGACCAGAAACTTAACTGGACCAGCCAGATAAATATTGTGGCTACAAAAGCAGGTCAGAGGCTAGGTATTCTGCAGCAAGTGACTCACCTCCTGACTCCCAAAGCCTTTCCACTACCTACAATGCGCAAGTCAGGAGTGTGATGGGATACTCTCCAGTTGCCTGAACAGCTCCAACAACACTCTCAAGAAGCTCAACTTTATCCAGAACAACGCAGCCCACTTGATCGGCACCCCATCCACCACCTTAAACATTCACTCCCTCCTCCACCACCGGTAAAACATGACTGAAGTGTGCACCATCTGCAAGATGCACTGCAGCAACTCATCAAGACTTCTTCAACAGAACCGCCCAAACTCATGACCTTTACCACCTAGAAGGACAAGGGCAGCAGACACCACCACCTTCAAGTTCCCTTTCAAGTCACACACAATACTGACTGGAAAATATATTGCTGTTCCTTCATCATCGCTGGGTCAAAATCTTTGAACTCCCTACCTAACAGCACTGTTGGAATACCTTGACCACATAGCGGTTCAAGAAGGAGGCTCACCACCAGCATCTCAAGGGCAACTAGAGATGGGTAATAAATGCTGGCCTTGCCAGCGATGCCCACATCCCACAGATGAATAAAACATTTTTTTTTATTTTAAAAGAATGCTGTAGTGCTTTATAGAATGATACATAGAATTATACAGCACAGAAGGAAGCCATTCAGACCATCGTGTCTGTGCCGATACATGCATAAAAATAATCGAGCTCAAAGTTTTGCCTTTTTTTTTTAATCTCACATTAAACTCTCGTTTACCCGGATCGTTTGGGGATTCGGCAACTCCGGATAAATGAATTTTCCAATAGGGCAAGTTTACATAAATCTCAAAAAAATTAAAAGAAAAAACAATCACGTTTACCTCTCTGCAGTCAGTATAGGTTGGACCGCCCATATTTACAGGCAGTCACTGCGGGGCGTACGGGTCGGGCAGGACTCAAAAAGCGGGCCGGTGTGGCAACCAGGGGCATTGCACACTGGCGCAGCTGTTCCGGGTGGTACTACTCAGCGCCGCCACAAAACCGGCCCCGGAGACCCCCGGCAGGGCGCTGGAGGCTGACCACCCACCCAGGAGAACTCACTGCCGCCCCTCCGGGACAGAAAATAGAACATGAAAGACCGGAAGACCCGCCCCATGAAGTGCTGGGTGGCTAATTATGATTCAGTAAGAAGAACATAAGAGCATAAGAATTAGGAACAGGAGTAGGCCATCTAGCCCCTCGAGCCTGCTCCGCCATTCAAAAAGATCATGGCTGATCTGGCCGTGGACTCAGCTCCACTTGCCCGCTCGCTCCCCATAACCCTTAATTTCCTTATTGGTAAAAAATCTATCTATCTGTGATTTGAATACATTCAATGAGCTAGCCTCAATTGCTTCCTTGGGCAGAGAATTCCACAGATTCACAACCCTCTGGGAGAAGAAATTCCTTCTCAACTCGGTTTTAAATGGACTCCCCTGTATTTTGAGGCTGTGCCCCTTAGTTCTAGTCTCCCCGACCAGTGGAAATAACCTCTCTGCCTCCATCTTGTCTATCCCTTTCATTATTTTAAATGTTTCTATAAGATCACCCCTCATCCTTCTGAACTCCGAGTAAAGACCCAGTCTATTCAATCTATCATCATAAGGTAGCCCCCTCATCTCCGGAATCAGCCTAGTGAATTGTCTCTGTACCCCCTCCAAGGCTAGTATATCCTTCCTAAAGTAAGGTGACCAAAACTGCACGCAGTACTCCAGGTGCGGCCTCACCAATACCCTCTACAGTTGCAGCAGGACCTCCCTGCTTTTGTACTCCATCCCTCTCGCAATGAAGGCCAACATTCCATTCACCTTCCAGATTACCTGCTGCACCTGCAAACTAACTTTTTGGGATTCATGCACAAGGACCCCCAGGTCCCTCTACACCGCAGCATGTTGTAATTTTTCCTCATTCAAATAATATTCCCTTTTACTGTTTTTTTTCCCCAAGGTGGATGACCTCACATTTTCCGACATTGTATTCCATCTGCCAAACCTTAGCCCATTCGCTTAACCTATCTAAATCTTTTTCCAGCCTCTCTGTGTTCTCTACACAACCCGCTTTCCCACTAATCTGTGTCATCTGCAAATTTTGTTACACTACACTCTGTCCCCTCTTCCAGGTCATCTATGTATATTGTATACAGTTGTGGTCCCAGCACCGATCCCTGTGGCACACCACTAACCACCGATTTCCAACCCGAAAAGGACCCATTTATCCCGACTCTCTACTTTCTGTTAGCCAGCCAATTCTCTATCCCCGGCCTATAGTTACCTGCCTTTTTGTCTTTCCCTTTTTTAAACAGAGGCGTTACATTGGCTGCTTTCCAATCCGCTGGTACCTCCCCAGAGTTCAGAGAATTTTGGTAGATTATAACGAATACATCTGTTATAACTTCAACCATCTCTTTTAATACCCTGGGATGCATTTCATCAGGACCAGGGGACTTGTCTACCTTGAGTCCCATTAGCCTGTCCAGCACTACCCCCCTAGTGATAGTGATTGTCTCAAGGTCCTCCCTTCCCACATTCCCGTGACCAGCAATTTTTGGCATGGTTTTTGTGTCTTCCACTGTGAAGACCGAAGCAAAATAATTGTTTAAGGTCTCAGCCATTTCCACATTTCCCATTATTAAATCCCCCTTCTCATCTTCTAAGGGATGAACATTTACTTTAGTCACACTCTTCTGTTTTATATATCGGTAAAAGCTTTTACTATCTGTTTTTATGTTTTGCGCAAGTTTACTTTCGTAATCTATCTTTCCTTTCTTTATTGCTTTCTTAGTCATTCTTTGCTGTCGTTTAAAATTTTCCCAATCTTCTAGTTTCCCACTAACCTTGGCCACCTTATACGCATTGGTTTTTAATTTGATACTCTCCTTTATTTCCTTGGTTATCCCTTCTCTTACCGCCCTTCTTTTTCACTGGAATATACTTTTGTTGAGCACTATGAAAGAGCTCCTTAAAAGTCCTCCACTGTTCCTCAATTGTGCCACCGTTTAGTCTGTGTTCCCAGTCTACTTTAGCTAACTCTGCCCTCATCCCACTGTAGTCCCCTTTGTTTAAGCATAGTACGCTCGTTTGAGACACTACTTCCTCAGCCTCAATCTGTATTACAAATTCAACCATACTGTGATCACTCATTCCGAGAGGATCTTTTACTAGGAGATCGTTTATTATTCCTGTCTCATTACACAGGACCAGATCTAAGATAGCTTGCTCCCTTGTAGGTTCTGTAACATACTGTTCTAAGAAACAATCCCGTATGCATTCTATGAATTCCTCCTCCAGGCTTCCCCGTGCGATTTGATTTGACCAATCGATAGAAAGCAGGTACAATGTATAGTTTGCACAGCTTAACGCAAGTAATAATTGCTGCTTGTATTTGTTATGTAGCCAATGATCCTCTCATTTTTGTTTAGTTGTCGAATCTCACTATTTTAAATTCCGTTACGGCGGGCTTTCCATTACATTCGTATCTGGGTAAACGAGAGTTTACTGTATAATTCTGCCCCCTCCATCACATCCTTCAACATACAAACACAAGGGCACACTGCAACACCTGTCTTTCATATTCAAAACACTCAATTCTTCCTTTGCTGTATTCACATCAGACACTACCCATCATTCTCATCACAGATCCTAGCACTTGTAGAACTAGCAACTCCTCCTAAGACTCCTTCATTTCATATTCCGCACACTTGGTTTTTCATTCATCACCTCCTCATGCTAATCCCATCTATCTTCTTTAGCTCTCGACAGATGCACGATATACACATCTTCAAGGTGCAACGAGACCTGGGTGTCATGGTTCATCAGTCACTGAAAGTGGGCACGCAGGTACAGCAGGCGGTAAAGAAGGCAAATGGTATGTTGGCCTTCATAGCTAGGGGATTTGAATATAGGAGCAGGGAGGTCTTACTGCAGTTGTACAGGGCCTTAATGAGGCCTCACCTGGAATATTGTGTTCAGTTTTGGTCTCCTAGTCTGAGGAAGGACGTTCTTGCTATTGAGGGAGTGCAGCGAAGGTTCACCAGACTGATTCCAGGGATTGCTGGGCTGTCATGAGGAGAGACTGGATCAACTGGGCCTTTATTCACTGGCATTTAGAAGGATGAGAGGGGATCTCATAGAAACATATAAGATTCTGATGGGACTAGACAGGTTAGATGCGGGAAGAATGTTCTCGATGTTGGGGAAGTCCAGAACCAGGGGACATAGTCTTAGGATAAGGGATAGGCCATTTAGGACAGAGATGAGGAGAAACTTCTTCACTCAGAGAGTTGTTGACCTGTGGAATTCCTTGCTGCAGAGAGTTGTTGATGCCAGTTCATTGGATATATTCAAGAAGGAGTTAGATATGGCCCTTACGGTTAAGGGGATCAAGGGGTATGGAGAGAAAGGGGTACTGAAGGAATGATCAGCCATGATCTTATTGAATGGCGGTGCAGGCTCGAAGGGCCGAATGGCCTACTCCTGCACCTATTTTCTATGTTTCACTTTCCCTTTCAAGTGCCATTCATTACCTTGCCTTCTCTTTCTGCAGGATAAAACAGTATATAATGTAAAGAGCAATTGGTGAGGAGTAATTGACATCAGAGCCCTCACTCAAACAGAGCATGATGCCCTGGAAATTAGTACCCAAATAAAGTCATGAGAATCGGGGAAGGCTGGGGGCTTATCTGAACAGGGTGTCTGCATATTACATGTAACCCATCATTCACCTTAGCAAATATTCATCCAGTTTGATAACTTTAAGCTACATTCTGAAAACTGTCAACTGCTAATGTCCAGCCTCTCAATACCACCCCAATGCTTGTCGCTTTTCCCATTCCTCTCAATCCTTTTCAGCATCTGGCATTGCATAAGAACACATCGCGGAAAAGGATGATCCTCCCGAGAATGCACTGTAATGCACGCCATCCCTTCCAAGTACCAGCGCACTCCGCCTGGGTTAGACACTGAGGTAAAGGGATCTGCACATGATGAATCTGAGCAGCAGCAGATAAAGAAAAGAATGATTACCATTTGCACAGCACCTTCCATGGCCTTGGGAGGTTCCAAAGAGTTTCATAGTTAAGTACTTTTAAAGTGTAGTCACTGTTGTAATGCAAGAAACGCGGCAGCCAATTTGCGCATTGCAAGCTCCCAAAAACAGCATTATGACAATGACGAGATAATCTGTTTTAGTGATATTGGTTGAGAGATAAATATTGGCCAGGACATTAGGGAAAACTCTCTGCTCTTCTTAGAAATAACGTCATGGCATCTTTTACATCACCTGAGAGGGTAGACAGGGCCCCAGTCTTAGGGCTTTAAATTAAATAGTGAGGGAGAAGGTGCAAGTGAGGGGAAATTTAGAAAGTTAAAGAGAAAAGGACAAGTCAATCGTGCAGGATAGCGATATGGGTAATGATAACCAGAGTGCGACAGGAAGGGACAGAGCATACAAACATAATGCACCAGCAAATAGGGCCAGAGTAGGGGAAAATGGTGACAAGAAAAAATTAAAGGCTCTTTATCTGAATGCATGCAGCATTCGTAACAAGATAGATGAATCGATGGCACAAATAGAAATAAATGGATATGATCTGATCACCATTACAGAGACGTGTTTGCAAGGTGACCAAGGCTGGGAACTGAATATTCAGGGGTACTGGACATTTTGGAAGGATAAGCAGAAAGGAAAAGGAGGTGGGGTAGCTTTGTTAATAAAGGATGGGATCAGTACAGTAGTGAGAAATGATCTTGGCACAGAGGATCACGATGTAGAATCAGTTTGGATGGAGATAGGAAATAGCAAGGGAAAGAAGTCACTGGTGGGAGTAGTCGACAAGCCTCCTAAGAGTAGCTACACTATAGGACAGAGTATAAATCAAGAAATGATGGGGGCTTGTAAGAGAGGTACTGCAATAATCGTGGGCGACTTTAATCTTCATATAGATTGAACAAATCAAATTGGCAAAGGTAGCCTTGAGGACGAGTTCATAGAGTGTATTTGGAACAGTTTCTTAGAACAATACGTTGTGGAACCAACCAGGGAACAGCGTATTTTAGATCTGGTAATGTGCAATGAGACAGGATTAATTAATGATCTCATAGTAAAGGATCCTCCAGGGAAGAGTGATCATAACATGATAGAATTTCACATTCAGTTTGAGGGGGAGAAACTTGGGTTTGAAATTAGAGTCTTAAACCTAAATAAAGGCAATTGCAAAGGTATGAAGACAGAGTTGGCTAAAGTGAACTGGAAAAAAAGATTAAAAGGTAACACGGTAGATAAGCAGTGGCAGATATTTAAGGAGATATTTCATAATTCTCAACAAAGATATATTCCATTGAGAAAGAAAGACTCTACGAGAAGGATGAACCATCCGTGGCTAACTCAGGAAGTTAAGGGTGGTATCAAATTGAAAGAAAAGGCATACAATATTGCAAAGATTAGTGGTAGACCAGAAGATTGGGAAAATTTTAGAAACTTGAAAAGGATGACAAAAAATAATTAAGAGGGAGAAAATAGATTAGGAAAGTAAACTAGCAGGAAATATAAAGACTTAAGTAAGAGCTTAAGTAAGTATATAAAAAGGAAGAGAGTCACTAAAGCAGATGGAGTATAATGTGGGAAAATGTGACGTTATCCACTTTAGTAGGAAGAATCGAAAAGCAAAATATTATTTAAGTGGAGAGAGACTACAGAATGCTGCAGTACAGAGGCATCTGGGTGTCATGTATGTAACCTTCATGTAACAACACTGCATACTGTATACACCTAAGAAATGCACAGGGGGTGAATTTGTGGAAGACACTCCTCACCTGGTCATCCAGGTATATAAAAGGAGGTCCCACACAGGGTCATCACTTCTTGGTCCTGTGAATAAAGGTTCGGGTCACAGAGTGACCTTGTCTGCAGAATGTAACTCGTGTGAATTTATAGTAGTGTGTAAGGACACTACATTTGGTGACGAGAAATGGAAATCAACGACTCACGAGAATGGCCACCGGTAGCTCAGAGGAACGGTACTGTGTTGGCGAGGACTGGGACGATTCCTTCGAGAGGCTCCAGCAGAGCTTTGTCACGAAGGACTGGCTGGGAGATGCAGCGGCTGACAAGCAAAGGGCGCATCTACTGACCAGCTGTGGACCGAAGACGTACGCGCTGATGAAAGACCTGCTCGCACCAGAGAAGCCGGTGGACAAAACCTTTGAAGAGCTCAGCAAACTGATCGGTGAGCACCTCAAATCGGCAAGCCGTATACACATGGTCCGACACCGATTCTATACACACCGACGTCAGGAAGGACAGAGCATACTTAAGTAAGCTCATTGCGGACCTTCAGCGCTTGGCCAGCCTCTGTATGTTCACAGACGCCTGCAGGGGAGAGATGTTAAGGGATTTTTTTTCATTGAGAGCATTGGTCGTGCCGGGATTTTCAGAAAGCTAATTGAGACCAATGACTTGACCTTGGAAGTGGCGACGTTGATGGCTCAGACCTTCATGGCGGGGGAGAAGGAAACCAAGATAATATACACGCGCAACTCTGCTTCCAACGTGGCGATGGATCAGGGAGTTAACATTGTAATTTATCTGTAGAAATTGTAACTTCAGTGGACATTTAGGCAGAATGTGCAAGAAGCCCGCAGCGAGGCTAATTTACGAGGCAGATGAACCACAAGAGGGGTCTGCAAGGTAGGTTGATGCTTGGGATAAAGCATGGACGCTGAAGTTCAGCGGGTTCATGTGGCAAACATCCACAGCTCATATACAAAAATACCACCTATGATGATGAAAGTCCTATTAAACGGCATCCCAGTACACATGGGGCTGGACACAGGGGCCAGCCAGTCACTTATGAGTGTCCAACAATTCGAGAAACTATGGCCACTCAGAGCTAGCAGACCCAAACTAGAACGCATCAACACGCCATTACGGACGTACACCAAAGCGATCATCCCAGTGCTAGGCAGTGCAATGTTGGTGGTCACACATAATGGATCAGAGAACTCTGGATTGTCCCGGGAAATAGTCCCGCGCTTTTGGGGAGGAGCTGGCTTACCGAGATGAACTGGAAATGGGGGGGGGGGGGGTGGGGGGATGTGCACGCCATTTCATCTGTGGAGCGAAGTTCATGCTCACAGGTCCTACAGAAATTTTAGTCACTATTTCAACCTGGTGTCAGGACTTTCAAAGGTGCCTAAGTAGTGATACGCATCACCCCGGACGCCAGACCAGTGCACCACAAAGCCAGAGCTGTGCCGTATGTGATGCGGGAGAAAATTGAGAGCGAGTTGGACAGGTTGCGAAGAGAGGGCATAATTTCGCCCGTTGAATTCAGCGACTGGGCAAGCCCCATCATCCCTGTCCTAAAAACAGATGGTTCGGTCAGGATCTGTGGCGACTACAAGGCCACTATCAACCAAGTGTCACTACAAGAACAATACCCGCTTCCGAGAGCAGAGGATTTTTTTGCCACACTGGCAAGCGGCAAGCTGTTCACCAAGTTGGACCTCACTTCAGCCGACATGACCCAGGAACTGGCCGAAGAATCCAAGCTACTGACCACCATCACCACGCACAAGGGACTGTTTGTCTACAACAGGTGTCCGTTTGGCATTCGATCAGTGGCCGCTATCTTTCAAAGGAACATGGAAAGCCTGCTCAAATCCATCCCTGGAACAATCGTATTTCAGGACGACATCCTTAGCATGGGTCGAGACACCGAGGAACACCTCCACAACCTGGAGGAAGTGTTACGTCGACTGGACCGGGTAGGCCTGCGACTCAAGAAATCCAAGTGTGTATTTTTGGCCCCAGAGGTCGAGTTTTTGGGCAGGAGGGTTGTTGCACACGGGATCCGGCCTACCGAATCCAAAACGGAGGCGATTCGTCGTGCGCCCAGACCCGGCAACACATCGGAGTTGCATTCATTTCTGGGACGCTTGAACTATTTCGGGAACTTTCTGCCAAACTTGAGCACATTGTTGGAGCTGCTACACGTGCTCTTGCGTAAGGGTTGCGATTGGTTTTCGGGGGACTGTCAGGAACGGGCTTTCAATCAGGCTTGGAACCTGCTTTGTTCTAATTAGCTGTTGACCCTGTACAACCCCTGTAAGAAATTGGTTTTGACATGTGATGCATCATCCTATGGGGTTGGGTGCGTGTTGCAGCAGAGTAATGATCAGGGCCAACTCCAACCTGTGGCTTATGCCTCCAGGTCGCTCTCCCAAGCAGAAAGGAGATTTGGGATGGTTGAAAAGGAAGCACTCGCATGTGTCTACGGGGTGAAAAAGATGCACCAGTACCTTTTTGGCAGAAGGTTCGAGTTAGAAACGGACCACAAGCTGTTAACATCCCTGTTGTCAGACAGCAAAGCTGTCAATGCCAATGCGTCAGCTCGCATACAGCGATGGGCTCTCACGCTGGCTGCATATGACTACACCATATGGCACAGGTCAGGCACCGAAAATTATGCTGACGTGCTCAGCAGGCTTCCACTGGCCACAACTGAGAGGGCAGCGGAGCAAAGCGCTGAGATGGTCATGGCTGTTGATGCCTTTGACAGCGCAGGCTCCCCCATCACCGCCCGCCAGATCAAAATCTGGACCAACTGAGATCCCCTCCTATCCTTGATTAAGAAATGTGTCCTGACTGGGGATTGGGCGCCTGCACAAGGAGCATGCCCCGAGGAGGTCAGACCGCTTCACAGACGGATGGATGAGCTCTCCATCCAAGCCGACAGCCTACTATGGGGCAGCCAGGTAGTCATGCCCAGAAGGGAAGGGAAGCATTCATCAGGGAACTCCACAGCGAGCACCCAGGCATCGTGCTAATGAAGGCCATTGCCCGGTCACATGTATAGTGGCCGGGAATTGACTCAGACCTGGAACACTGTGTTCGCAGATGCACGACGTGTGCCCAGCTGGGCAATGCCCCCAGGGAGGCTCCAATCAGCCCGTGGCCCTGGCCCACCAGGCTATGGTCATGTAGTCACGGAGACTACGCGGGCCGGTTCATGGGGAAAGTGTTCCTCATTGTTGTTGATGCGTACTCGAAATGGATCGAGTGCATCATAATTGAATTTGTGCATGACGTCCACTGTGGAGAGTCTGCGTGCGGTCTTTGCGACCCATGGCTTGCCGGACATCCTGGTTAGCGACAACGGCCCGTGTTTTACTAGCTATGAATTCCGGGAGTTCATGTCGGGTAATGGCATCAAACATTTCAGGACAGCACCGTTCAAGCCGGCTTCCAATGGCCAGGCGGAACATGCGGTCCAAATCATAAAACAAGGCATGCTCCGGATTCAAGGACCCTCCCTTCAATGCTGCCTATAGGTCCCGACCGCATTCGCTCACGAGAGTCCCGCCCGTGGAACTACTCATGAAACGTACACTTAAAACTCGGCTGTCCCTCATTCATCCAGTCCTGTCAGACATTGTTGAGGGCAAGCGCCAGTCCAAAAATGAGTGCCATGACCGTAACTCAAAGGGGGAGATGTATAAAAATCGCTGACCCTGCATTTGTTCTTAATCACGCTTTGGGGCCCAAGTGGCTTGAGGATAATTGGAAAAGAGGGGAATAGGGTCATAGTGGTCAGACTTAACAATGGACAGATATGCCGCAAGCATCTGGACCAAGTAAAAATAAAGGTTCAGCATGGACACGGAGGAACCTGAGGAAGATCATGAGATGCTGCCCACACCACCGCCAGTGAACGAGCAACAAGAACTTTCAGCAGCATGCACAGTCCCTGCGGCCAGCCCGGACAATCCAGAATTACCACAGGTGACAAAGATGCATGCCAAGGCTCAACAACCAGAGCCCCAACTGCGGCACTCTACGAGAGAGCCTGAAAGACTTCATCTTTGACCCCCATAAGACGTTGGGGCGGGCGGGCGGGCGGGGGGGGGTGGAGGTGATGTCATGTATGTAACCTTCATGTAACACTGCATACTGTATACACCTAAGAAATGCACACCTTGACCACAGGGAGTGAACTTGTGGGAGACACTCCTCACCTGGTCATCCAGGTATGTAAAGGGAGATCCCACGCAGGGTTATCACTTCTTGGTCCTGTGAATAAAGGTTCGGGTTACAGAGTGACCTTGTCTGCAGAATGTGCCTCGTGTGAATTTATAGTAGTGTGTAAGGACACTACAGTTAGCATACAGGTACAGTAAGTAATTGGGAAGGCAAATAGAATGTTGGCCTTTATTGCAATGGGGATGGAGTAGGGAAATCTTGCTACAACTGTACAGGGCGTTAGTGAGACCACACCTCGAGTACAGCGTACAGTTTTGGTTTCCTTATTTAAGGAGGTATATAATTTCATTGGAGGTAAGCTCAGAGAAGGTTGACTCGGTTGATTTCTGAGATGAAGGGGTTGTCTTATGAGGCAAGGTTGAGCAGGTTGGACCTGTACTCATTAGAATTTAGAAGAATGAGAGGTGATCTTATTTTAAACATAGAAGATTCTGAGGAGGGTGCTGAGAGGATGTTTCCCCTCGTGGGGGAATCTAGAACTAGGAGGCATAGTTTCAGAATAAGGGGTCACCCATTTAAAATGCAGATGGGGAGGAATTTATTTTCTCAGAGATTCGTGAATCTTTGGCATTCTCTACCCCAGAGCACTGTGGAGGCGGAGTCATTGAATATATTCAAGGCTGGGATAGACAGATTCTTGAACTATAGGGGAGTCAAGAGCTATGGGGAACTGGCAGGAAAGTGGAGTTGAAGCAAAGATCAGATCAGCCATGATCTTATTGAATGGCGGAGCATTCGAGGGGCCATATGGCCTACTCTTGCTCCTATTTCGTATGTTCTTATGTTAATGTGTCACCTAAAAGACGCTTCCTCCGACAACGTAGCACTCCCTCGGTACTGCACTGGGGTATCAACCTAGATTTTGTGCTCAATTCTCTTGAATCCAGATCCTGCTGACTCAGAGGTGAGTGTGTTACCACTGAGCCACAGTGAATATAGCAGTGGTGGCAGGGACAGCCTGAGAAAGATCTATGCGAGGTCCTCTCACAGCTCTGCTGAGCAGAACAAAGATGAGGACTTCAGGGGTCCAGCTATGAAAAGAAAACATCTTGCCTCTCACAAGCAGTTAGACCAGGTATTGAAATGCCAGCCAACTTAGGAGTTTCAGCACTGAAAATATGGAGGAGTCTACTTCCAGCCATTGTGGGGTCATCTTGCATGGCATCAGCACTTTGTAGTCTACCTTGGAGAGTGTTACCACCTCCAAGGACTCTGTAGCCATGCTCTCACCAAGGAAGCCAATGTTACCAGCCTTAGCAGCTTTGGTGGAAGCTCAAATGCCTGCCACATCGACCCTGGGCTCCAGCTTGGAGAGACAGATGTCCATCTTGGACAGATTGGTGGACTGAATAGATAGGGTCTTTCAAAGAGTCACTCATCTATTGCAGTCTGCTTTCCCCAGATATCTGAGATATGATGAGCCCCCACTCCATGAGAGTGGCAGTGGGGCTATGGGAGAAGTACATTGCCTGCCTGCCCTCCCCTCAGGATCTTAGCATGTCTCCTCCTTCATCAACCCCTCATCAATACCCACTATGGGGCCAGCAAGTCAGCTGGGCCAGATTGCTCAGGAGTAGTCGATGTGCAGTCTGCAGCAGGACTTTCACAAGCTTGAGGACCCAGATGTCATCAGCCATGAGAATGTCAAGGGTCCCAACATGAGTAACAGCAGCTTTCCATCAGCTTTAGTAAGACCATTAAAGGAGCAGCAGCCCTCAGGCTTCTCTGTATGGCAAGGTTGTGCAGATGTGAGAGAATCTTTGTGAGGCTTAATGTAGGGAGCCCCCAGACGTGTCGAGGCATCTGAACCTTTGAGGAGCACTATGGTGTGCTCAGTTATGATCCTATGGCTTTGATTATACCCGTGTTGCTCAGGCATAGTAGAGATGCTAAAGGGCGTTATGAGCCATATATGCAGGGGGGTATACTTTGTCCCCCAGTAGCCAACCTGTCATGTTCCTGAAAGAATCCAATATCGGGGATGGTTGAGGGACTCAGAATAAGAGTCATGACATTAGCCTGGGAAAACTCTCAAACTTGCATTATCCTATTTTTGTGTTCTACATATGAGCTGCATATTAACTGAGTAGTAGTCCTTCATATTCACAAAGGCTGCTGGCTTGTGTTCTGATGCACTGATAGCAATATGTGTCCAGTCTATGATGGCCTGGACCCGAGGGAAGCCAGTCACTGCTGCAAGTTCCTGCTCTCTTCTCTTCTGCTGACTGTTAATGTCAATGGCGACAGTGATGTACTGGTTAGCCCTGGCAAACAGGACATTGGTGACCTGCTTAATGCAGCTGTGCACTTTAAACTGGGATATGTGGTAGATGTTCCTGAGAGCAGCCTGGAAGGAGCCAATGGCAAAGAAGTTAAGGGCTGTGGTGACTTTACATCTGCTGGTAAAGCATGCTTCCCTCATTGAGCAGGCAGCGCGTCATGTTGCAGGAGGCTGTGAAGGTCAACAACAGCTTGCCTGGAGAAGCACATTCTCCCGATTAACTGCACTTCAGTTAGATCCAAGATTGGTTTATTCCTCCTGTGTGCTGGGTATGGTCTCCTATGAGCAGTCCCTCTCACCTGCTGTCTTCTAATAGGCCTAGCTGCTGCTTATGCTGATGGCTGAGGCAACTGCGGCTCCTCCTCCACTTACTCCATCCAAATTAAAGTTGCAATACTGGCACCCATGATAAGTAGATAGAGCTTACCGAGGGTAAGTGAGGTAAAAAAAAAGTCAAAGCAGAAATCTGGAAATTCTCAAAAGTACTTCACAGCCAATGAATTACTTTTGAAGTATAGTCACAGTTTTAGCAGAAAATGCAGCAGCCAATCTGCACACAGCAGGTCTGACCAGCCGCAAATAAGTTAACTGACCAAATAATCAATTTGGACAGTGTTGGCTCAGGAATAAATGTTGGCCAGAACGGAAAGAACAGCTATGCCTTCTTTGAATACTGCCATGAGATCTTTGATATCACCTGAACAGGCAGACGGTGCCTTAATTTATTACATTCAAATGACAACGCAGTACTGCTTCAATACTGTCCTGTAGTGTCAGCCTTTATTATGTGCTTGCATCTTGAAGTGTGGGGCTTGAACTCAAAGACAAGAGTGCCAACAGTGTGCTAAGCTGATGCTTGAAGGGAAATGAATAGAGATCCCCATAATTATGGCACGAGTACCTGAAAAGAACTTTGTGGGGGGCGCTTCTTTTTCAACACAGCTTTAAAGGTGCACTAGCAGACCTTTAACTGTTGTTGGCATCCAAGAATTCAGCTCCAAATCCCCATGGTGCTGCCAGGGTTTCATGCACGAAGCACTAGAAACCCCAGTAAGAGAGTTACATTTATTTGACGTTGCATTCTAGTGCGACATCAGCCACTTGGCCCCTCTATCAGACCAGAGCTGGACCACAGAAGCTGCTCCTATAGGTTTTCTATAGGATAAGAATCAATGCAAGCACTGAATTTGAAATAAGTGAACCATATTGTGACCAGACATAGCTAAACTATACCAAACATACTCAATGTACCACACTATTGAGTTAGTATATTTTTACTGTTATATAGATTGAGTTTACACTTTCTTATTCTCCCCAAGCAGGTTGTTAAACAGATATCCTGTGCTGGTGAGTAGAGTGTGTGGTCTTTTATTTCTATAAAACACCACAAATCGTGGCCCGGCTGAGAATGGAGCAAATCAACTCAAGTGAGCTAAATTTCAGTAATAGACAACTCAAAGGAATTTACCTCACAACCATTTAGTCAGCAGGCACATATTCTGCCAACTGGATTGAAAGAATACTGGAGGAGAAAATTGATGTGGAAGTGGCAACTGTTTTTCCATACAATCTCCTATTTCTTAGTGTAATAAATGAATAATTAACAAAAGTTCTATTTAATATACACTTGAATGCAATTTATTTCATGAGTATCTCCTCTAAATAATGGGAAGGGAGTAACTGTTCTTATTATTGACTTTTATAGTACCTGCGTTTCTGCTTGAACCTCTTCCACATCCTGTCCAGGAGATTCCAACAGAGAGATTGTATCAGATTCTATTACCACCTCTAAACCCCAATTCTGACGAGTAGTTTTATTTTTCAGTAAACATGATATGAACAGTATCTGGTTGAACATGGTTAAAAAAGTAACATCTGAATTTGTTGTTATAAATAGTTTGAATAGCTACTATTCACTAATTTGCAGATATTAATCTTTCTTGAACTGAGAGGTTATACCTACCAGGAAACATTGAACAGGCTAGGGCTCTTTTCTCTAGAAAAGAGAAGACCGAGGGGTGACCGAATAGAGGTCTTTAAGATTATGAAAGGGTTTGATAGGGTAGATGTAGAGAAGATGATTCCACTTGCAGACGAGATGAGAACTAGGGGCCATAAATATAACTTAGTCACTAATAAATCCAATAGGGAATTCAGGGGAAACCAGAGAATGGTTAAAATGTGGAACTTGCTACTACAAGGAATAGTTGAGGCGAATAGCTTTGATGCATTCAAGGGGAAGCTAGATAAGCACACGAGAGGAGAGAAAGGAATAGAAGGATATGTTGATGGGGTTTGATGAAGTAAGTTGGGAGGAGGCTTTTGTGGAGCATAAACATAGTCATTGAGCTGTTGGGGCAAATGGCTTGTTTCGGTGCCTTGTAATGCTTTGTAGTTGGCTTAAGAACTACTCTGGACATATAGATTATCCAATGTCCAAACAGAAGTAATCTTTTTCCGTAATTATTGCGATTTTCCTTTTAATTTCTAAGTTTTCCCACAACTAAGCTTGGAGACCGAAAAGTTGCTGCTAGGCTTTTCTTACTTTGCAACTGTCCACTATCAGATGCAAGAAAATAGGTCAGGTTAATTTACCTATCAATATGCCATTGGGAATTTTTCTTTGAGAAAATGCGTCCCCTCCACAATGCTAACTGGTTATTAGGAATGTGCTCAGTGAGGAAATCATCAGAAAGACATTTTATCTCCCAAAATCTACCCACCATTTTGTAAGAGATCATCATTTATATGTATTGAGAAGTTTTAATGGATGTTAAGAAATATGGTTTTGTTGTAGTGTGTGATTTGGGGGTGGGTAAGATTGAACTCTGAACCTTTGAGAATATTTTTAATTGCTCTTCCTTATATTAATGCAATTAGATGAAAAGGTAACTGGGGGAACGGTTCAAAACTGCAGTGACAGCAACAGGAAGGTTCTGCATTCCATTGCGCGTTGCTCTGTATTTATAGTTCTTACTCAATGACGCCACCGAACACTCCAGATTGGATTGTGTTAGAGGTCAAATTCACAACAATCTTTCCACACATTTCCCAAATATATGATCCAAGCACAGCCTCAGAAGCAGCCAGTGCAAGCCTGGCAGAATGCCACTTACTCGGAGTGGCATTGTTCATTTTGTTTAAAAATTTTATTTTTTTGATGTGCATCATATTTGAAAATAAACAGTTCCATATATTTAGACAAATTTGGAATCCAAGTTAACCTTGTTGATTATAAATGTTACTTGCATCAATTCCCTAATGACACCTCTGCTCATATAAAAAAGGGAAGGTGGCTTAACCGTAGCTATCAAGGGAAATCAGGGATAGTATTAAAGCCAAGGAAGTGGCATACAAATTGGCCAGAAATAGCAACGAACCCGGGGACTGGGAGAAATTTAGAACTCAGCAGAGGAGGACAAAGGGTTTGATTAGGGCAGAGAAAATAGAGTACGAGAGGAAGCTTGCAGGGAACATTAAAACGGACTGCAAAAGCTTCTATAGATAAGTAAAGAGAAAAAGGTTAGTAAAGACAAATGTAGGTCCCCTGCAGTCAGAATCAGGGGAAGTCATAATGGGGAACAAAGAAATGGCAGACCAATTGAACAAGTACTTCGGTTCGGTATTCACTGAGGAGGACACAAACAGCCTTCCGGATATAAAAGGGGTCAGAGGGTCTAGTAAGAAGGAGGAACTGAGGGAAATTGTGTTGGGGAAATTGATGGGATTGAAGGCCGATAAATCCCCAGGGCCTGATGGTCTGGCATCCCAGAGTACTTAAGGAGGTGGCCTTGGAAATAGCGGATGCATTGACAGTCATTTTCCAACATTCCATAGACTCTGGATCAATTCCTATGGAGTGGAGGGTAGCCAATGTAACCCCACTTTTTAAAAAAAGGAGGGAGAGAGAAAACAGGGAATTATAGACCGGTCAACCTGACATCGGTCGTGGGTAAAATGATGGAAACAATTATTAAGGATGTCATAGCAGCGCATTTGGAAAGAGGTGACATGATAGGTCCAAGTCAGCATGGATTTGTGAAAGGGAAATCATGCTTGACAAATCTTCTGGAATTTTTTGAGGATGTTTCCAGTAGAGTGGACAAGGGAGAACCAGTTGATGTGGTGTATTTGGACTTTCAGAAGGCTTTCGACAAGGTCCCACACGAGATTAATGTGCAAAGTAAAAGCACATGGGATTGGGGGTAGTGTGCTGACGTGGATTGAGAACTGGTTGGCAGACAGGAAGCAAATAGTAGGAGTAAATGGGGACTTTTCAGAATGGCACGCAGTGACTATTGGGGTACCGCAAGGTTCTGTGCTCGGGCCCCAGCTGTTTACATTGTACATTAATGATTTAGACGAGGGGATTAAATGTAGTATCTCCAAATTTGCAGATGACACTAAGTTGGGTGGCAGTGTGAGCTGCAAGGAGGATGCTATGAGGCTGCAGAGTGACTTGGATAGGTTAGGTGAGTGGGCAAATGCATGGCAGATGAAGTATAATGTGGATAAATGTGAGGTTATCCACTTTGGTGGTAAAAACAGAGAGACAGTCTATTATCTGAATGGTGACAGATTAGGAAAAGGGGAGGTGCAACGAGACCTGGGTGTCATGGTACATCTGTCATTGAAGGTTGGCATGCAAGTACAGCAGGCAGTTAAGAAAGTAAATGGCATGTTGGCCTTCATAGCGAGGGGATTTGAGTACAGGGGCAGGGAGGTGTTACTACAGTTGTACAGGGCCTTGGTGAGGCCACACCTGGAGTATTGTGTACAGTTTTGGTCTCCTAACTTGAGAAAGGACATTCTTGCTATTGCAGCGAAGGTTCACCAGACTAATTCCTGGGATGGCGGGACTGACATATTAAGGAAGACTGGATCAACTGGGCTTGTATTCACTCAGTTCAGATGAATGAGAGGGGATCTCATAGAAACGTTTAAAATTCTGACGGGTTTAGACAGGTTAGATGCAGGAAGAATGTTCCAATGTTGGGGAAGTCCAGAACTAGGGATCACAGTCTAAGGATAAGGGGTAAGCCATTTAGGACCGAGATGAGGAGAAACTTCTTCACCCAGGGAGTGGTGAACCTGTGGAATTCTCTACCACAGAAAGTTGTTGAGGCCAATTCACTAAATATATTCAAAAAGGAGTTAGATGTTGTCCTTACTATTAGGGGGATCAAGGGGTATGGCGAAAAAGCAGGAATGGGGTACTGAAGTTGCAGGTTCAGCCATGAACTCATTGAATGGCGGTGCAGGCTCGAAGGGCCGAATGGCCTACTCCTGCACCTATTTTCTATGTTTCTATATATCAGCATCAGATTTTCAATTTTCTCTAACTTAATGTACTAGGTGTGGTTGCCAAATCAACAGACAGCTTTTGACATTGACTTAAGAGCAACTCCTGGTTGCAGAAATGAGTTCAATAGCACATTTATTAAATCTTTAGAAAATGGATTCAGGTTTTAACAAGTGACCACACAATTGATTCACTTCTACTGAGAATTGAACCAAAAGCCCAAGTTAAAATATGATAGAATCCTGTTTCTACAGATCATTAAAATAAACTATTCAAAAGAATAAAATAAAGTAAGATTATATCTTTGGCTATTTGAACCACCATATAATTGTATTAAACCAAAAATACCAAACCAAAATGTTCGAACCTATCTATTTCCAAGAATGTTCCCTCAGTTATATTTCTAGATTTTAAGAAAAAGGATACAGAAAGGTCGAGAGCTGCACCACCGAGAAAGATAAGCAGCCAGGGTAAAGCTCTCAGGATGAAGTCAGGGCTTTTGTCATGTGCCAGAATGGCAGCAGCATACAGTGCACTGCCCACAACTGAAAGGATCAGAGCCCATTTCTGGAGACTGCAATCAATTTCCCCCCTAGACTGTAAATTTGAAAAAAAAAACACCATTTAATATCTTAAAAACAGTTCAATATAAAAGAAAGTTGGACAGGGTGTAGAACAGGCGACCAATCACTACCACCCATTTTGCACCCCACCAAAGTTGAATTTCACCTGCAATGAATTTCCCATCTCAGAGATTATCCAGCCATTAAGAAACTTTGACCCAAGCAGCTTCTGGGTACAATGAAGGCAAGCCACTCTCATTGAAACTGGATGTATCTAGACAATTTCATATATTGGCCACTCCCCCAACATTGAGACAAAGAACTTTTTTTACTCTATCCACCTGAAGTTATATAAAAAGATACAATACAAACTGATTACATCACATCCAGCACATTAGGATAAACAAAGATATTGCTTACAACCAGAATTTTATGCAGCAGTCCTAGTACTGCTTTTGTCAAAAATTAGAAATTTCATCGGTATTTCTTGGCTGCTCCTACTTACTGCCTTTAAAATCAGAGGAAACTTTGATGTCCAGCCAATGAAAATTGCAGTAACTCCCAGTGCATAGCCAATGATTTCTGTGCTGTCCTATAAAACAATAATTTAAAAAAAAACATGTTATATTGACAGGTGAAGGATCAAGCCACAACCAAACTTCAGTGAAATCTCTTAAAATTTGCCTCCTGCTAATGTCAATATAGAGAAACACTTGTTAGCTGAAGAAGGGTGAAAGGAGGCACGTGTGGAGCATAAACATCAGCATGGATCAGTTGGGCTGAATGGCCCGTTTCTGTGCTGTAAATACTGTATAACAAATGGTACAGTTAGTTAACTTGTTGGCAATTCATTTTAATCAAATAACCTCAGTTGGCCGAGATAGCAAATTAGAACATTCACGTTGACATGGTATCAATGATGGATTTCAATCTCCTGATGGTTGACGGAAAGGAGCCTGTGGACCTCCTCAGTACTATTTTACCTGAAGTAATGTGGAAAGCAATTTCCTTCTTGGTCCACGAAAATCCACTTGAACAACAGAAGAAGCCCAGAGGTAGTAACTTGTGCCCATAACAAAAGGTAGGTAAGCCATGAACATGGCACTTCTTTTATTTCTTTGTCTTGGCTGATCTGAGTATAGAATAAAAACAGTGCGACAAAGTTGAGGATGTGCCATAACAATTATATTCCTTAATATAGAATACAAAAGGTAAGAGTGGTGTTGGGTGATGTGCCTCAATGTTTACTGTGTTCCCCTGGAACTAGTTTTGTGATCGTCTTTGGTGGTTAGAGAGGAAATTCCCCAAATTCTTCTTTCCCTGAATTGGCCTGAGGTTATTTTCATCTATTTTTGTACCTCTCTCAGGATATTACATGGCTGCTAGTGGGTGGGGGGCAGTGGAGGTGATGATGCTTAATTTGCAACACGATTGTATGGGACACGTCTGATAGACCAGCTAGCTTATCCTGCACATCAGTTTTGTATGTTTGTATCTGGATATGTGTATGGTTTGTGTATTAGACAATTATAGATCATCAAAGCTCACCATAATATTGAATAGTTTAATAGGTTATAAGCCTTCCCAACATGTTTTTGTCCTTGCTTATCAAAAAGGTAGAGAAATTCTTTACTTAAAGGTCAGTTAACATTGTGATTTAAAATATGACTGTAGGTGCCCAATTAATTTTGATTTAATTTTTCAGGACTTGGCATTTCTCACAAAAAATTTATAGGTTTTAAAACTTTATCTTGAATTTCACATGATTCCAATAAGGTGGTTAAATATACCCCACAACTATGCATTACGGGTAGAATAAAGTACTGTAATTGTCAACAACTACATATAAAAGTATTATTTTATAAGAATAGCTAAGGAAACACATGCAATAAAATTTAGCATTTTATAATTTTGCAGAGTATGCATCCAGTACCTTAGAAATGCTGCATTGTAAGGTTTTAGCATGCATAAGAAGCTTCAAACCTATAAGCAGAAATGGAATCTGAGCATTAACATCAAAATGGTTTAAGATGCATGCACCCATTGAAAATGATTTGCGGCGTGGCAATGACAAACATGGATGACTGTAACTCGATGAACTTTTTAAAATGTATGCAACAATGCAGTGGATTATGCAATGACAATTTTGGCCAAACTGAATACATTTGAAATATTTGGTGGGGAAACTGAACTATGCAGAGTGTGCTCAGTATATTACATAGAATTTTACAGCACATAAAACAGGCCATTTGCTCCAACAGGTCTATGCTGGTATTTATGCTCCACACGAGCCTCCTCCCACCTTACGTCATCTCACCTGATCAACATATCCTTCTATTTCTTTCTCCTTCATGTACTTATCTAGCTACCCCTGCATTAGGCTATTCGCCTCAACCATGTGGTAATGAGTTCTACATTCTCACCACTCTGAGTAAAGAAGTTTCTCCTGGATTCTATATTGGATTTATTAGTGACTATCGTATTTATGGCCCATAGAATTAGATACCTCCACGAGTGGAAACATCTCTCTACATCCTCCCTATCGAACCCCTTCAGAATTTTAAAGACCTCTATCAGGTCATCTCTCACACTTTGCTTTTCTAGAGAAAAGAGCACCAGCCTGTTCAGTCTTTCCTGATCGTTGTAACCTCTCCATTCTGGTATCATCCTTGTAAATCTTTATTGTACAGTCTCCAGTGCTTCTATATTCATTTTGTAATATGGAGACCAGAACTGTGCACAGTGCTAATGCTTCCCTTAGCAGAGTTTGTGTACACCTTTGGATGAATCCTGCTTTTCTAAGTTTCAATTATCTTTATCATTAAATTTTATGTCCATCAAGTAGCACACCTCCCAAAAGGCATCTCACCTCAAACAAGTCTGTACAGAAAGAGATTATGCTCGGATCAAATAATCACAATCTGTTAGATCAACAATGATGATCACCTCAAATATCCAATTGACAAAGGTACAACAATCAAAAAACAGTTCCATTCACTAAACAGGTAGGAAAAACTATCAATATTTAGGGCTCAAGTTTCGGACCCCCGTTAGAACGGCGCACATCGGAGAGGCCCACCTAATTTGTGGAACAAAAATTGCGCCAAATACTTACCTCGCAATTCTTGGATATATGTCGGGCCGTTTCCAGCTCGGTGCGGCGCAGCAGGAGGGGCGGAGCAACAGCCCTGCGCCAAAAAGAATGCCGGCAGCTGCGCACATGCGCAGTAGCTCCTGGCCCTCCCAGCGCGTCCTATCTCCGGCGACGACCCTATCCCTGGCCGAAGGGACGTCGCCCCTATCCTGGGCCGAGTGGCCTGACTGCCCTTACCTCTTCGGAGGAGGGGCCCACCCGACCGGCATCTCCTGGGGGTGGGCCCCGCCCGAACTCCTCATCGGCGGCAGCGACCAGCATCGCCTGGGGGCGGGCCCCGCCCGAACTCCTCGGCGGCGGCAGGGCCCGCCCAACCAGCATCTCATTGGGGGCGAGCCCCGCCCGAGCAGCTCCTCATGGGGGCGAGCCCCGCCCGAGCAGCTCTTCAGCAGGCTGTTGGAGGACATCCCGGTGCTGCAGTAGGTGAGTAGAAACTTTTAATTTTTTTATTTATTGATTGATTTTTTTTTTCATTTTTTTTATTTAATTTCTTTTTGATTGATTTATTTATCATTTATTATTGATGATGGCTCTTTATTGCTAAGTGAAGTGTTTAATGCTTTGTAAAATCCCCTAACTTCCCTCCCCCCCATCTCTCGCTACCTGCACCAAATTTATAAAGTGTAGGCAAAGTTTTTCTGAGCGTACAAAAATCGACACTTACTCCGTTCTAAGTTAGTTTGGAGTAACTTTTCGCTGCCTAAACTTGCAGAATAGGCGTAAGTGGCTGGCAACGTCCCCTTTTGAAAAAAAACTGTACTAAAACAAAACTATTCTAACTAGAACTGGAGCAAACTAAATGCCGAGAATTGCAATTTCTAAGATATTCCATACTAAACTAGTTGCTCCAAAAAAATAGGAGCAACTCGAGCCAAAACTTGGGCCCTAAACTACTACACCACCAATCCAGTTGCTCAATATTTTTCAAATCCAGTATTTATGAAGCAGCAATTATCACAAATCTGACCGCACATAAAAGGGCTAGAAATTCGTATTCAGCAAAATCAATATATTTTCGGCCTTTAATTTGCGTTGCGGTAAAAATCAGTGTTGCACGAGGATTTGCGGCGCAAACAGCGAATTTCGGCAACTTTAGTCCGGGGTTGATAGCACTGCAAGGGAGGCCTTGGGGGGTGGGGGAACAACAACAAAAATTGCAAAAAAAACACTCACAAAACTCATACCTACTAAATCGGTGAAAAATAATTAAAAACTTTAACTTACCTTTTTTGCAGGTCTTCATACTTATCATTGCTGGCAGGGCTGCAATGCAGGTTTTTTCCGGTCGGTCTTCTGGGCGCAGAATATGGGTGCGGAGAGAGCCAAATATTGGTCGAAAACGCTATTTCTTGTGTTGCCCGTCGGCGCTCCTCTCCCCAGCGGTACGTGGAAAGCGCTGCCGCAAAAAGATCACCAAAGATCCCACGGGGTGGGTTTTTGCCACGGAGGGTGAAATATTGCCAAAAACCCAGTCGCAAAGTCAGCGAATTTCTAGCCCTTAATGTTTCTCCAATTTCTTTGGGCAAGCACATTACTTTTTCAGCCAGTAATTATATGTTTAAAATTAAATTTATAGCAATAATATAAAGACACAAAACACTATCAAGGAAATTACTAAATGCAGCCTTAAACTCGTCAATTTTGCATCTTCATGTCAATTTTTTCAGTAGCTGTCCTGTTTGACAAACATATTACAGAAGAGGGTGAACACAAGCCCTACACCCAAACATCATGCCAGGCCACAGCTCTCCCCTCCCAACTATTGCCAGAATTCAGTTCACGTAAATGTTCTTTTCTACCTCTCAACCAGAGTGATAGCCCCAGCCTCTCCCCTCAGTGGTAACAGGGCCATAGACTCTAAGTCCAAGTCCCATTTCCAATGCTACTAAGTCTTGGATCATCCGCCCATTTCAAAACCTCGAAATGGATCACTTGCTGTCCATTCATTCTCAATCCACCATTGCCTCCATCCACTCCAACAGAAATATTAACCTTCCTGCATCACTCTCCTCTGCCACTACTCCCAGGCCCCAATCCCATAGATTTCCCTCTTTCCTGTGCCTATTTCTTCTGTGTTGGCTGCTATTTTCCTTGACAGCAATTTGAATCATGGGTAACGACACCTTATAAGAACATAAGAATTGGAGCAGGATTAGGCCATGCAGCCCTTTGCGCCCGTTCCACCATTCAATCATGGCTGATCTTCAAAATCAACTCCACATTCCCACTAATCCCTATATCCCTTGATTCCCCTAGAGACCAAAAATCTATCTATCTCAGCCTTGAATATACTGAGATATTGAGAGCTGGCCATCCTAGACTGGGTGATGTGGAATGAGAAGGGACTAATTAGCAATCTTGTTGTGCGAGGCCCTTTGGGGAAGAGTGACCATAATATGGTAGAATTCCTTATTAAGATGGAGAGTGACAAAGTTAATTCAAAAACTAGGGTCCTGAACTTAAGGAAAGGTAACTTTGATGGCATGAGGCACGAATTGGCTAGATTAGACTGGCAAATGATACTTAAAGGATTGACGGTGGATAAGCAATGGCAAACCTTTAAAGAGCATATGGACGAACTTCAGCAATTGTACATCCCTGTCTGGAGTAAAAATAAAACAGGAAAGGTGGCTCAACCGTGGCTAACAAAGGAAATTAAGAATAGTATTAATTCCAAGGAAGAGGCATACAAATTAGCTAGAAAGAGCAGCAAACTGGATGACTGGGAGAATTTTAGAATTCAGCAGAGAAGGACAAAAGGTTTAATTAAGAGGGGGAAAATAGAGTACGAGAGGAAGCTTGCCAGAAACATAAAAACTGACAGCAAAAGCTTCTATAGATATGTGAAGAGAAAAAGATTAGTGAAGACAAATGTAGGTCCCTTGCAGTCGGATTTGGGTGAATTTATAATGGGGAACAAAGAAATGGCAGACCAATTGAACACGTACTTTGGTTCTGTCTTCACAAAGGAAGACACAAATAACCTTCCGGATGTACTAGGGGACCGAGGGGCTAGTGAGAAGGAGGAACTGAAGGATATCCTTATTAGGCGGGAAATTGTGTTAGGGAAATTGACGGGATTGAAGGCCGATAAATCCTCAGGGCCTGATTGTCTGCATCCCAGAGTACTTAAGGAAGTGGCCCTAGAAATAGTGGATGCATTGGTGATAATTTTCCAACAGTCTATCGACTCTGGATCAGTTCCTATGGACTGGAGGGTTGCTAATGTAACACCACTTTTTTAAAAAAGGAGGGAGAGAGAAAACAGGTAATTATAGACCGGTTAGTCTGACATCGGTGGTGGGGAAAATGTTGGAATGGATGAAATAGCAGTGCATTTGGAGAGCAGTGATAGGATTGGTCCAAGTCAGCATGGATTTATGAAAGGGAAATCATGCTTGACAAATCTTCTGGAATTTTTTGAGGATATAACTAGTGGAGTGGACAATGGAGAACCAGTGGATGTGGTGTATTTGGACTTTCAAAAGGCTTGAGACAAGGTCCCACACAGGAGATTGGTGTGCAAAATCAAAGCACATGGTATTGGAGGTAATGTACTGACGTGGATAGAGAACTGGTTGGCAGACAGGAAGCAGAGAGTCGGGATTAACGGGTCTTTTTCAGAATGGCAGGCAGCGACTAGTGGAGTGCCGCAGGACTCAGTGCTGGGACCCCAGCTCTTTACAATATATATTAATGATTGAGATGATGGAATTGAGTGTAATATCTCCCAAGTTTGCAGATGACACTAAACTTGGTGGCAGTGTGAGCTGTGAGGAGGTCACTAAGAGACTGCAGGGTGACTTGGACATGTTAGGCAAGTGGGCAAATACATGGCAGATGCAGTGGATAAATGTGTGGTTATCCACTTTGGGGGCAAAAACACGAAGGCAAAATATTATCTGAATGGCAGCAGATTAGGAAAAGGGGAGATGCAGCGAGACCTGGGTGTCATGGTTCATCAGTCATTGAAAGTTGGCATGCAGGTACAGCAGGCGGTGAAGGCGGCAAATGGTATGTTGGCCTTCATAGCAAAGGGATTTGAGTATAGGAGCAGGGAAGTCTTGCTGCAGTTGTACAGGGTCTTGGTGACGCCCCACCTGGAATATTGTGTTCAGTTTTGATCTCCTAATCTGAGGAAGGATGTTCTTGCTATTGAGGGAGTGCAGCGAAGGTTCACCAGACTGATTCCAGGGATGGCTGGACTGACATATGAGGAGAGACTGGATCAACTGGGCCTTTATACACTGGAGTTTAGAAGGATGAAAGGGGATCTCATAGAAACATATAAGATTCGGACTGGACTGGACAGGTTAGATGCAGGAAGAATGTTTCCGATGTTGGGGAAGTCCAGAACCAGGGGACACAGTCTTAGGATAAGGGGTAGGCCATTTAGGACTGAGATGAGGAGAAACTTCTTCACTCAGAGAGTTGTTAACCTGTGGAATTCCCTGCCGCAGAGAGTTGTTGATGCCAGTTCATTGGATATATTCAAGAGGGAGTTAGATCTGGCCCTTACGGCTAAAGGGATCAAGGAGTATGGAGAGAAAGCAGGAAAGGGGTACTGAAGGAATGATCAGCCATGATCTTATTGAATGGTGATGCAGGCTCGAAGGGCCGAATGGCCTACTCCTGCACCTATTTTCTATGTTTCTATGTTTCAACGATTCAACATCCACAGTCCTTTGGAATAGAGAATTCCAAAGATTCACAATCCTCTGAGTGAAGAAATTCCTCCTCATCTCAGACCCCTTTTCCTGAGACTATGCCCCCTGGTTCTAGACTCTCCAGTCAGGGGAACAGCCACTCAGCATCTACGCTGTCAATCCCTTTAAGAATCTTATACGAACCTTGCCCATTTCTGAAGTCACCCCACCTAGCTTACTCCCTTACTTATGCCATTTGATGTCCTTGTCCCGTGTAAAACCCTTACTCTATCGCACCGTGGTCACTCCCCTTGGTATGACCCTATTTTTTTCTCCCTCAAGTCCAATGTTAGAAATCAGGGATGCCTAAAAATGTATAAAACTGATACAAATGTATAAAACTGATACGAATGCTGTGTTTAAATCGTTGTTTTGAACTGCAGACAGAATGTCTATTCGAATCAGAGAAATGCTTATAAATGGATGGTATAGTTCTTTGTACTATATACAATCTGCGTTTTGCCAAGTGATTATCTGTTGCTTTAAGTTAAAGCTTGAACCTTGTTTATGTATTTTATGTATAATGCGAAGGAGGAATTAATGTAAACACAGGCAGTTTGCTATGACGTCAAGATTGGTTAAGGTGACAGTTTTCTGGTTTGGCTTCATGGGATCAAAGGAGACGAAAGGGATGAGAGAGATTTCCACAGGAAGAAACCCTGGGTTAATGTAAACAGATAGTGGCATATGGTCAAAATTGTAAGACATCTTTAGGCTGAACGGGAAGTCTTATTGGATATTACGTTTTTAAGGAACCTCTGTTGGACAAAAGGTCTCGTCAGTATCCAGGGTCAGGCCCATCTCTAAAAAAAGAGAATAAAAGTAACACATAGAGATCTGTTTAGCACAGATGAAGGAGAGCGAAACAGAAGTCAAGCTGGTCGAACACTTTGAGTGATCCGATGCTTTATCGAAGGAACCTCTAGACAGAGGAAGAGACTGTAAACCAGAGAATTGCTCATGTGCGCCAGCCGTTTGTCCGATCGGGATGGGTATTAACTATCTGTTATGGTTGTATATTTTTGCTATGTAACTAATGTGTTATATTCCATCTTAAACTCTGATTAAACACAATATACCCACCAGGGTGGTTTAGTCGATCCTGATTATTAAAATGACCAGAAATTGGCTTAAACTTGCCATATTTCTAACACCAAGGAGCACAGACTTGAACGTATCTGGCACACAACTGGTTTAGCCATTCGTCAGATCTGACTGGATCACATCAAGCACTACCGGGTTTTACTCTCTTCTGCCAAAACTTGTCACTATTCCACGATCATCCTTGAATGCAAAGATAACTCCGAGCTTCTTTTCTCTTTAAATCCTTCGCCCATTCCCCCTCCATCCTCACCTCCAAAAATAAATGCAAAGAGCTCATAGATTTCTGTGTCACTAAGAGTGAGACCACATGTGCTGCTTTCTCTGCTGAAACTCGCCTTCCACTTGCCAATCTTGCCAAACTTCTCCCAAGGTTCCCGAAACCACATCTTTCTTTAGTTTCTCTTCTATCCCCCCCTCATAGCCCCTCTTGTCCATCAGATCCACCTCCTGCTCTCTCGACCCTATTCCACTAAACGGCTGACCACCTTACTTCCCTTCCTAGCCCCCATGCTAGCTGACATTGTAAACAGTTCCCTCTCAGGAACCGTCCTGCTCCCTTTCAAAACTGCCATCATCACCTTCTCCTCAAAAAACCCACCTTGACTCCTCTGACTTTAAAAACTACCATCATCTTCCTCCAAAAATAATGCTGCCCCTCGGTGACATCATCCAAAGATATGGGGGCCAAAATTCAGCTCTCCAAAAAGGCCTCGTACCGCCAGAAAGTTGAGCAACCGCCGACTTCCAGTTCAATGGCCGCCGCCAGCGAAATTTAGCTCCGGGGTTTTTCTGGTAGTCCCCATTTCTGCCCCCCGTCCTAAGTGCGACATCAAAGGGCGCACCGCCAATCTCCCGCACCTCCTGCGAAATTTTGGTTCAGAAATCTTTAACCCGCTACACAGTGCCCCCGACAGCTTTTTCTGTCAGTGCACCTTGCTTTCATTGTGAGAGCCATGGCTATGCAGCGGTCCTTCAAGGGGAGGGCACACTGCCACGGCCGCCATGTGGGTTTTTTTTGTCAGCCGACTGCCAGGTCGGGCTGACAATTATGCCCCCAGGTTCGGCCGGGCCACCAACAGGAAGCCTGGCACCCTCCTCTTGGGTGCTAGACCGCTGACCCGGCCGAAACCCTCCTTGGTGGCCCAGTGGACTGAAATTTCAAAATGCCGAAGGCTCTCCCCTTTAAGTGAAGGAGAGAGTGTGGTGACGCACACACGTCATGACGGCATCTCCGCTCTGCTGCTGACCGACAGCGGCAGAGACTTAATTCCACCTCCACTTCCGCCTCTCTAGACTATTTACCGCCCCTCTTAAGACCAATTTCCAGTCCACTTCACAAAAAACGATAAAGAACTGAATTTACCGAAAGAGGCGACCTCATCCGTCGCAGCGGAAAAAACACTTCAGGAGCGGAGGATGTGTTTTGGGTGGAGGTAAATTTCGGCCCCATGATGTCAGGTTCCTCATGTATGCTGATAAAACCCAACTCTATCTCACCTCTCTTGACTCCTCCACTGCCTCTGTGTTGTCAGCCTGCTTATCGGACATCCAGTCTTGGATGAGTCAAAATGTCCTCCAATTAAACATTGGGCAGAGTGAAGCCATTCCCTTTGCACACCTCCCCCAACAAACACCGTTAGCTTTCCATCCCCCTCTCCGGCCATTGTCTTAGACTGAATTAGATCGTTCACAATCTCGACATCCTATTTGATCCCATGCTGAGCTTCCAACTCTATATCCTCTCCATCATAAAGACAACATACTTCCATCTCCGTAAAATCGCCTGACATCAGTAGTGGGGAAAATGTTGGAATCAATCATTAAGGATGAAATAGCAGCGCATTTGGAAAGCAGTGACAGGATCGGACTAAGTCAGCATGGAGATTTATGAAAGGGAAATCATGCTCGATGAATCTTCTGGAATTTTTTGAGGATGTAACTAGCAGAGTGGACAAGGGAGAACCAGTGGATGTGGTGTATTTGGACTTTCAAAAGGCTTTTGACAAGGTCCCGCACAAGTACTGACGTGGATAGGCAAACAGGAAGCAGAGAGTCGGGATAAACAGGTCATTTTCAGAATGGCAGGCAGTGACTAGTGGAGTGCCGCAGGGCTCAGTGCTGGGACCCCAGCTCTTTACAATATACATTAACGATTTAGATGAAGGAATTGAGTGTAATATCTCCAAGTTTGCGAATGACACTAAACTGGGTGGCGGTGTGAGCTGTGAGGAGGACGCTAAGAGGCTGCAGGGTGACTTGGACAGGTTAGGTGAGTGGGCAAATACATGACAGATGAAGTATAATGTGGATAAATGTGAGGTTATCCATTTTGGGGGCAAAAACACAAAGGCAGATTATCTCAATGGCGGCAGACTAGGAAAAGGGGAGGTGCAACGAGACCTGGGTGTCATGGTTCATCAGTCACTGAAAGTGGGCACGCAGGTATAGCAGGTGGTAAAGGCGGCAAATGGTATGTTGGCCTTCATAGCTAGGGGATTTGAGTATAGAAGCAGAGAGGTCTTACTGCAGTTGTACTGGGCCTTGGTGAGGCCTCACCTGGAATATTGTGTTCAGTTTTGGTCTCCTAGTCTGAGGAAGGACGTTCTTACTATTGAGGGAGTGCAGTGAAGGTTCACCAGACTGATTCCAGGGATGGCTGGGCTGTCATATGAGGAGAGACTGGATCAATTGGACCTTTATTCACTGGAGTTTAGAAGGATGAGAAGGGATCTCATAGAAACATATAAGATTCTGACGGGACTGGACAGGATAGATGCGGGAAGAATGTTCCCGATGTTGGGGAAGTCCAGAACCAGGGGACATAGTCTTAGGATAAGGGGTAGGCCATTTAGGACTGAGATGAAGAGAAACTTCTTCACTCAGAGAGTTGTTAATCTGTGGAATTCACTGCCGCAGAGAGTTGTTGATGCCAGTTCACTGGATATATTCAAGAGGGAGTTAGATATGGCCCTTACGGTTAAAGGGATCAAGGGGTATGGAGAGAAAGCAGGAAAGGGGTACTGAAGTAATGATCAGCGAAGATCTTATTGTATGGCGGTGCAGGCTCAAAGGGCTGAATGGCCTACTCCTGCACCTATTTTCTATGTTTCTATGTTTCAACACATCTGCTGCTGAAACCCTCATCCATGCTTTTGTCACCTCCAGACTCGACTATTTCAAAGCTCTTCTGGCCTCTCCCCTTCCTATCTGTGTAATCTCCTTCAGGACCCCGCTATCAACCTGCCTCCATGCTACTTTACCAGCTGTCGGGTCTGTCAGCGCTGAACAGACCCGACACACGCAGCAGGGGAGGCAATTGAGGTGATTAATACCTTGTTAAAAGGCTATTAAACACCATTTTGAGCTGTACTTACCATTTTTCCAGTTTTTCACATATTCGTGGCGCTCGGGGATCACGTCAGGTTAGGTGCTCAATCAGTATCCATTCTTCTGAATACTTGACAGCTGCAAATGTAGTGTAAAAGCTTCCATTTAACAGCTGCTCACTTTCCAATCTCAGAAGCTGCAGCTTTCAGGATTTGGAAGACACATTTGAGCTTTATGCAGGTTGGAAGTGTTTGGAGTAAACGCTATCCAGTGTCACCTCATTGAAACAACCTCTCTCACAATTGACAGATCACTTCTATCATTTCTACTTCATCTGCCATCTATTACATTAGCCTCGGTGCCCTTGAAACTATCTCACCTTGATCCTCAGAATCCCACCACAATCAGCCGCAACACCAGCATCACCAGTCACACCAGCAGCACCAACAACATCAACCTTGTCTACAATCCACTGGTGCTGCACAGGACAGGACACACATAACAAGGAGAAAAAGCTGTCATCACCAGAATTTACTGGTAACCAGATTAAAATATCATAGCATAATAATTAAAAAAAATACATAGGACTTGCACACATTCGCTGCTCAATAATACAGACAATATAATGCTTTTTTGGTACGGCATTGTTTCTACCTGTTTTTGATCTGGGTCTTGAACGGTACACAGGAAATAGGATTAATACAAAATGGAGAATATCCACTGTTGCCATACAAGCTGCAGTAAAAACCTGGAAAGAGATAAAGATAATAAAATGTTAGAATTTTTTTCTGTTGTCTTCCTTACCATAGATTAGACATTTTTCATCCAAACAAAGCTTTTGGCATTTATTTTTAAGTGATGATAACATGTGAAGTGACCTGTGAGATTTTGAAAGCTTGCTTAATGGTAAAATCCTGCATATTTTGTTAGGCTATCACTTTGAAGACATTATTGCAATCTGAGCAGAATATGCGCACAGAGATTCCCTACATAATAACACAAGAAATAAGAGGAGTAGGCCATTCTATCCTTCAAGCCTGCTCCGCCATTCAATATCATCTTCTACCTCAACTCCACCATCCCGCACTATCCCCAAATCCCTTGACTCCGTTAATATCCAAAAACAAATTCCCAGTGTTGCAATCAGGATAATATGGAATAATTAAGACAGTACAATGGTTATTCAGGTCAAAATTGGCTCAGCGGAGGTACACCTCTGACCGCAAATTCCAGCCCATTGTAAATCTTGAAAAAAAACTTACATTCTGAATTTTGTAACATTTTGTAACAATGTTGTTTCAATTCTGGGACCCAAGTCTGAATAGTCAGGCTTAAAGGATGCAAATATCCCCTCTCTGCCATCCAGCAGGGTCATAGGTGAATTGAATCTTGGGTAGACTCAAATAAATTCCTTAAAGATGCAAGGCCAAACAAAATGCCTACAGTCAGCTTTGCTCTGTACTATACTATACTATATTCTATGTTGGAATACATAATGCTGTGGCTAGGTGCACAAATTTTAAAAATGTAGGTTCAAGCAACTGCCTACTTTTAACTAATTTAGCTGTTGAACAACCTGCCAATTTTCAACGTTTCCCTCCTACTCTCTGGTGCAGTCAGTTTCCTGCATCTTAAAGTTTTCATTTTTCATGTATAAGCCTAGACACTGAACGCTGGATTTTACCAACTTCGGCAAGTCTATGGTGGGCGATGACATCGGTGGGTTCCGGTGTTGCTGCTGGCGCCAGCCCGCTGTCCAAAATGATATTCCCTTGATTGGCCTTTTAAAGCCTGCCAGCGCATTTGCCGGCCAATTGAAGGAAGCAGGTCTGATGACATAATTTGATGATGCGTCATCAACCGTTTTCCTTAAAGGGACCATGCGCAAATTTAGTTTGACAGTTGTGCTGTTAGTGTTCTACAGCAAACACCTGCAAGCACTGCACAAAGGTGCACACCTGTACCCAGGCTCTCGCATATGCTGATGGAGAGTCATAGCACACAGGGAGATTCTCTTTCCTTCCAATGGGCGGAAGATACCTCCCCAGGAAACCAACGCAGCCTGGTTGCATAGGTGGTCACAAGCTGGGAAGTCATCGGAAGGACCAGGCTGCAGTGGCGCAAATCCTTCAATGATCTCAGTAGATCACGAAACGTTACTGCAAAGCCACACTCAGCCTCATCCTGCTGTACCACTCATCACATCCCCATCATACTGCTGCACATCCTTACTCACACCAACTTACCTTGCACCTGCACCCATCCTTCTTTCTCTATCTACATTATCACTTCTCCATCTCACTATCTACCCCTCACACTCACCCTCATCCTAGTGCAATCATACCGACTAACACACAAGGGTAGGCACTTGGATGTTTTATCCAATGTTCATATAAAGTTTCTGTTAATCTGCTGTCAAACATTGAAACCTTTATTTTGAACATTTTGTGTTCTTGAACAGATCTGTGTGCACCTTTGGAAGTGGCTTCTTGAGTTGCAGTGAACGGTGAGACAGAACTGTAAACCCTGCAATGGTGACAAGTATGAAAGGAATGGCTTGGGCATTGTAGGGATGCTTTATGGTGTTGGTATGGGGTGGTGCCAACCTGGCGCATCCTGTGCCAGCCAAGATGTACGGCATCAAGTGAAGTAAATCTGGCCTCCCAGGCAGCAATGTGCTCTGGTTCTGATGCCCTCTGTCCTATGCAGCATTAGTTGATTGCGGAGAAGATGGTGGTTGTTGAAGCAAAGGGTAGAAAGGAGATAAGGAAAAGTGGAGGGCAGAGAAATCAAAAGGCAAAAATCAAAAAGGGCCACATTACAACATAATTCTGAAAGGATAAAGAGTTTTAAAAAAACAAGCCTGAAGGCTCTGTGTCTCAATGCGAGGAGCATTAGTAATAAAGTGGATGAATTAACTGCGCAGATAGCTGTTAACGGATATGATGTAATTGGGATTACGGAGACATGGCTCCAGGGTGACCAAGGCTGGGAACTCAACATCCAGGGGTATTCAATATTCAAAAAGGATAGACAGAAAGGAAAAGGAGGTGGGGTAGCGTTGCTGGTTAAAGTGGAAATTAACGCAATAGTAAGGAAGGACATTAGCTTGGATGATGTGGAATTTGTATGGGTAGAGCTGCGGAACACTAAAGGGCAGAAAACACTAGTGGGAGTTGTGTACAGACCACCAAACAGTAGTTGTGATTTGGGGATGGCATCAAACAGGAAATTAGGAATGCGTGCAATAAAGGTACAGCAGTTATCATGGGTGACTTTAATCTACATATAGATTGGGCGAACCAAACTGGTAACAATATGGTGGAGGATGATTTCCTGGAGTGTATAAGGGATGGTTTTCTCGATCAATATATCAAGGAACCAACTAGAGAGCTGGCCATCCTAGATTGGGTGTTGTATAATGAGAGAGGATTAATTAGCAATCTTGTTGTGCGAGGTCCCTTGGGGAAGAGTGACCATAATATGGTAGAATTCTTCATTAAGATGGAGAGTGACACAATTAATTCAGAGACCAGGGTCCTGAACTTAAAGAAAGGTAACTTTGATGGTATGAGACGTGAATTGGCTAGGATAGACGGGCGAATGATACTTAAAGGGTTGACGGTGGATAGGCAATGGCAGACATTTAAAGATCACATGGATGAACTTCAACAATTGTACATCCCTGTCTGGCGTAAAAATAAAACAGGGAAGGTGGCTCAACCATGGCGAACAAGGGAAATTAGGGATAGTGTTAAATCGAAGGAAGAGGCATATAAATTGGCCAGAAAAAGCAGCAAACCTGAGGACTGGGAGAAATTTAGAATTCAGCAGAGGAGGATTAAGGGTTTAATTAGGAGGGGGAAAATAGAGTATGAGTGTAAGCTTGCAGGGAACATAAAAACTGACTGCAAAAGCTTCTATAGATATGTGAAGAGAAAAAGATTAGTGAAGACAAATGTAGGTCCCTTGCAGTCAGAATCAGGTGAATTTATAATGGGGAACAAAGAAATGGCAGACCAATTGAACAAATACTTTGGTTCTGTCTACACAAATAACCTTCTGGAAATACTAGGGGACCGAGGGTCTAGCGAGAAGGAGGAACTCAAGGAAATCCTTATTAGTCAGGAAATTGTGTTAGGGAAATTGATGGGATTGAAGGCCGATAAATCCCCAGGGCCTGATAGTCTGCATCCCAGAGTACTTAAAGAAGTGGCCCTAGAAATAGTGGACACATTTGTGGTCATGTTCCAACATTCTATAGATTCTGGATCAGTTCCTATGGATTGGAGGGTAGCTAGTGTAACCCCACTTTTTAAAAAAGGAGGGAGAGAGAAAACAGGGAATTATAGACCGGTTAGCCTGACATCGGTAGTGGGTAAAATGTTGGAATTAATTATTAAAGATGTAATAGCACCGCATTTGGGTAGCAGTGACAGGATCAGTCCAAGTCAGCATGGATTTATGAAAGGGAAATTATGCTTGACAAATCTTCTTGGATTTTTTGAGGATGTAACTAGTAGAGTGGACAAGGGAGAACCAGTGGATGTGGAGTATTTGGACTTTCAAAAGGCTTTTGACAAGGTCCCACACAAGAGATTAGTGTGCAAAATTAAAGCACATGGTATTGGGGGTAATATATTGACGTGGATAGGGAACTGGTTAGCAGACAGAAAGCAAAGAGTAGGAATGAATGGGTCCTTTTCAGAATGGCAGACAGTTACTAAAGGGGTACTGCAAGGTTCAGTGCTGGGACCCCAGCTATTTACAGTATACATTATGATTTAGACAAAGGAATTGAATGTAATATCTCCAAGTTTGCAGATGACACTAAGCTGGGTGGTGACAGTGTGAGCTGTGAGGAGGATGCCAAGAGGCTGCAGGCTGACTTGGACAGGTTAGGTGAGTGGGCAAATGCATGGCAGATGCAGTATAATGTAGATAAATGTGAGGTTATCCACTTTGGTGGTAAAAACAGGAAGGCAGAATATTATCTGAATGGTGACAGATTAGGAAAAGGGGAGGTGCAACGAGACCTGGGTGTCATGGTACATCAGTCATTGAAAGTTGGCATGCAGGTGCAGCAGGCGGTGAAGGCAGGAAATGGCATGTTGGCCTTCATAGCGAGAGGATTTGAGTATAGGAGCAGGGGAGATCTTACTGCAGTTGTACAGGACCTTGGTGAGGCGACACCTTGAATATTGTGTACAGTTTTGGTCTCCTAATCTGAGGAAGGACATTCTTGCTATTGAGGGAGTGCAGCGAAGGTTCACCAGACGAATTCCCAGGATGGCAGGACTGACATAAAGAAAGACTGGATTGACTAGGCTTATATTCACTGGAATTTAGAAGAATGAGAGGGGATCTCATAGAAACATATAAAATTCTGGCGGGATTGGACAGGTTAGATGCAGGAAGAATGTTCCCGATGTTGGGGAAGTCCAAAACCAGGGGGTTCACAGTCTCAGGATAAGGGGTCAGCCATTTAGGACCGAGATGAGGAAAAACTTCTTCACTCAAAGAATTATGAACCTGTGGTATTCTCTACCACAGAAAGTTGTTGAGGCCAGTTCATTAGATATATTCAAAAGGGAGTTAGATGTGGCCCTTATGGCTAAAGGGATCAAGGAGTATGGAGAGAAAGCAGGAATGGGGTACTGAAGTTGCATGATCAGCTATGATCATATTGAATGGTGGTGCAGGCTCGAAGGGCTGAATGGCCTACCCCTGCACCTATTTTCGATGTTTCTATGTTGGTGCTGCTCATGGTGGGACTGATCGTGGTGGGATTCTGAGGATCAGGTGAGATAGTTTCAAGGGCACTGATGCCGATGTAATAGATGGCAGGTGAACTTGCGATAACAGAAGCGATTGGTCAATGGTGAGAGAGGTTGTTCCAATGAGGTGACACTGGATAGAGGGAGGCCGATTTTCCTCAAGGCCTCCGCCCGCCCAAAGTGCCTCCGATCCACCGGACGGTACTTTAGGCGGGATATTCATGGCCGAGATCCATCGAAGGTCGGTGGGCAGCAAATGGACGACATGTGCCGCCAATCTCGCTGACATCAACAGACGGCTGAGTGGTGCAACTGACCTCCCGCCTGCCGAACTCCCAGATTCCTGCGGGCAGGAGGTCTCTTTCCCGGCGCCAGAGGCGCTTGCCGCCCAAGTGCTGCCGAGGATGGAGTCGGGCCCACGGAAGGGCGAAGACCTGAAAAAAAAAAATCACCAATAAAAAATACAAAAACTATCTGAAGACCTTCAGGGACCCAATGCAGATAAGTCGCTGTTGACATTTTTTTCTAAATGTTCATGTACCTTTTTTTCAGGCTCTTCAGACTTATCCGGTACTGATCAGCTTGCAGCCAGACTGCCATGAACTCCCGCCCGCAGGAATCTGGGAGCTCGGTTGCACCACTCGGCCGTCCGTTGACGTCAGCGAGCGGTTCCCGGCGGCTCTCTCCTGTCGCCCTCTCTGGGGCATTGGACGAATCTTCAAGAGGAATGTCGGCGGAAGTGGGCGGCAGTCAGCGGCAATGGGCGGATGAATTTCTGCCCCAGAGTTTACTTCAAACACTTCGAACCTGCATAAAGCTCAATCTGTCTTCCAAATGCAGTAAGCAACAGCTTCTGAGCTTGGAAAGTGAACAGCTGTGAGATGGGAGCTTTTATAGGACATTTGCAGCTGTCAAGGGGGTGATTCCATGGCCATTCAACTCCCGACCTACTTACCTGACGTGATTCCCAAGCAGCGTGGACCCTGTGGGCGACCTGGTAAACTCTGAAGGTGAGCTCAAAATAGTGGTTAATGGTCTGTTAACAAGATCATAATGACCTGAATAACTTCCCCCGCCGCTGCGTATTGGGTATGCTCAGCGCTGACAGACCCGACATTTGGGAAAGGTCCGTGGTGGCGGGTTGACAGCGGGTTCCCGTTCCACTGTCAAAAGAAAACATTTTCCCACCCGACCCACCACGGATCATGCCTGCTGACCCCCCAAAAAATTCCCCGCGTGTTGGTGGACACAATCAATCATGCAGCCCAGCCCTATCGTTACTATGGACCTACACATATGCAGTTGCAGCAGGATTATTAGTTAGCGATCAAGAAGGGATTGTGTCTGATTTGCTGTATTTATATAGCGTCTTTAAAGTCCCAAGGCGCTTCACAGGAGTATTACGAGATCAAACAATGACACCAAGCCGCATTAGTAGAAATTTGCGCAGGTGACCCAAAGCTTGGTCAAAGAGGTATGTTTTAAGGATCGTCTTGAAGGAGGAAAGAGAGGTAGAGAGGCGGAGCGGCTTAGGCAGAGAGTTCCAGAGCTTGGGGCCAAGGCAACCGAAGGCACAGCCGCCAATGGCTGAGCGTTTATAATCAGGGATGCTCAAGAGGGCAGAATTAGAGGAGCGCAGACATCTCGGGGGGTTGTGGGGCTGGAGGAGATTACAGAGATAGGGAGGGGCAAGGTCATGGAGGGATTTTGAAAATAAGGATGAGAACTTTGAAGTTGAGGCGTTGCTTAACCGGAAGCCAATGTAGGTCAGCGAGCACAGGGGTGATGGGTGGCCGTGACTTGGTGCGAGTTAAGACACGGGCAGCCGAGTTTTGGATCATCTCTAGTTTACATAGGGTAGAAAGAAGTGTGTTGCAATAGTCAAATCTAGAGGTAACAAAGGCATAGATGAGGGTTTCAGCAGTGGAGGAGCTGCGGCAAGAGCGGAGATAGGCGATGTTATGGAAGTGGAAATAGGTGGTCTTAGTTGTGCTGTGGATATATAGTCAAAAGCTCATTTCAGGGTCAAATGTGACACCAAGGGTGTGAACAGCCTGGTTCAACCTCAGACAGAAGCTGGGGAGAGGGATGGAGTCAGTGCTAGGAAACGGAGTTCGTGGCAGGGACTGAAAACAATGGCTTCGGTCTTCCCAATATTCAGTTGGAGAAAATTTCTGCTCATCCAGAACTGGATGTCGGACAAGCAGTCTGATAATTTAGAGACCGTGGAGGGGTCGAGAGAAGTGGCAATGAGGTAGAGCTGGGTGTCATCAACGTGTTTTCAGATGATGTCGTCAAGGGGCAACATGTACATGAGAAATTGGAGGGAACCAACCAAGGGACACAGGCAATTGTTGAACCCCCAACACCATTCCATCCAAGATCATCTAACTCCGTCCAGACCAGGACCCGCATCTCAGATTCTCCTCGTCTGTATGGCTCAGCTAAATCAATACTGAGCCATCGAGGGAGACAGCAATTTAACTTTTTAAACTTGCAGCGAGATAAGAAGATCATACAGCATTTGGGAAAGATAGAAAGGTGAAGTAAAACTAGTTAAGTCAGACGGAAAATGGAGAAAGTAAAATTTGTTTTCTGTTTGGAACTGCAAACACTTGTTTGCACAAGGCAAGAATAAACTATTCTTTATTTAAAATGAGCTTGAGCTAATCTTATTGGAGCATTCCGGCCTCATTACTCAGTGTGCTGGGAGATTCCTAACCCGAGGCTTGCTGACTAATGATCTGTTTTTCTGTAGAGTACCTGCACATGTCGAATCCATCACTTTCCATAGTCAAATCCACTCTCATACAACCGCCACTGAAAAAAATACAAAATACTTTGTACATATACAGGTCCATCGGCACAAAACAAATGCCAATACCTGTATATTTAGTTTCACAGACAGGTCTGTGATGTGTGAAGTATGTTTTTCCACCATCTCTGCAGCCACCTCTTTTAGAACCCTAGAATGTGCGCCATCAGATCCAGGGGATTTGTCGGTTTTTAGTCGCATTAGTTTCACTAGTATTTTTTCTCTACTTGGTTCCCCACCATTTTTGGTATGCTATTTGTGTTTTCTACTGTGAAGGCAGATACAAAATATTTGTTAAACATTTCTGCCATTACCTTCATAGAATCCTAGAAGTTTGCAGCACGGAAGGAGGCCATTTCGGCCCATCGTGTTCATGCCGGCCAACAAGAAGCTATCCAGCCTAATCCCACTTTCCAGCTCTAGGTCCGTAACCCTGCAGGCCCCGGCACTTCAAGTGCACATCCAATTAATTTTTAAATGTGGTGAGGGTTTCTGCCTCTACCACCCTTTCAGGCAGGGAGTTCCAGACCCCCACAACCCTCTGCGTGATGCAATTTCCCCTCAAATCCCCTATAAACCTTCTACCAATTACTTTAAATTCATGCCCCCTGGTTGTTGACCCCTCTGCTAAGGGAAATAGGCCCTTTCTACATATCAATGAGGTCTCCCCTCAGCCTCCTCTGTTCCATGGAAAGCAAACCCAGCCTATCCAATTTGTCCTCAAAAGGTAAAATTCTCCACTCCCGGCAACATCCTCGTAAATCTCCTCTACCCTCTCCAGTGCAATCACGTCCTTCCTGTAATGCGGTGACCAAAACTGCACGCAGTACTCTATCTGTGGCCTAACCAGTGTTTTATACAGTTCAAGCATAAACCCCCTGCTCTTATATTCTATGCCTCGGCTAATAAAGGCAAGCATTCTGTATGCTTTCTTAACCAGCTTATCTACCTGGCCTGCTACCTTCAGGGATCTGTGGACATGCACTCCCAAATCGCTTTGTTCCTCTACACTTCTCAGTGTTCTACCATTTAATGTGTATTCCCTTTCCTTGTTAGCCCTTGCTAAATGCATTACCTCACACTTCTCCGAATTAAATTCCATTTACCACTGTCCTGTCCACCACACCAGTTGATTGGTATCTTCCTGCAGTCCGCAGCTTTCTTCTTCATTATCAACCACAGCCTATTTTTGTATCATCTGCAAACTTCTTAATTATACCCCCTATATTCAAGTCATAATCCTCATAATTTCTCCTGTCTCAGCTTCTAATGGATCAACATTTACTTTTGCTATCCGCTTCCTTGTACAAGTTCTTACAATCTGTTTTTATATTTCTTGCTAATTTTCTCATATTCTATTTTTTCCGTTTTTATAATTTTTTGGTCATCCTTTGTTGCTTTCTGGAACTCTCCCAATCTTCAGGCCTACTGTTATTCTTCGCAACATTATGAACAACTTCTTTCAATCTAATGCGATCCTAAACTTCTTTAGTTAGTCACGGATGGATCACTTTTCCCATGGAGTTTGTGTTTCTCAATGGCATGTATTTTTGTTGAGAATTATGAATTATTTCTTTAAATGCTAGCCACTGCTTATCTACCGCCATACCTTTTAATCTATTTTTCCAATCTACCCGAGCCAACTCACCCCTCATACCTATGTAATTGGCTTTATTTATATTTAAGATTCTAGTTTCAGACTTAGGCAAGTCACTCTCAAACTTAATGCGAAATTCTGTCATATTATGATTACTCTTAGTGAGCTGCAAGGAGGACGCTAAGAGGCTACAGGGTGACGGACAGGTTAGGTGAGTGGACAAAAGCATGTCAGATGCAGTATAATGTGGATAAATGTGAGGTTATCCATTTTGGGGGCAAAAACATGAAGGCAGAATATTATCTGAATGGCGGCAGATTAGGAAAAGGGGAGTTGCAACGAGACCTGGGTGTCATGGTACATCAGTCATTGAAAGTTGGGATGCAGGTACAGCAGGCGGTACAGCAAATGGTATGTTGGCCTTCATAGCTAGGGGTTTTGAGTATAGAAGCAGGGAGGTCTTACTGCAGTTGTACAGGGCCTTGGTGAAGCCTCACCTGGAATAGTGTTCAGTTTTGGTCTCCTAATCTGAGGAAGGATGTTCTTGCTATTGAAGGAGTGCAGCGAAGGTTTACCAGACTGATTCCCAGGATGACTGGTCTGACATATGAGGAGAGACTGGATCGACTGGGCCTTTATTCACTGGAGTTTAGAAGGATGAGAGGGGATCTCATAGAAACATATAAAATTCTGACGGAGCTGGACAGATTAGATGCAGGAAGAATGTTCCCGATGTTGGGGAAGTCCAGAACCAGGGGACACAGTTTAAGGATAAGGGGTAAGCCATTTAGGACTGAGATGAGGAGAAACTTCTTCACTCAGAGTTGTTAACCTGTGGAATTCCCTACCGCAGAGTGTTGTTGATGCCAGTTCGCTGGATATATTCAAGAGGGAGTTAGATGTGGCCCTTATGGCTAAAGGGATCAAGGAGTATGGAGAGAAAGCAGGAAAGGGGTACTGAGGTGAAAGATCAGCCATGATCTTATTGAATGGTGATGCAGGCTCGAAAGGCCAAATGGCCTACTCCTGCACCTATTTTCTGTGTTTCTATGTTTCTACCCCAGAGGATCCTTTACCACGAGATTGCTAATTACACAATACAAGATTTAAAATAGCCTGCTCCCCATTTGGTTCCACGATTTATTGTTCTAGAAACCTGTCCCGAATGCATTCCATGAACTTGTCCTTCAGACCACTTGTTGTTGTGATGGTCGCAAAGCTCTTATAGTCTCAAACAGGAAAATTTCTGTGTTATATAATTTTTGATAACATTAGATAGACAGAATAATGTACTCTAAAACTGTCTTCAGGTCAGCTATGCAAAAGCAAATAAAGCCTTGAACATCTGGCCACAAGTCTGTTTTTAATCCCTTATCTACTTAAGTGATTTAAGTTATTAATATCTGGATGTTTTGGGCACTTGCAAGGTGCACATTTCAGAAATTGCAGGTACACAGCAAATCCTTGCGAATGCTAGATCATGGAATGTCTGCATAGGACAACGACTGGAAAGAGCTTCTTTCATCCTGAAATGCCTGGACTTTGAAGAAGAGAGAAATCAAACTATGCTGCCGCCCAGCATTAAGTGGTTTAAAAAGACATATGGGATACTTTCCTTTAAATGCCGAGGCAAAGGAAGGTAATGCTTGAACTGTATAAAATGCTAGTTAGACCAAAGCCAAAGTACTGCCTACGGTTCTGGTCACATTACAGGAAAGATGTGATTACACTAGAGAGGGTACAGAGGAGATTTACAAGGATATTGCCTGGACTGGAGAATTTTAGCTAGGAGGAAAGTTTGAATAGGCTGGGATTGTTTTGGAACAGAGGAGATTGAGGGGAGACCTTATTGAAGTGTATAGAATTATGAGGAGCCTAGATTGAGTGGATAGAATGGACCTATTTCCCTTAGCAGAGAGGTCAAAAACCAGGGGGCATAGATTTAAAGTAAATGGTAGAAGTATTAGAGGAGAGTGGAGAAAAACCTTTTTTTACCCAGAGGGTGGTGGCGGTCTGGAACTCACTGCCTGAAAGGGTGGTAGAGGCAGAAACCCTCATCGTATTTAAAAAGTACTTGAATATGCACTTGAAGAACCATAACCTACAAGACTATGACCAAGAGCTGGAAAGCGGGTTTAGGCTGGATAGCTTTTTTTCGGCTGGCACAGGCTCGATGGGCCGAATGGCCTCCTTCTGTGCCGTAAATTTCTATGATTAATTAGTTTCCCACTTTGCAAGTACCAGTTATCAACCATGTAATGTTTCATCAATTAACCAATTAAAAGATATTGGAAACAGTTGCTAAGATTTTGTACCTTGTTTGTAATGGTTTATGCATCAATCAAATGAAGTATTATACTGCTAGCTATTTATATTAATTCTACTTCCGTGTAATTATGTCACTTGCAAATAAATGATGACACCTGTAAATAAATAATGTAAAAGGATAATTCTGCATGTGGCATTCTATCCTATTCACTTCCTATAGAACAGTGCAAATTTCCGACCATAGTAGACACAATTCGGCTTATGAAAACTGTCTTTTTGTTGAGAACAAGTTTGAAGTGGTGCGAGAAAGTCCAAATTGTAATTTTTTTCCATACACAAGGAATATAGAAACCCAAGTTGCTGTATATATAATAAATGCATTATACATTACAATTTTAAATTACATTTAGTAGACTATATTTAAAACAAACTATATAACAATGCATTGTTCCTAAATAATCAAATAAAAAGCACTGAAGGTTAAGGTAAGTTTATTTAAGATGAGTAATAGAAATATTAGGGCACTTGAACCAATTATTTCTGTACTTCAGAATCCAAAATATTTAAATAGAAGAAATCCAAGAGCAAGGAGATTCTGAAAAGGTAAGATAACAAGATGGCTCAGGAAAACTCAAACAGGAGGGAGAACTGGGAGATATGCCACAAGGAGGAGGAAGCAACTGAATAGATGAAGTAATATGGGTCCATAAATAACTAGATTTCCAATGGCAAAGAAGGCCAAAATAACATCAGAGATAGCTTGTGACAAATCGAAAAAAGAAAGGAAATATCAATAAAAGTGGAGATTCTGGAGAAATTGGGAAACAAAAGCCCTTTGAGAAACTAGCAAGGTAAAGCTTGGAAAATGCTGCCATGGGAAATTTTGATTCCTGGTAATAAGAAACCAATTGAAGTAAAATGAGCTTCAATTAACCTCAATCACCAACCTGAATACTCAGTTGTTTTGCTAGAAGTGCTCCAAACATGTTGCACAGATTCCCCAGAAAAGCATAGATGGCACAAAACAAAGATTCTTCTCTCCAAACTCTCCGTTTGCAGCGCAAATAAAAGAATCTGAAAACAAAAGGGAACAAATGGAACGTTGAATACAATAGAATCTGGCGTTTGATTTCTAGAGTTTCAGCCTGAGTTGCTCCTGTTTTTTTGGAGCAACTGGTTTAGAATGGAGTATCTTAGAAATTGCAATTCTCGGCATTTAGTTTGCTCCAGTTCTAGTCAGTTAGAACAGTTTCAGTTTGGAAGAGATTTTTTTTTCAAAAAGGGGGCATGTCCGGCCACTCACGCCCGTTTTGAAAGTTCAGGCAGTGAAAACTTACTCCAAACTAACTTAGAATGGAGTAAATGTAAATTTTTGAACGCTCAGAAAAACCTTGCCTACACTTAGAAAATCAGACGTAGGTTACAAATCAGGCGTAGGGAATGGGGGGGGAGTTTACAATCATTAAACACTTCAGTTTTACAAATAAAGAACTATCAATAATAAATGATAAATACATCAATAAAATCAACCAATAAACCAAAAAATATAAAAAAAATTTTAAAATTATCAATAAATAAAAAATGTTCCACTCACTGACTGCAGCACCGGGAGCCCTCCAACAGCATGCTGGGACGGGGCCCCCCCAGTGTGTGTCTGTCTCTTTCTGTGTCTGTCAGTGTTTCTGACAGCGAGGGGGGGAGGGGGTTGGGGGGGGGGGAGGGGGTTGGGGGGGGGAGGGGGGAGGGGGTTGGGGGGGGGAGGGGGTTGGGGGGGGGGGGGAGGGGGTTGGGGAGGAGAGGGTGAGGGAGAGGGGGAAAGGAGAGGGGGAAGGAGAGGGGGAAGGAGAGGGGGAAGGAGAGGGGGAAGGAGAAGAGACGGGAGGGGGGGAGGGAGGAGGGGGTTGGAGCGGGAGGGAGGAGGAGGAGGGGGTTGGAGCGGGAGGTGGGGGGGGTTGGAGCGGGAGATGGGGGGGTTGGAGCGGGAGAGGGGGGGGTTGGAGCGGGAGAGGGGGGGGGTTGGAGCGGGAGAGGGGGGGGTTGGAGCTCGTGCTGCGCTGCGCCAAGCCCCAAAGGACCTGCAGGGAGCCGGAGAATCTGCAGGTATTTTTAGGCGCACTTTTGGGTCGTTCTAGGCACGGCCCGAAACTTGGGCCCTATGATTCAGGAATAAAATTCTAATCTGATTCATCATCAGAAGTAAGCAATCTGTAACTCTTTAAACCACTCCTTTTAAAATATGCCAATACTCTTTCTAACACATACACAAATAACTTGGTAATGGAGCTGAAGTTTTTGGATGATTTGAGTTTAAGCACATATTCTGATCACTCAGATTATGATCAGAATTCATTCTAAAATATCCAAAACAATTAAATAGGCAGTCAATCCTCTTGGCTAGCCCTTCTGGTTCATACTTAGCTCTACAGCTATAATTGGCAGCTACTGGTTGCCATCACAGATATACCAAATGACAGTAAATATTGAATCATAAACGAAGTCCAGCTGCACAGAAATTACAAATTATGGGTGTGTTACAGGAAATCGTAGTAAAAGGCATTGTAATATTTTCATTAAACCGGTTTCTTGCAGTCACACAAGACAACCATAATATCTTTGTAGTTTAAAAAATCTCTTCATGATGTGAAACCACCTGGGAATGATGATTAACAGCAGTAACAGAATCAGCAGTACTAACAATATAAACTTGAATGGCAAAAGTCAAATTCAAATTCAAATGGGGAGCTCAACTTATACCAAACCTGGATACAAGGATTAATTGGTTACTCCAAACAAAAATCAGAAATATACAGTTTGTGGTGATCACATTTGCCTACATAACAGCAGTGATTGCATTTACATAAATAATTAATTAATTGGTTGTGCAGCACTTTGGGATATTATCGGCACTATGTCATTCTTTTTAATTTAATTTAGGCGTTGCTTTCCACATCAAAATGTCTCAAAGTGCAAACAATTTTTAAGCACACTTTTATATAAACAAATGTAGCTGCCATTTTGTGCAAATAAATAAATAGTCACAGGCATAAAATGAATGACCACTCCCTTTTATAGATGGTATTATTCAAGGGAGAACTGTTGGCTTGGTGCCCAAGTACTCTCAACTCTTCAAATACTTTCAGAGGATCTTTAACTGGCAGTTAGGGCCTCAGTTTAATAACTTAGTCAAAGGACAGTCTCTTTGACAATGCAACATTTCTTCAGTACCCTGTACTACACTGGAATATTGGTCCAGAATTTGTGCTCAGCGACGAAGCAAAGGTGTTCACCACTGGTCCCGAAGTAAGCTTTGCATAAAGATCTTGTGATCTCGGTCGAGAATTTCATGTTTTCCGACGAGTAGTTCAAATCAACGGAGTTTAGTGGGGATCCCCTCATGCGAGCTGCTGTGATGTCAACAAGCCATGTAAGCAGCCAATCAAAATGCAGAATTCTCATGGACAGTGAACAAGGAAGTGAGTAAGCTCTTAAAATTCTAACTTTTAAAAAAATGTTAGAGGGCAAAACAAAAATTGTGGCTCTCACATGGGGAAAAGGAAAACCTGAAATAAAATGAACAAATTTTGTTTTTTATTAAAGTGGATAAATTTGACACTGCACAAAATTAAAATTAGTTTGTCAGGGCCATAACCTTGTTTAGCAGCCAATAAAACCCCAGTTACACCTAATCCCTTTTGGTCTAACTTTTAGTGGGGAATTTACCAGCGGTAGTACCTTGTGGAAGAGCCAAAGTTTTTGTCAGTTTCTCTGATTTGAGAGATTTCACTGAATGCCAGCTCTGTGGAAAGCCGGGGGGTGGGGGGGGGGGGGATGGCGCGGGGGGCGGCAGACCACAGCTTGTGTCAGAGCAGTGAATGACAGACTGCAACTGCAGGGTTTATACATGCGCTAAATCCCTAAGTTGCAGTCAGTTTCAAAGGCGAAATGATGGCAAACGCTGCCAGTTCGTTGTCAAATTCTGGGCCAATATCTTGCATTATGTGCTCAAATCCTGGCATAGTACTCAAACCTACAACTTTTAGACCCAGAGCCAAGAATGCTATAGATTGAACTAAGTGGACGAAAACTCTGCATCGTGCTATGGCTGATACCACTGTACAAGAATAGAACTTGGTACTTGGAGCTGCATGCATGCTGATTTGGACAACTGGAATCGCGACTTAAGTCATCAATATATGAGAAAATATATTTTACAAATAATTCACTATAAATTGCTTACATAGTATTTGTGACGGTTATGGACTGTGCACAATTCAGACGACTACATAATAATTAACAGACACAAAGAATGATAAAACTTTACTCTCTACGTTAACATTACAAATCTCAACTTCAGATTTACAATGCATTTCCACCAATCCACATAAAACACAATCAGGGGGAACTGAGGATTTTGAACATTGAAAGAAAAGCAAAAGTTATTTCTAGTCATCAAAACTGTTTTTTTATTTTAATATTGTGACACACTTTCTAATTAAATTTGTACATCCTGTTATTGCACCAATTTCAGTTTACACGTATTTGCTTCAATAAGCAGTTTTACCATTTGTGCCTCCATTGGGGTTTTACCTTGCTGCTATCTCATGTGGGAAATAGGGAAAATGGAAGATGCAAGAAGAAAATAAAATATGCAAATATGTGACACGAAAATTTCTACTGAAAAATAATATGTCACTGCTTTCTCAAGGTAGTCACTATTCTGTGTAAATAATATAAAAGGATAATTTCATTGCTGAAAATAATTTTATTCAGAGGTATTAATAGAATTTGAGTGGTTTGTCATAAAACCTTCAAAAGCAAAATAAAAAACATTATTCCCATGTTCTGTATGTGAAAGGTTTGGTTGTGGTTGGATTTTACATATACTGACTGAGGTTAATGCATGATATCTGTCAATGCAGGATTACTGGAATTTAATCTGCAGTGGACCATCTAATAACACTGCTCTACATAATAATTAACAGACACAAAGCAGCAACCCAGAGCAGATGAAATGTCATACTCAAACAATATTAGCGTCAGCTCAACCCCCAAAAATTGCACCTTGTAATACCCTCCAGAGTATGTTATTTTCATGTAAACATAAAAACGGTGAGTCCTTGATTCATACACTGCTTTCCATTTATATTTTGTTGGCGGGGTCTCAAAGTGGATATTGAAAAATGGTCAGCTTCCAAGCATGTGCAATATTAGGTGTGATACTGTACCGTGTGATTAGGTCAGAAAGAATATAGCCCATAAAAGTGAATGCCATAGCTTCTATACATTACAACCTGATCAATTGATGAATATCAATTTATAAAATTAACATGAAACAAATACTAAATACATCAAAAAGATGTAGTATTGATATATTTAAATTATCTTAAATATTGCCTGTTAAAATGTTAAGATAAAATTTTGCTGCAATTTAAAGTATGATTAACTACCATTGTGCTGATTCATGCAATTCTTGCCTCTAGGGCTTCAACTGTTTGTGAAATTCAGGAATAAAATCTGAACTGTCAAAATAAGAAAGGAATTATATAGTATTATAACATGTGCTCAGGATACCCAAAGTGCTTTACAACCAATGGATTATTTTTTTGAAGTGCAGTCATTGTTGTGTCGCACACAAATGCAGCAGCTGATTTGTACACAACAGACGGTACAAATAGCAAATTAATAAATAATCAGAAATTTGTTTTAGTTATTGTTTTGAGCAATAAATATTCACCAAGATACCAGGAGATGTTCTTGGTCTTCAAATAGTATCATATGATTTTTTATAACTTGAATATGCACATGGGGCCTCGGCTCATCTGAAAAATGCACCTGGGGAGGACTGGCTCCCTGAAAGGGCATGGTATTCTTCAGGATTTTCACAGAAAAAAGGAGGTGCCTATAACATAATGTTAAAAGAAAAGAAAGGCATGCATTCATATAATGCCTTTCAAGACCTTATCACATCCCAAAGCGCTTTATAGCCACTTAATACTTTTGAAGTGTAGTCACTGTTGCAGTGCAGGAAACGCAGCAGCCAATTTGCACACAGCATGCTCCCATAATCAGAAATGTGATGGCAACAAGATATTTTTTTTGAAATGTTGATTGAGGGATAAATATTGGCCAAGAACCCAGGGATAGCTCCCCCTGCTTTCGAAACAGTGCCATGGGATCTTTTATGTCCATCTGAGAGCAGACATTGGCCTCGGTTTAAGGTCTCATCTGAAACCAAGGTCTCCAATGCAGCACTGGAGTGTCAGCTGTTTTTTTTGTGCTCAAGTCTCTGGAGTGGGACTTGAACCAACAACCTTCTGACTCAGAAGCGAGTGTGCTACCAACTGAGTCACAGCTGACACTAAAAAGTGTTTCAGGAAAACATTTAAGGGGACACTCGTGAAATCTGCCCTTGGATGTACCTCCGACAATACAGCACTCCCTCACTAATCAATTTAAGCATCAGCCTAGATTAAGTGCTCAAGGCTTGAACTACTAATCCGAAATAGAGTGCTGGAAATGCATAGTAGGTCACTTATCTGGTAAAGCTCTCCAGCTTACCTTGACAGACTTGCCATGTACTTCCAGCATTTTTTGTTTCCAATATCAAAAAGTTTGACCTACAAAAGAAAAGACAACAAAAAGGGCACTGGACCCACTGAAGCTCTTCCCTCCAGTACCCCATCTTCCCCAGCCTCGCATTCAATTCGTTTTGAATGGTCCTGAAGTTTGTGCCCCTACTAATCTGACTGGGAGATTATCCAGACATTTCTCACCTTGTGTAAAGTTATTTCCTTTCCACCTTTCTTACATATTAGCCATGCATCCTATTGTACAATACTTGTTACGGTCGCTCCATTACCCCTCCGCATTCTTGAGATGAAGGTAGAGTAAGATCGCAAGACTTCAGCATTCTCTCCCTCCCTTTTTAATGAGGGGCTTCTAATTCAGAAATAAAATATTAGTTGTACTTACATAATGTGAGTGATTGCCCAAAACAGCAATGATAAAACCCAAAGCGCGAAGGAAATGCAAACTTTCTCTTGGGTGAAGCAGTTGATCCAGTAATTCCAGTTCCATAAGGAAGACGAACCAGCCTGAACTCCATTGCCCCGATTTGGTCCTCCGGAGCTACTCAGGTTGCTGTAGGCGGCAGATCTCATTCTAAATAGATTTCCTTCACACGTTGGCTAGAAGTTCATTGAGACGAACATGACGATCTTTCTTGTTCACCGCACGTTCGTCAGTCCTTTCAAATAAAGTCAACCTCTGGCATCGGCTCCTCCAAGTCGATGTGAATTGATCAAATGTCCTAATTTGGTTAAAAACTGGGCCAAATTGGCGCCGAGGTGGTTTCATAGGCAATAACCGGCCCACTCTCTCTGAACAACCCGGCCGGGAAAGTTTCGGGCTGTGCTGCGATCCCTTCCTGCTTTGTCATTTGGAGACGTGACGACAGCCCGAAATACTTAAAGGCAAATTGTTGAGGCGCAGTCACAATACCAGTACACGCCCCAATCTCAGCACCTCATTCCCACTGCAAATCTTAAACAATCCCGAGCATGTCAATGGCAATTTACATTTATATAGCGCCTTTAACAAAGAAACGCACCCGAGGCGAGTTTGTCAATATCGTCGCCTTCGTCTCTCCAACTAACTTTTTTTTTGAGTAGAAACATGTACGTTCTGTGCAGAAACCAGACACTTAATCAAAGCTCTTCAAGACGCAGTATCCACCTAGTGCAGAATCTTAAAGGTACTTTACCAAGTTTTAAAGTTGTAGTTTCCCCCACAATTATCTTTGCTTCTCTCTTGAAGGCAGTCAACAGGCGCCAGGAACCTCCCTGAGCTTCACACAAGAGGCGTTCATGTTACTCCAATCAGTAGCAACAAGCGATTTGAACGGGTGAGAATCATAGAATGATTTAGCCCATTGGGCCTGTGCCAGCTCTTTGAAGAGCTATCCAATTAGCCCCAGCATTTTTTTCCTTTTCAAGTATTTATCCAATTCCCTTCAAGTTATTGAATCTGCTTCCACCACCCTTTCAGACAGTGCATTCCAGATAATAAATCATCTGTCCCTGGACACAGTTTCTCCATATTTACTCGATCAAAACCATTCATGATTTTGAACACCTCTATCAAATCTCTTAACCTTCTCTATCCTAAGGAGAACAACCCAAATTTCCCGAGTGCCTCCAGGTAACTGATGTCTTTCATCCCTGGTACAATTCTAGTAAATCTCCTCTTCACCCTCTTTAATGCCTTGCCATCCTTCCTAAAGTGTGCTGCCCAGAATTGGCCAAAATACTCCAGCTGAGGGCTAACTGGTGATTTATAAAGGTTTAGCATTACTACCTTGCTTTTCTACTCTATGCCTATATCTATAAAGCCAAGAATCTGTATGCCTTTTAATAACCTTCTCAGCTTGTCCTGCCACCTTCAAAGATTTGTGTACATACACCCCCAGATCTCCGTTTCTGCAACCCGTTTAAAATTGTACCGTTTAGTCTATATTGTGTCTCCTCATTATTCCTACCAAAATGAATCATAGAAACATTAAAAATAGTTGCAGGAGTAGGCCATTTGGCTCTTCAAGCCTGCACCACCATTCGATAAGATCATGGCTGATCATTTACCTCAGTACCCCTTTCCTGCTTTCTCTCCATACCCCTTGATCCCTTTAGCTGTAAAGGCCATATCTAACTCCCTCTGGAATATATCAAACGAACTGGCATCAACAACTTTCTGCGGTAGAGAGGTTAATAACTCTCTGAGTGAAGACGTTTCTCCTCATCTCAGTCCTAAATGGCTTACCCCTTATCCTTCGACTGTATCCTCTGGTTCTGGACTTCCCCAACTTCAGGAACATTTTTCCTGCATCTAACCTGTCCAGTCCCGTCAGAATTTTATATGTTTCTATGAGATCACCTCTCATCCTTCTAAACTCCAGTGAATACAGGCCCAGTCGATCCAGTCTCTCCTCATATGTCAGTCCTGCCATCCCGGGAATCAGTCTGGTGAACCTTCGCTGCACTCCCTCAATAGCAAGAACGTCATTCCTCAGATTAGGAGACCAAAACTGCACACAATATTCCAGGTGAGGCCTTACCAAGGCCCTGTACAACTGCAGTAAGACCTCCCTGCTCCTATATTCAAATCCCCTAGCTATGAAGGCCAACATGCCATGTGCCTTCTTCACTACCTGCTGTACCTGCATGCCACTTTCAATGACTGATGTACCATAACACCCAGGTCTCGTTGCACCTCCCCTTTTCCTAATCTGCTGCCATTCAGATAATATTCTGCCTTTGTGTTTTTGCCACCAAAGTGGATAAGCTCACAGTTATCCACATTATACTGCATCTGCTAGGCATTTGCCCACTCACCTAACCTGTCCAAGTCACCCTGCAGCCTCTTAGCATCCTCCTCACAGCTCACACCGCCACCCAGCTTAGTGTCATCTGCAAACTTGGAGATGTTACACTCAATTCCTTCATCTAAATCATTGATGTATATTGTAAATAGCAAGGGGTCCCAGCACTGAGCCCTGCGGCACCCCACTCGTCACTGAAAAGGACCTGTTTATCCCGACTCTCTGCTTCCTGTCTGCCAACTAATTCTCTATCCACGTCAATACATTACCCCCAATATCATGTGCTTTAATTTTGCACATCAATCTCTTGTGTGGGATCTTGTCAAAAGCCTTTTGAAAGTTCAAATACACCACATCCACTGGTTGTCTCTTGTCCACTCTACCAGTTACATCCTCAAAAAATTCTAAAAGATTTGTCAAGCGCGATTTCCCTTTCATAAATTCATGCTGACTTGGACTGATCCCATCACTGCTTTCCAAATGCGCTGCTATTTCATCTTTAATAATTGATTGCAACATTTTCCCCACTACTGATGTCAGGCTAACTGGTCAATAATTACCTGTTTTCTCTCTCCCTCCTTTTTTATATTAGCTACCCTCCAGTCCATAGGAACAGATCCACAGTTGATAGACTGTTGGAAAATGATCACCAATGCATTCACTATTTCTAGGGCCACTTCCTTAAGTACTCTGGGATACAGACTATCAGGCCCTGGGGATTTATCGGCTTTCAATCCCATCAATGTCCCGAACACAATTTCCTGCCTAATAAGGATTTCCTTCAGTTCCTCCTTCTTACTAGATCCTCGGTCCCCTGGTATTTCATGAAGATTATTTGTGTCTTCCTTCGTGAAGCCCGATATTTTTCAACTGGTCTGCCATTTCTTTGTTCCCCATTATAAATTCACCTGCTTCTGACTGCAAGGGATCTATATTTGTCTTCACTAATCTTTTTCCCTTCACATATCTATAGAAGCTTTTGCAGTCAGTTTTTATGTTCCCAGCAAGCTTCCTCTCATACTCTATTTTCCCCCTCCTAATTAAACCTTTTGTCCTCCTCTGCTGAATTCTAAATTTCTCCCAGTCCTCAGGGTTGCTGCTTTTTCTGGCCAATTTATATGCCTCTTCCTTGGATTTAACACTATCCTTAATTTCCCTTGTTAGCCACGGTTGAGCCACCTTCCCCATTTTATTTTTATTCCAGACAGGGATGCACTTCTCTGCAATAAATGTCATCTGCCATGTATCTGCTTATTTCACCAGTCTATATATCTTCCTGAAGTCTATTACTATCTTCCTCCCCGTTTACTATATTTCCAAGTTTCATATCATCTGCAAACTTTTAAATTATGCCCTGTATACCCAAGTCCAGATCATGATTACATGTCAAAAAGATCAGTGGTCCCAACATCGACTGCACACTTCTCTTCAGTCTGGAAAGCAACAGTTCACCACTACTCTCTGCTTTCTATCCTTTAGCCAATCCACAGTTACTGCCCCTTTAACACCATGGGTTTAAATTTTGCTAACACATGTCTATTATTTAGTACTGGGGCATTGGAACCGGTTCTGGGGGAAGGTGGGACCAGTACAAACTGGATGGTCTGCACCTGGGCAGGACCGGAACCAATGTCCTCGGGGGAGTGTTTGCTAGTGCTGTTGGGGAGGAGTTAAACTAATATGGCAGGGGGATGGGAACCAATGCAGGGAGATAGAGGGAAACAAAATGGAGACAGAAGCAAAAGATAGAAAGGAGATGAGTAAAAGTGGAGGGCAGAGAAACTCAAGGCAAAAAACAAAAAGGGCCACTGTACAGCAGAATTCTAAAGGGTCAAAGTGTAATAAAAAGGCAAGCATGAAAGCTCGGTGCCTCAATGCGAGGAGTATTCAGAACCCAGGAGAGGGCTCTGAGCTAGTTAGAGTGGGTGAGAGCTCAGATGAACAGGACCCCAAGAAAGAATGCAAAAGGCAGGAGGTAACAGAGCAGAGTAGCACTGGGGTAAGCGTAAACCACAAGGTGATAGGAAGGGACAATATGTATGAATATAAAGGGGCTGCAGGAGGGGTCAAAACTAAAAATCATGGTTTAAAAGCTAGTATTAAAACATTCTACCTAAACGCACGCAGCATTCGAAATAAAGTAAATGAGTTGACGGCACAAATCATTACAAATGGGTGTGATTTGGTGGCCATTACAGAAACATGGGTGCAGGGTGGCCAAGACTGGGAATTAAACATACAGGGGTATCGGACAATTTGGAAAGATAGACAAGAAGGGAAAGGAGGTGGGGTAGCTCTGTTAATAAAGGATGATATCAGGGCAGTTGTGAGAGATGATACTGGCTCTAATGAACAAAATGTTGAATCATTGTGGGTGAAGATTAGAGATAGTAAGGGGAAAAAGTCACTGGTGGGTGTAGTTTATAGGCCCCCAAATAATAACTTCACGGTGGGGCGGACAATAATCAAGGGAATAACGGAAGCATGTGAAAAAGGAATGGAAGTAATCATGGGGGATTTTAACCTACATATCGATTGGTCAAATCAAATCGCATGGGGTAGCCTTGAGGAGGAATTCATAGAATGCATACGGGATTGTTTCTTAGAACAGTATGTTACAGAACCTACAAGGGAGCAAGCTATCTTAGAACTGTTCCTGTGTAATGAGACAGGAATAATAAATGATCTCCGAGTAAAAGATCCTCTCGGAATGAGCGATCACAGTATGGTTGAATTTGTAATACAGATTGAGGGTGAGGAAGTAGTGTCTCAAACGAGCATACTATGCTTAAACAAAGGGGACTACAGTAGGATGAGGGCAGAGTTGGCTAAAGTAGACTGGAAACACAAACTAAACGGTGGCACAATTGAGGAACAGTGGAGGACTTTTAAGGAGCTCTTTCATAGTGCTCAACAAAAATATATTCCAGTGACAAAGAAGGGCGGTAAGAGAAGGGATAACCAGCCGTGGATAAACAAGGAAATAAAGGAGAGTATCAAATTAAAAATCAATGCGTATAAGGTGGCCAAGGTTAGTGGGAAACTAGAAGATTGGGAACATTTTAAACGACAGCAAAGAATGACTAAGAAAGCAATAAAGAAAGGAAAGATAGATTACGAAAATAAACTTGCGCAAAACATAAAAACAGATAGTAAAAGCTTTTACCGATATATAAAACGGAAAAGAGTGACTAAAGTAAATGTTGGTCCCTTTGAAGATGAGAAGGGGGATTTAATAATGGGAAATGTGGAAATGGCTGAGACCTTAAACAATTATTTTGCTTCGGTCTTCACAGTGGAAGACACAAAAACCATGTCAAAAATTGCTGGTCACGGGAATGTGGGAAGGGAGGACCTTGAGATAATCACTATCACTAGGGGGGTAGTGCTGGACAGGCTAATGGGACTCAAGGTAGACAAGTTCCCTGGTCCTGATGAAATGCATCCCAGGGTATTAAAAGAGATGGCAGAAGTTATAGCAGATGCATTCGTTATAATCTATCAAAATTCTCTGGCCTCTGGGGAGGTACCAGCGGATTGGAAAGCAGCTAATGTAACGCCTCTGTTTAAAAAAGGGGGCAGACAAAAGGCAGGTAACTATAGGCCGGTTAGTTTAACATCACAGTGGGGAAAATGCTTGAAGCTATCATTAAGGAAGGAATAGCGGGACATCTAGATAGGAATAGTGCAATCAAGCAGACGCAGCATGGATTCATGAAGGGGAAATCATGTTTAACTAATTTACTGGAATTCTTTGAGGATATAACGAGCATGGTGGATAGAGGTACACCGATTGATGTGTTGTATTTAGATTTCCAAAAGGCATTCGATAAGGTGCCACACAAAAGGTTACTCCAGAAGATAAAGGTACGCGGAGTCAGAGGAAATGTATTAGCATGGATCGAGAATTGGCTGGCAAACAGAAAGCAGAGAGTCGGGATAAATGGGTCCTTTTCGGGTTGGAAATCGGTGGTTAGTGGTGTGCGACAGGGATCGGTGCTGGGACCACAACTGTTTACAATATACATAGAGCGTCGGCGGCAGTCAGGAGCAGCGTCGAGGAGGTCCGTTGGTGAGGCCTATAAAAGGCACAGCAGGGAGTCCGGGGCCCAGCGTCGGCGGCAGTCGGGAGCAGCGTCGAGGAGGTCCATTGGTGAGGCCTATAAAAGGCACAGCAGGGAGTCCGTGGGCCCAGCGTCGGCGGCAGGCGGGAGAAGCGTCGAGGAGGTCCGTTGGTGAGGCCTATAATAAGCGTACTTGTGCAGCTACAGGGAGAAGGCAAAAAAGAAGTAGAAAGAAACAAAGGTGATGTCACAGCCAAGGGGGTAATTGATTGGCTGGTGATTGGTGAGTAGTTTTTCTTTTTTCTCTTCTGTAACAGTGAGTAAACTTTAGCATTGTTGTTGCCTATCCAAGGGTTAAGTCATGGCAGGACAGCTCGGTCACGTGTTATGCTCCTCCTGTACCATGTGGGAACTCAGGGACGACACCAGTGTTCCTGACGACTACGTATGCGGGAAGTGTATCTGCCTCCAGCTCCTGACGGACCGCATTGCGGAATTGGAGCTGAGGGTGGATTCACTCTGGAGCATCCACGATGCTGAGAATGACGTGAGTAGCACGTGTAGCGAGTTGGTCGTACCGCAGGGAAAGGGTCCACAGCCAGAAAGGGAATGGAAGACTAGCAGGAAGAGCAGTGCAAGGAAGGTAGTGCAGGGGTCCCCTGTGGTCATCCCCCTGCAAAACAGATACACTGCTTTGGGTACTGTTGGGGGGGGATGACTCATCAGGGGAAGGCAGCAGCAGCCAAGTTCATGGCACCGTGACTGGCTCTGTTGCACAGGAGGACAGGAAAAAGAGTGGGAGAGCGATAGTGATAGGGGATTCAATTGTAAGGGGAATAGATAGGTGTTTCTGCGGCCGCAACCGAGACTCCAGGATGGTATGTTGCCTCCCTGGTGCAAGGGTCAAGGATGTCTCGGAGTAGTTGCAGGACATTCGAAAAAGGGAGGGAGAACAGCCAGTTGTCGTGGTGCACATTGGTACCAACGACAGGTAAAAAAAGGGATGAGGTCCTACGAAACGAATTTAAGGAGCTAGGAGCTAAATTAAAAAGTAGGACCTCAAAAGTAGTCATCTCGGGATTGCTACCAGTGCCACGTGCTAGTCAGAGTAGGAATCGCAGGATAGCGCAGATGAATACGTGGCTTGAGCAGTGGTGCAGCAGGGAGGGATTCAAATTCCTGGGGCATTGGAACTGGTTCTGGGGGAGGTGGGACCAGTACAAACCGGACGGTCTGCACCTGGGCAGGACCGGAAACAATGTCCTTTGGGGAGTGTTTGCTCGTGCTGTTGGGAGGAGTTAAGCTAATATGGCAGGGGGATGGGAACCAATGCAGGGAGACAGAGGGAAACAAAAAGGAGATGAGGAAAAGTGGAGGGCAGAGAAACCCAAGGCAAAGAACAAAAAGGGCCACTGTACAGCAAAATTCTAAAAGGACAAAGGGTGTTAAAAAAACAAGCCTGAAGGCTTTGTGTCTTAATGCAAGGAGTATCCGCAATAAGGTGGATGAATTAACTGTGCAAATAGATGTTAACAAATATGATGTGATTGGGATTACAGAGACGTGGCTCCAGGATGATCAGGGCTGGGAACTCAACATCCAGGGGTATTCAACATTCAGGAAGGATAGAATAAAAGGAAAAGGAGGTGGGGTAGCATTGCTGGTTCAGGAGGAGATTGATGCAATAGTTAGGAAGGACATTAGCTTGGATGATGTGGAATCTATATGGGTAGAGCTGCAGAACACCAAAGGGCAAAAAACGTTAGTGGGAGTTGTGTACAGACCTCCAAACAGTAGTCATGATGTTGGGGAGGGCATCAAACAGGAAATTAGTGGTGCATGCAATAAAGGTGCAGCAGTTATAATGGGTTACTTTAATATGCACATAGATTGGGCTAACCAAACTGAAAGCAATACGGTGGAGGAGGATTTCCTGGAGTGCATAAGGGATGGTTTTCTAGACCAATATGTCGAGGAACCAACTAGGGGGGAGGCCATCTTAGACTGGGTGTTGTGTAATGAGAGAGGATTAATTAGCAATCTCGTTGTGCGAGGCCCCTTGGGGTAGAGTGACCATAATATGGTGGAATTCTGCATTAGGATGGAGAATGAAACAGTTAATTCAGAGACCATGGTCCAGAACTTAAAGAAGGGTAACTTTGAAGGTATGAGGTGTGAATTGGCTAGGATAGATTGGCAAATGATACTTAAGGGGTTGACTGTGGATGGGCAATGGCAGACATTTAGAGACCGCATGGATGAACTACAACAATTGTACATTCCTGTCTGGCGTAAAAATAAAAAAGGGAAGGTGGCTCAACCGTGGCTATCAAGGGAAATCAGGGATAATATTAAAGCCAAGGAAGAGGCATACAAATTGGCCAGAAATAGCAGCGAACCCGGGGACTGGGAAGAATTTAGAACTCAGCAGAGGAGGACAAAGGGTTTGATTCGGGCAGGGAAAATGGAGTACGAGAAGAAGCTTGCAGGGAACATTAAAACGGATTGCAAAAGTTTCTATAGATATGTAAAGAGAAAAAGGTTAGTAAAGACAAACGTAGATCCCCTGCAGTCAGAATCAGGGGAAGTCATAACGGGGAACAAAGAAATGGCGGACCAATTGAACAAGTACTTTGATTCGGTATTCACTAAGGAGGACACAAACAGAAAGTTGTTGAGGCCAATTCACTAAATATATTCAAAAAGGAGTTAGATGAAGTCCTTACTACTAGGGGGATCAAGGGGTATGGCGAGAAAGCAGGAATGGGGTACTGAAGTTGCATGTTCAGCCATCAACTCATTGAATGGCGGTGCAGGCTAGAAGGGCCGAATGGCCTACTCCTGCACCTATTTTCTATGTTTCTATGACCTGGAAGAGGGGACAGAGTGTCGTGTAACAAAATTTGCAGATGACACAAAGATTAGTGGGAAAGCGGGTTGTGTAGAGGACACAGAGAGGCTGCAAAGAGATTTAGATAGGTTAAGCGAATGGGCTAAGGTTTGGCAGATGGAATACAATGTCGCAAAGTGTGAGGTCATCCACCTGGGGAAAAAAAAAGTAAAAGGGAATGTTATTTGAATGGGGAGAAATTACAACATGCTGCGGTGCAGAGGGACCTGGGGGTCCTTGTGCATGAATCCCAAAAAGTTAGTTTGCAGGTGCAGCAGGTAATCAGGAAGGCGAATGGAATGTTGGTCTTCATTGAGAGAGGGATGGAGTACAAAAGCAGGGAGGTCCTGCTGCAACTGTACAAGGTATTGGTGAGGCCGCACCTGGAGTACTGCGTGCAGTTTTGGTCACCTTACTTAAGGAAGGATATACTAGCTTTGGAGGGGGTACAGAGACGATTCACTAGGCTGATTCCGGAGATGAGGAGGTTACCTTATGATGATAGATTGAGTAGACTGGGTCTTTACTCGTTGGAGTTCAGAAGGATGAGGGGTGATCTTATAGAAACATTTAAAATCATGAAAGGGATAGACAAGATAGAGGCAGAGAGGTTGTTTCCACTGGTCGGGGAGACTAGAACTTGGGGGCACAGCCTCAAAATACAGGGGAGCCAATTTAAAACCGAGTTGAGAAGGAATTTCTTCTCCCAGAGGATTGTGAATCTGTGCAATTCTCTCCCCAAGGAAACAGTTGAGGCTAGCTCATTGAATGTATTCAAATCACAGATAGATTTTTAACCAATAAGGGAATTAAGGGTTACGGGGAGCGGGCGGGTAAGTGGAGCTGAGTCCACAGCCAGATCAGCCATGATCTTGTTTTATGGCGGAGCAGGCTTGAGGGGCTAGATGGCCTACTCCTGTTCCTAATTCTTATGTACTATCTCAAATGGCTTTTGAAAGTCCATATACACAACATCAATCACACTACCCTCATTCATCCTGGCACCAGCGACATAACGCACCATGCAAGGCTCACATTGGGGGTTGCAGAAATGCTTGCCTGTCCCCCTGACTATCAAATCCCCTATGACCATTGCATTTCTCGAGTTTGCTGTGCCCCTTTTGCCGCATTTGGGTCATTTGCCACATGGTGCCGTGGATGTGCACTAGACTGCACTCCCTCGATGTCTCGCCATCCGTACTGGGATTCAGCACTGGAAACCAGTTTGACAGTGCAACATTCCCGGAGGATTCCTGCACTGCCTGCCTCTTCCTCCCCTGCCAGATGGCCACACACTTACTATCCTCCTGGACTCTCTGTAGCTGCGTCATGACCACCTTCTGGAACGTGCGCTCCAGGAAATTCTCATCCTCTTTTAAGTCCTGCAGTGACTCCAGCCTCACCTCAAGACCAGAAGCCCTGAGCTTGAGTTCAAGCAACTCAAAGCATTTCCAGCAGACATGGTTGTTCAGGATACATGAAGTATCCTGGAGTTCCCACATGGCACAGGAATAGCAGGCAATGGATCTCAGCTGTATGTTTGTAGTTTAGTATCCCTTTACTCCTATCTGTTAGTTAATTACGTATGCCAGATTTTTATTTAATGCAATTCAGATTTCCTTAATATTGGTATCCTCTACTTCGTTAATTTTAATCTTATCCAATTAGATCTAATTAATGACTTGCCCCTTGGTTTAAATTATTTTAGTTAGCACCTCCTTCCCATTCTCACCAAATTCCTGTCACTACTATGTTTAGCAGATTCACCCAACTCTGTCTTCATAGAATCATAGAATGATACAACACAGGAGGCCATTCAGTACATCTTTGAAAGAGCTGTCCAATTCATCCCACTTCCCTGCTCTTTCCCCATAGCCCAGCAATTTTTTTTTACTTTTCAGGTATTTATCCAGCTTTGTGCTTACAGCTCAAGAGGATCATAGACGAGCTTGATCTTTCTTTGAATTACCATCCACGTTTTCTAGTGGGAGGCACCAGATATATCAGGAGTGGGACCCTTCTCTGCTTTTCCCCATAGTCTGGAACATAGACTCAGTATCACGACTATCCTAGCTGAAATCAGCTAACTCAAAACAGTAGAGGAATCAAATCTGCAGCCTTCATGTTTTTTTTTTCTTCTAATCAAAGCTGATCAACTAATATAACAGGTGGGGAAACATTGTGGAAGATTTATTTTTTTTGGAACAAAATGATCCAGGAATTGAACTTTGAGAATTCTGAAATACAAGTACATACTTGCTTCAGCGTACTTGTACTTTAAAATACTGGATATTGAATTGATAATGTGAGGATTATAGAAAAGAGATTTGCCTGGTTAAAACAAATTGGAAGAGGAAAGAATACAAATGACCCAAGGTTGTCAAAGTCCCCCTCACTGTCCATTCTTTTCTGTATAATTTATAGGTGACTGCAAACCTAAGATGCATACAGCATTCTAACCAACTATAAACATGAACACCCGAACATAAGAAAATCAGTCATACAAATTAATCCCTACTAAAAAAAAGATACAATAATACAAACATTGCAGCACCAACACAAAATATAGCCATAAACCATTCTACACTTAGGCAGCAGAAAGTCAAATGACAGCAATATTCCACCAAGATATTGTAGATATCAGGACCAAAGACTATACAAGGCATAAACATTAAATACTCAAGAACCAGTAGAAATGAATACAATTTACAATTAATACAAGCTGGATTTCACACTATTACTTTCCATCCATAAAAAGTACAGAGCATTTAAATCAAAACTATTGACACTTGCATACCTTTTTGAGCATAAACAAACATCAGCAAGTTTGTTAAGTTAACAGAAAAATCAATTACTATAATGTCTGCATAGTCCACCACAGACCCGAGTTTACTAAATTTTTGTACGCTTCAAATGTTAAAAATGAAATAGCTGAAACAACCAACTTCTGACCCCATACTTTTGGCCCTTGCTTCTCATCTAACTCAGAATATTCACACAAAGACCAACCTCCACCATTGGTACTCTGACAAAAACATTATCAACAATTACAATATTCCCTACTTTGACCGCATAAATGGTGTTTATCTTACTCTATCTTGGGATCATTAATATCATGAAATATTATTGCTCTTTGGTTTATATATCACTCTGGTCTACAAATTGCTATGTTGTTTATATATCTCTCTAGTCTACAAATCTGTAATGCATCATTCCACTTGTATCATTCCACTTCCTATTCCTTAACTCTATTGAAATGGATTTTATATTAATGCAACCCCCAGATTATTCTTGTACAATGTACGATTGCACTAAACAATGGGATATGCTGTACACAAGAAATTAGAATTTGTAATTTGTGTGATTTGCATAGTCATATCTGTGCTGACGCACCATGCTATTGTAGAAATTAAATCAGACTCTAGCATTGAAAATTAACAACTGGCTCGCTATTGGTCTGAAAACTGATGAAATGGACTGAAACAAATCCCAAGAAGCAGACACACTCCAATGGGGAATCCTTACTTGAGCATGGCTTCTCTACTTTCTCTCTTGCATTCCACGTAAAGCTAGAGGAGAACTCAAAGTTTAAATTTTACATTGTGCACTACCAAAAAAAAGTTAATCATTCTCCTTTTATCTCCAACATATCCATTAGAAGATCTTATGAGGGGAGTAATAAGTTACTAAATAAAATTGTCTACAGAGATTACCTGTAAACCCTAAACATTTCTACAACGTACATTTATATAATGCCTTTAACATAGTAAAATGTCCCAAGGCGCTTCACAGGAGCGTTATCAAAAACAAAAATTTGACACCAAGTCATTTAAGGAGATGTTAGGGCAGATGACCAAATGATTGGTCAAAGAGGTAGGTTTTAAAGAGTAAATAAAGAGAGAGATGTAGACAAGTGGAGGGAGGGAATTCCAGAACTTTGGGTCTTGGCAGCTGCAGGCATGGCCGCCAATGGTGGAGCAATTAAAAGCGGGGCTGTTCAAGAGGCTAGAATTGGTGGAGCACATACATCTCAGGGAGTTGGGGGGCTGGAGGAGATTACAGAGATAGGGAGGAACGAGGCCATAGAGGGATTTGAAAACAAGATGAGAATTTTAAAACAGAGGCATTGCTTAGCAGGGAGCCAATGTAGGTCAGCGAGCACAGGGGTGAGGGGGGAAACAGGACTTGGTGTGTGTTAGGACATGGGCGAGTTTTAGATGACCTCAATTTACGGAGGGCAGAACTGGGGCGGGCAGTGGTCAAGAGTGCGTTGGAATAGTCAAGTCTAGAGGTAACAAAGGCATGGATGAGGGTTTCAGAAGCAGATGAGCTGAGGCAGGAGTGGAGATGGGTGATGTTCCAGAGGTGGAAATAGGCGGTCTTAGTGATGGCGCAGATATGAGGTAGAAAGTTCAAGTCATGATCAAATATAACACCAAGATTGCGAACAGTCTGGTTCAGCCTCAGACAGGGAGAGGCATGGAATCAGTGGCAAGGGAACGGAGTTTGTGATGTGGACTGAAGACAAATGCTATGGTCTTCCTAATATTTAATTGAAGGGAATTTCTGCTCATCCAATGCTGGATATCGGACAAGCAATCTGACAGTATAGAGACAGTGGAGGGTTTGAAAGAGGTGGAGGAGAGGTAGAGCTGGGTATTGTCAGTATACATGTGAAACTCACGCTTTGTCGTCAGACGATGTCACCGAGGGGCAGCATGCAGATGAGAAATCGAAGGCCAAGAATAGATCCTTGGAGTTCCCGGAGGTAACGGTGGAGAAGAGCATGCCAACAGATAATCATTGAAAAACAAATTCTACATTGTTAAAAAATATTCAAGAATAGAACATTTTAAGAAACTTATAATTCCTTTTTTCTCAAATAGTCTCCTCAGGCAGTGGATTCATGCTAAATTATGGATCCATGGGCAAATAGCAGCCTTCTGACATCACACCCAAACAAGTAATTTTTATTTAAGTCTGGACACTGATTGTTGGCTGATACCTGTTCTTTATAACCTGCTTGACAGATTATAGAGGTAGTACATTTATCTGGTCCATAAGCTATTACAGGTTGAACCTCCCTTATCCAGAACCAACACTCGTCCAGAACCATTCCCGGCCACCGGGTAGTGCATGCGCAGAACTCTGACATGAACAAATTGAAGTCCTTCCTCGCTGCCGACTCCTGCAATCGCTGCCCCCACCCACACACAATGATCTCTCTACCGCACTCCCAGCCTCAAGCCAGCCAGCCCCAATCTCCCCTTGCTCAGTACTTGTACCATCCAATTTAATGTGACCAATCCTCGTCCGGAAAAATCTCTTATTCAGAACAGGCCAGGTCCCGAGGGTTCCGGAAGGGAGGTTCAACCGTGGGACTTGATTATCTTATTTCAATCATGGTTGCAGGTCAAACTGACTGTGTACTATGGTGCACTTTATAGCAAAGATCATCATACATATGTATAACTTTACAAGCAAGGTAGTTCACTAGCATTCAGTACCTTAATTCTAAGCCTGGATTAATCCTCTTTCAAACCTTTCACTTTAGAAGATTGAGGTGATGATCTAGTCGAGGTATTAAAAATGATAAAGATAATCAATAGAGTAGATACAGAGAAACTATTTTCACTGGTGGGGGAATCCAGATCAAGAAGATATATCCTAAAATCAGAGCAAAGCCATTTAGGAGTGAAATCAGGAAGCACTTCACACAGACGGTAGCGGAATGCTAGAACTTGCTCCACCAAAATGCTGTGGTCAATTGAAATTTTCAACACTGAGATTGATAAATTTTTAGTTAGGTAAGGGTATCAAGGAATATGGAAAAGAGTTGGGTAAACAGAGTTGAAGTACAGATCAGCCATGATTAAATTGAATGGCAGAACAGACTCAAGGTGAATAGCCTACTCTTGTTCCTATGTCAGTGTTCCTCAAACGGGTCTGGCAAAGTTGATTAGGTTGGCTGCCTTACTCTCGGGTTACACTCGAGGCTTTCTTCCCACAGCTGTTCTTGAGACTGTCTCAGCCTTCCAAGCTACTCTTTAAGATGAGAGTGAAACCAGGAAATTATAGACCTGTTAGTCGAACATTTGTTGTCGGGAAGTTATCTATAGTTAAAGAGAGTGACTGAGCAGTAGAGAAATTTGAGCTGATTTGAAAGAACCAAACATGGATTTGTAAAGGGTAGGTCATGTCTAACAAACCAATTTTTTTTTTTGAGCAAGTAACTAAAGTAGTAGACAGGAGAATGTCTTTGGATGTAGTTAAAATGGACTTCCAGAAGGCATTCAATTAAGGTTCCACATAAGCAACCATTAGCTAAAATTAAAGCTCTTGGAATTGCAAGCAAATTATTGACGTGGTTAGGCAGTAGAAGGCAGAGAGTAGAGATAATGGGTATGTACTTGAATTGGAAGGAAGTGATTAGTGGTGTAAGAATCTGTGCTGAGGCCTCAACTATTCACTATATTTATTAATGATATAGATAGGTCACCCACTTTGGACCAAAAAAAGGACAAATCTGAGTATTATTTAAATAGACTAAAGCTAGGCACAGTGGAGGTCCAAAGTGATTTACAGGTCCATGTACACAGATCATTAAGATATAGTCAGATATAAAAAAATTCTAAAAAGATTAATGGAATGTTAGCCTTTATAACTAGAGAGCTAGAATCTCTCTCTTAGGCAGTCCCTCGAAGTTGAGGATGACTTGCTTCCACACTAAAGAGTTCTCAGGTGACTGATGAGCCCAATGCAATCTGTCACAGGTAGGGCAGACAGCTGTTGAACGAATGGGTAGGTAGGATGCTTGGGTTGCCATGCGATCCTCCGCTGTTTACACTTGGCTTCAGCTTGCTCCCAGCGAAGACTCGAGGTGTTCGGCGCCTTCCCGGATGCTTTTCCTCCACTTTGAGCGGTCTAGTGCCAGGGATTCCCAAGTGTCGGTGAGGATGTTGCACTTTTTCAAGGAGGCTTTGAGGGTGTCCTTGAAGCGTTTCCTCTGCTCCCCTGGGGCTCGGTTGCCGTGTCAGAGCTCAGAGAAGAGCACTTGTATGGGGCATGCGGACGACGTGGCCTGCCCAATGGAGCTGGTCGAGCGTGGTCAATGCTTCGAGGCTGGGGATGTTGGCCTGAGCGAGAACACGGACGTTGGTGCGCCTATCAAAGCACCAATGTCAGTGATAGGGCTAGAATATAAAGGGAAGTTTTATTCCCCTTTATACAAAGTACTGGTTAGATCACATCTGGAGCAGTGTGAGCAGTTTTGGGCACCACACTTTAGAAAGGCTATGTTGGCCTTGGAAGGAGTGCAGCACAGATTCACCAGAATGTTACCAGGGATCCAGGGTTACATTATGAGGCAAGATTACATAAACTCAGTTTGTACTACACAGTACAGATACAGTTATGGGGTGATTTAGGATTTTAAAAGGAATCGACACGATAGAAACTTTTTCCACCTGTTGCAAAGGCGGAGGGGGTGGGGGGGCGGTGCGGGGAGGGAGTTTAGGATAAGGGGATTATAAGCTTAAAATCAGAGCCAGGCCATTCAGGAGAGAATTTAGGAAACACTTGCTCACACAAAGGGTGGTAGAAGTGTGCAACTCGCTCCCACAAAAAGCAGTAACTGCTAGCTCAATCAATAACTTTAAATCTAAGATCAATAGATTTTTGATAGTCAAGGGTATTGGTATGAAGCCAAGATGGGTGGATGGAATTAAGATACAGATCAGCTACGATCTCATTGAATGGTGGAACAGGCTCGAGGGGCTACATGGCCTACTCCTATTCCTAACAGCATTGGGCTTCTCAGCACCTGTGTCTCAGGCATTCCAGTCCCAGGGATTACTGCCACTCTTCCTCGCTGCTTTTCTTTCCAGTTCATCCTCTTGTGGCTGCCACCTCCATGTACTCACCCTGGCTCTCAAATTCTGTCCTCTTTCTGACCATATACACTTTGCGCTGCAGCAATCTGACAGCAGCAGCAGTTTAGGTTTCAGATCATCAGAACCATGTTAATACTGCTTAGCTCCTCCCTTTTAACTGTCTTGTTTCAGAAATGTGCTTGGATACATGCAGCAGACTTTAAGTGTGCAGGAGACCCAATGGACCTCTTGAGCACTTTGTAAATTAGGCTGACACTGCACTGGATTTGCAAGCCTCACTCCACTCCAGACCTGTCTCCAAATTTACATTGCAAGTCAAGCGTTAGTGCACAGCAATTTGCATTAATACTAAACTTGCAGTGTAAATGCACCCTATGTGGATTTCATGCCTATTTGCACCTTGTGCTCAGTCTAGTATCTCACTTTTACTATCCACTGCTCAGCTTTACCTCTACTTCCTCATTACTTACTGGCTTACTGCTCTCTTCTATCCAATCCTGTTGCTCCCTTTCATAGCTTTTCTTCCCATACTTACTGTTTTTCTCTTCCTCAGTGTCTCCGTATGCTGCTTCCCTACAACCAGCCTGTTCCTGCACTTTATTTGCAGTTTCCAAGAGATGTATCCAATGGCTGTACTCTCTAGTTGAACTGATTGACTGGTGACAACGTTCATCAGCCTGGCTTTTAATGACATTGCACCACATATTCATTTATTTTCACCAGAATATGCTCACAATTCAACCACAAAAATAGTGGCATACACTTCTTCAGTCAGCAAATTAGGATTAACAAGTGTACTTCCTATCGCACTAAGATAACTTATATTGAAAAATTGTAGAATGAAAAACAAATTTATAGCAGTCAGCCAAGCTTGATGGTATTAATTTTTAGTAAGTCATATCACACTATATAGCAACAAACTATTTAACTTTGACTAGTATAAATCTAATGTATTCAGCCTCTTTACAACAAGTGTATACTAACTGCTATCTGTAGGGTAATGTATGGCAGCAGATGGATTTGGAAACACTTTCCTGCCTTTCGACAAAGATGTGAATTTAAGTATTTACATCAATGTGGTAAATATTTTGCAAAATAGACAGCACAATCCACCCTTAGAGTGGCAGTTTAGATAGCACAGTGTGTGTCAGCTTTGTCTCAGCAGTAACAGTCTAATCTGATTCAGAAGGTTGTGGATTCAAGCCCCACTCTAAAGACTTAAGCACATAATCTAGGCTGACACCTCAGTGAAGTGCTGCACTGTCAGAGGTGTTGTCTTTTAGATGAGACATGAAACCAAGATTCCATGTGTCCTCTCAGTTAGATAAAAAAAATATTCGTGGCATTATTCAAAGAGGATCAGGGGAGTTCTCCTGGTGTCCTGGTCAACATTTATCTCTCAACCAACATCACTAAAAACAAATGACTACACTTCAAAAGTACTACATTGGCTGTGAAATGTTTTCGGATGTACTGAGGTCGTAAATGCAAGTTCTTTCTTCTCATAATGGAAATAATGAAGCACAAACTGTTGTAAACATTTCAATTAAAAACAATTGGAGGAACACAAACTTTGAAAACAAGATAATCTTCAGAATTACTGCACGACTATATATTCCATTTTATTCCACAAGTGAGAAAAACATTAATAATTCACTTGCAGCTTATTCAGGAGTAGTAACTTTTATCCCTGGAATAAACTATACATCTCATTGTGTACCTTTTCTGTCAAACCCCAACGCCCTCTCGCACCTCACCTTGTGCTCTTGAATTTACATCTGGTCATTACTGCACTTCTTTGCTAGTTTTAGATGGGTCATATTGAGAGCATCTCCACAACTGTTATCCACATCATTATGCAATTGATAACCAGAGATTCTTTGGAGCAGGACTACTCCAGTCTGTTTTGTCTCTCCCTCTCCCCAAAGGAATGCTGTGCTTCCACCCACTCTTCCTTCTAAAAATCTGATACAAAACCTGCAACATTTATCCAGTAAGGTTAAACAAGTGAATGTTGCACAAATCTAACATTCAGTATCATAACCTTCAGATAAAGAATCTAGCGCAGCATCCCATTAGCCTATCACAACTAGTTTAAAAACTAGTGAAACTCCAGTCCATTGGTAACCCCAAAATATGGAGAGATTAGTTCTGATTCAGTGCATTTTACACTGTAAAAACACAGCCATTTTGGGGGGAAAAAAGATACCATCTCATTTCAAACACAGATCAAAACAACAAATATTGTCTTCTTAAATGAAAGTCAAGTGGTACATATCTATTATTTTGTATTTTATGACTGTATTCAACAGCAGATCCATTTATTCACATCTTCAGAAAAAAATTAAAAAATTATATTGTAATAAATTCTACACACAAGGTGGACTGGAAATTCCAAGTGAATCACAGTAAATTACTTCAATTACAGTATTGTATTTCGTACGTTTGGTGTCTCATTTTTAGTCAGCATGTATTAAATGCCAGATGGAAACAACAGCCATTACTTTTCCTCCTGATTTGCTGCATGTATTTCCATTATTTATTGCCCATATTATGTTCAGATAATTAGGGCAACTGCTCAACTACCGATGATGGCAAGTGAAGTTCACCCGTCCAGATGTTTCCAAAGTCTCCGTATTTTTTCTTTCTTATTCCTGTTGCCATGCTTTTTCCATGGTTTTCCTGCCACATTTTCCATGCTGGCTCCAGTCATTGGTGTTGGGCCAATGCCAAGCTTGAGTCCCATCGCTGTTTGAACTCCCTTTGTCAAAGCGCGTATATTCTCCTTTTACAAGTACACAATTTACATTTAATTAGTCAATTGCAAGTATTTTGTAAATCTGTTACCAAAACTGCTTCAATTCACAAGACAAAGTTCTGCCACACATAAGAACGAATAAAGTTATATTAAGGAAGTCCATGCTTGAGGATTATGTTGATTTGAGAGGACCCCCAAGAGAAGCCCCAAACACCTCAATCTTTAAACTGTTTTTTAAGAATCTGATTACAGTAAAAAAAAAAGTGTATAATGTATTTTTTGTAGACAAACTTTTTAGTATCATGAGTTCAGAATTACATAAAACATGTATCTTCTTGTAAATTTCAAGATACAAAGAATATTACAATGAAACTGTGTTTCTATTACAAATTGTTGCTACTTGCCATAGTAACATAACCATCTGAATATTTGACGCTCCTTAATTTTATTCTCAGGACACTACATCTATAATTTTCTCTTGTGGGTATACTAAAAACTAGAATTCGTATTATGAACAGTATTTTGTCTAAATATACAAGGATATGCATGTCATTTGATTAAACAACCCTGCAATCATGCCTTGAATTCTAGTTTTTACCCATATCAGGCTCTTAGCATTGAAATCCATTCCATAAGAATTGCACCATTGTGCACCCTATTTGTTCTGTTTCCTTACCTGATGAAAGAAGCTTTTGTCTACATAATTTTCAATTCTTTTCACTTTATGTTGCTTCCCTTTAAGCGGTGTACCATTCTTGTCACATATAACAGCACATTCTCCAAATTTAGCGTGATGGAATTGAAAATAAGCAGGATCAATACCAGGTGGAGGGTGGCAGTACAACAGCTTGCCCTGAAATTAAAACAAGCAAACAGACATTTTCAAAGCACAAAATCTATTCATATCCAGTTATTCATTTTACTGCCATATGCAAAATGGCTACTGTATTTGCTAATTTAACAAAAGCAACTGCACCGAAATATTCGTTTCATGTGAAGCACTTCTGAAATGTGGGAGGGCAAGCCAATTTTTCTTTTCAGATGGCTTTCTGCTAACTCCCCAGCTATTGACACTTCTTGTGTACGCTTCATTTCAACATCCAGTCATGAAGTCATAGAAATCTGCATCACGGAAGGGGGCCATTTCGGCATATCGTGTCTGTGCCGGCCGACCAAGTGCTATCCAGCCTAATCCCACTTTCCAGTTCTTGGTCCGTAGCCCTGTAGGTTATGGTACTTTAAGTGCACATTCAAGTATTTTTTTTTAAATGTGGCGAGGGCTTCTGCCTCTACCATCTTTTCAGGCAATGAGTTCCAGACCCCTACTACCCTCTGGGTGAAGACAATTCTCCTCATATCTCCTTTAAACCTCCCACCCAATTACTTTATAAAAAAAATGCCTCCTGGTTGTTGACCTCTCTGCCAAAGGAACCAAGTCCTTCTTATCCACTCTATCCAGGCCCCTCATAATTTTATAAACCTCAAATCAGGTCTCCTCTCGGCCTCCTCTGTTCCAAAGAAAAAAGACCCAGCATCTCCAATCTTTCCTCATAGCCAAAATTCTCCAGTCCAGGCAACATTCTTGTAAATCCCCTCTGCACCCTTTCCAGCGGTGACCAGAACTGCACACAGTACTCCAGCTGCGGCCTAACCAGTGTTTTATACAGTTCAAGCATAACCTCCTTGCTCTTGTATTCCATGCCTCGACTAATAAAAGCAAGTATTCCATATGCCTTCTTAACCACCTTATCCAGAAGCAGAATGCTGCCTCCATGGGATTGGCTTCGCCGTAAAAAAACTAGTGAGCCGTCTCAGAGATTTCCCCCTGTGGGATAAACGAACGCCTCATGACTCTTCAGCTCACCCTAGCCCAGAACTAGTGCGCTCCAGTCTTCAGCGCATACGCCCTAACACTGAAAGCTGGAGACGAGATCAAAGAGGAATTCTACTCCAGCCTCAAACAATCCCTGTCCCGAGTCCCAACGAGCGACAAACTGATCCTCCTCGGTGACTTCAATGCCAGAGTCGCAAAGGACACTAACCTCTGGGGAGGTGTGATCGGCAGTGAGGGGATAGGGAAAGCCAACTCCAATGGCACCCTCCTCCTGACAAAATGCTTAGAACACGGCCTCATCATGACTAATACCCTGTTCCATCAGAAGGACAAATAAAAAGCGTCATGACAACACCCTCGCTCCAAGCACTGCCATCTGCTAGACTACATCATCGTCCATGCGAGGGACCGCAAAGACGTGCGCATCACCCGTGCCATGACAGGAGCTGACAACTGCTGGACGGACGACCGCTTAATTCGCTCGGTCATCACCATCAACATTGCCCCAAAACAGCGACGACAACAGAAACGACAACAGAAACAATGCCGCAGGTAAATTAACGCCGGAGCACTCAAAAATCCTAATAAGAAAGCCCTATTCAGCCAGCACCTCGCTACCAACCTGACGACTCCCAGTGACCCAGAGACGCAGAATGTCCACAGTACCTGGTCAACCCTCAAGGCTTCCATAATCAGCACCGGCGAAGAGACGCTCGGTCACTCGACCAGGAAACACCAAGACTGGTTCGACGAGAACAACCAGGAGATCCAGGAGCTAATATGCCGCAAGCGCAAGGCACTCTTGGACTGGAAGCAGCAACAACTCAAGGGCAAGAAAGCAACTCGACAGACGTCTGAAGGCCGAGGTCCAACAGAAAACCCGCGACCTAAAGAACAGATGGTGGGTGGAGAAAGCTCAAGAAATCCAGCAGCTAGCCGACCACGACGTGCGAGGATTCTTCAGCGCAATCAAGACGACCCACGGCCCAAGCACCCAAGACCCTACCCCACTACTGGCCAAGAACAGAGAGGTGCTCATCAAGGACAGAGAGGCAGTCAGTGCCCGCAGGAAGGAACACTTCGAGGATCTCCTCAACCGAGACTCTGTCTTCGACAGGAGTGCCGTCGACTCCATCCCACAGCATGCCACTCGCCACCATCTCAGCACAACCCCAGCCCGACACGAGGTTGAAAAGGCCATCCGACAACTGAAGAAGAACAAGACATCAGGAGTAGATGGAATCCCTGCCAAAGCACTAAAACATGGCGGAGAAGCACTACTGGTGCGGATCCATGACTTCATCTCTCTTATCTGGAAGGAGTAATCATGCCAGGAGATCTGAGAGATGCTGTAATCGTCATCATCTTCAAGAAAGGTGACAAGTCTGACTGCGGTAACTACAGAGGAATCTCCCTAGGCTATCGAACACCGGGAAAGTCATCGCGAGAATCCTCTTGAATCGCCTTCTTCCTGTGACTGAAGCAACTCCTCCCAGAGTCACAATGCGGATTCCGCTCACTCAGGGGTACAATGGGCATGATCTTCACTGCACGGCAGATACAAGAGAAATTCAGGGAACCACACCAGCCCCTGTACATGGCCTTCTTCAATCTCACAAAAGCCTTCGACACATTCGACCATGAGGGATTATGGAGCGTCCTCCTCAGATTAGGCTGCCCTCAAAAGTTTGTCACCATTCTCCGCCTGCTCTACGATGACATGCAAGCCGTGATCCTGACCAATGGATCCAACACAGACCCAATCCATATTCGGACCGTGGTCAAGCAAGGCTGTGTCATTGCACCAATGCTCTTCGATCTTCCTTGCTGCAATGCTCCATCTCACCCTCGGAATGTTCCCCGCCAGAATGGAGCCAAATTACAGGACAAACGGGAATCTGTTCAACCTCTGCCACCTCCAGGCCAGATCCAAGGTCGTCCCATCCTCTGTCATCGAACTATAGTACGCATACGATGCCTACGTCTGCGCACTCGGAGGGTGAACTCCGAGCCATCGTCAACACCTTCACCGAGGCGTACAAGAGCATGGGCCTTATACTAAACATCCGTAAGACAAAGGTCCTCTACCAACCTGTCCCCGCCACACAGCACTGTCCCCGGTTATCAAAATCCACGACGAGGCCTTGGACAACATGGACCATTTTTTCATACCTCAGGAGCCTACTGTCAACAAGGGCAGACATCGATGACGAGGTCCAACACCGCCTTCAGTGTGCCACTGCAGCCTTCGGTCACCTGAGGAAGTGAGTGAAGACCAGGACCTCAAACCCGGCACCAAGCTCGTGGTCTACAGAGCAGTGGTGAAACCCGCCCTCCTATAAGGCTCAGAGACATGGACTATGTACAGCAGGCACCTCAAATCACTGGAGAAGTACCACCAATGTTGCCTCTCAAGATCCTGCAAATCCATTGGAAGGATAGGCGCACCAACGTCAGCGTGTCCTTGCTCAGGCCAACATCCCCAGCATCGAAGCACTGACCACGATCGATCAGCTCCACTGGACAGGCCACATCGCCCGCATGCCTGACATGAGACTCCCAAAACAAGCGCTCTACTCAGAGCTCCCCAGGTGGGCAGAGGAAACGCTTCAGGACATCATCAAAGCCTCCTTGAAAAAAATGTAACATCCCGACCGACACCTGGGAATCCCTGGCCTAAGACCGCCCAAAGTGGAGGAAAAGCACCCAGGAAGGCGCTGAACACCTCGAATCGCTTCACCGAGAACAAGCTGAAGTCAAGCATCGACAGCAGAAGAAGCGCGTGGCAACCCAGGCACTCCATCCACCTGTTCCTTCAACCACCGTTTGCCTCACCTGTGACAGAGACTACAGGTCTCAAAGAACTCATTTCTAGTGTGGAAGCAAGTCATTCTCAACTCCGAGGGACTGCCTATGAAGATGATGATCTACCTGGCCTGCTACCTTCAGGGATCTGTGGACCTGCACTCCAAAGTCCCTTTGTTCCTCTACACTTTTCAGTGTCGTGCCATTTAATGTGTATTCCCTTGCCTTGTTAGACCTCCCCAAATGCATTACCTCACACTTATCCGGTTTGAATTCCATTTGCCGCTGTTCTGCCAACATTGATATCTTCCTGCAGTCTGCAGCTTGCTTCTTCATTATCAACCACACAGCCTATTTTAGTGTCATCTGCAAACTTCTTAATCATACCCCCAACATTCAAGTCCAAGTCATTGATATATACCACAAAAAACAAGGGACCCAGCACTGAGCTGAACACTTTTGCCGAAATGCTCCGCAACTAAGCTTTGGAAAAACTTTTTTGTTGTTCTTAATCACAACTGATCAGAGAAACTTTCCACCATCCCAGACGGACAACAATGGCAACACATGCCCCCTTCACTGCAAACTGTAGCAACTTGTGGCAGTTATTCAGATCAAGTCATTATGAGCAGTCCATCAACTATAATTATGTGTTACTTTATACTCAGTAGATTGCAACTCATTGTAGAGCATTACAATGAGTAATGAGCATTTACTTCAGTTAGAAACAAGTCAGAAATCATAATATATATAACATAATTATAATATTGATGGGATTAGATGAAGATGGGTAGGAGGAGGCTTGTGTGGAGCACAAACACCGGCAAGACCTGTTGGGCCACATGGCCTGTTTCTGTGCTGTAAATACTCTAATAAACTGCCTATTTGTCAAGGAAAGACTCAGCTTAGATTCGGACCTCAATAGGAATAGTGCATTAAAACGTCATGCTTGCATTGGGCATGCATTCATAAAACAATACAGCACAGGAGGCCATTCGGTCAATCATGTCTGTGCTGGCTCTTTGAAAGAGCTATCCAATTAGTCCCACTCCCTTGCTCTTTCTCCATAGCCCTGCAAATTTCTCCTTTTCCAAGTATATATCCAGTTACTATTGAATCTCTTTCCCCCCACCCTTTCAGGCAGTGAATTCCAGATCATAACTCACTACGTAAAAATTTTTCTCATTTCACTTTGGGTTCTTTTGCCAATTACCTTAAATCTGTCCCCTCTGGTTACCGACACTTCTATCACAGGAAGTAGTTTCTCCTTATTTACTCTATCAAAACCCTTCATGATTTTAAACACCTCTATCAAATCCCCCCTTAATCTGCTCTTGGCAAATTGTCCTGCCACCTTCAAAGATTTGTGTACGTGAACCCCCAGGGCTCTCTCTGTTCCTACACCCCCTTTAAAATTGTACCATTTAATTTATTTTGCCTCTCATTTTTTCTTCCAAAATGCATCACTTCACAACATTAAATTTCATCTGCCATGTGTTTGCCCATTTCCCCAGTCTGACTTCTCCTGAAATCTGTTACTATTTTCCTCACTGTTTACTGTATTTCCAATCTTTGTGCAAACTTTGAAATTATGCCCTTTATACCCAAGTCCAGGTCATTTATATATATAAAAAAAATTCAATAGTCATAATACTGATCCCTGGAGGACACTACTGTATACTTCCCTCCAATCTGAAACAACCGTTCATCCTTACTTTCTGCATTTAATACAGACCAGCCAGTTTTCCCATATTAAGATACACAGTTCAATGGTCCACCCAAACAATTTACTTTACAGCTGACAGCAAAAGCCTGGGGGACATCCATTTGCAAGTATTCATGTACCAGTGTGAGCATTAATAAAACTACACGGTCAAACAGTTTACTCACGGTTACATAATCTTTCAAAATATATCGAGCTGTTCTAGGTTGGTCTGGTTGTCCATGTGCAGTCATAAAACCTCTCATGTCTAGAAGATAGCAATATATTGGATAATTGACAAGTTACTGAACTGTTTATTGAACTTTCCTGTATAAGGAGTACCATGTTCCTAATAATACAAGTAATTATATAAACCTATCTAACCAAGTTGTTTGATAGAAAAAAAAAATACAAGCATCTTTGAAAAATATGACAAATAAAAAGATAGTCTGTGACTGGAAGTCTCTTTCAAACATATCATATACCATGCTCATATTCCTTTAAACATTTTCAATGTATTTCAATCTTTTGCATTAGTACAGAGTATTTTTAGCCAAGAGAATTGATTAAATGTTCTTCTTCCTTCAAGTAGGACAGAGGTGAGAAGTCAAGTGGGATAGGAACTCAGTATTTAATGCCATGATCCAAAAGGCAGTTGTGAGTTCAGTATGTGACAATCTCAACTGCATTGTGTTCTCTTCTTCCCCATTGGAATATCGGGAAGGGCAGACAACTAATAAAACGAGCAAGTGGCAACTTTAGCCTACTTACATTCTACAGCAACACAAAGGTACAGTCTCTCTGCATATAAAATAAGAAACACAGAAAATGATTGATAAACAGGGCCATTCCATCAGCATTTGAAGTAAAGAATCATGTTAACATTTTGGGTGCAGACTTTTCGTCAGAACTGGAAATTAGAAGTGAGCCCCTCAGTAGCAGTGAGCCAAACCGAGGAAAGAGGAAACAACACGTAGAAGTCAAGAATCAGGATGCGGACTCTCATTACAGAAGCAATTAATAGGTGAAAATAATAGAAATTTAAATTTTGTCCACAAGTGATTCTGATCTCCCTATGACATACCACTTGGCCTCCCTACACTGTTATAATCAAACACCATTCTAATCAAATACAAGATACTATGCACATATATGATATGCGTTCCCCCTCATAATCAGCTCCTGTTTCAAATGAGTGGGAGGTAAGGCAAGGGAGAGAAATATTCCCCGATAAGAAGGGAAATGGAATGGTGTAATAATACAAAACTGTTAATTAGGTCCACACCTGCATCTTTCCTCACTGCCTGTTGCAGATCGGGCAGCAGGTTACCCATCCCAACCTCTCAGTGGAGATATGATGAATGGTTGGAAGAAGACATGAAGAGAAAGTACAAAGTGGTACAAATTCAAACCGATATTTCAAATTCCAGAAGACGGTGCTTTTAATAATTAATGCTAAATTAAAACCGAACTATTAATCGTCTATGATGAAGGCAGACAATGACATATTAAATGCAATGTGCACAGTAATAGATAATTTATTGCAGACTTACATCCATAGGCAGTTAATAACTCCTCAGAAGTAGGTTGTCTGTCTGGATCTTCATCCTCTCTGGGCCGGATGATGTTAATTCCATATGTGGCTTCCAAAACATGCCTGGGAATATGCTGGCAGACATAACCCAGTCAAGGAATTCAATGTACGTGTGCTTTCAAAACTAGATGATGATAACTGTAATCCACAATATGTAATAAGGCACTTGTGTAAAATTTCGACTATAAGTCAATAGCAAATACAGGTAAAATGGCTCCAAGGAGAATAGAAAGATAATGTGAAGAGAAACTACAAAGTGGCAGGAAAAATACAAATAGGGATTTCAAAATCCATGATGATTATTTCAAAATTAGAAACCAAACATTAAATCTATTATGAAGCCACACAGTGACATATTAGAATGAACTTTATCCATAATTTACATGGCAAATTTAATGCAACCAAAATAGTTCAGACAATCTCATTAATTTATTCCCCCCCCACACACAAAAACTGAAATAAATTAAATGTGTTTTTATCTTGGCCCCACTTTCTCATTCTTTTCCATGACATTTTCCTCAAGTAGAGAAAGCAAATAGCTTAGTCAATCACTAAGGATTTCAACACAAATTCTTGAGTTAGAAAATCAGTGAGCAGAGCAACATGGTTAATGCCTATACAAATGGTATTGAAGCACTCTTACAGCAGTTTAGTTTAAAATTCTCAAAATGTAACCAGTCATGGAAAATGTGCATACATTTTCATTACAATAGAGTGATTACACAATAAAGATCCAGATAAAGAAAAAATACAAAAACGTTTAAAAAAAAATCTGTGCTCACTGCAGTTATTTCTATTAACGAAATGAAAACCACACCTTACCATCAAGGGGATATTTTCAGTTCTAGTTACTTAAATGATGTATTTGACACAAATCCGTGCCCACCTTTCCCGCAATTCCATGTTTAAATCCCTCCAAATGGCTCTCATCAGTCACAAATTACATCCTTTGTGACTGTGACAAAGGCAAACTATCCCTCCTCGTCCTTCTTGACTTGTCTGCAGTCTTTGACACGGTTGACCACTCTATCCTTCTCTCCATCATCGTCTAGCTGCGTGGGACTGCACTCGCCTGATTCCATTCTTATTTATTTAATTGTAGCCAGAGAAGCAGCTGCAATGGCTTCTCTTCCCATCCCCGCATCTTTACTTCTGGTGTCCCCAAGGATCTATTTTTAGCCCGAAAACACAGCATCAGTTTCCACATGTATGCTGATGACACCCAGCTCTACCTTACTACCATTTCTCTCACCCCTCCCTAGCTCTGTAATCTCCTCCAGACCCACAACTCCCCCGCCCGCCACCCCCAATTCTACCCTTTAAGCATCCCGGATTATAATCGCTCAACCATTGGTGACCGTGCCTTCTGTTGCCTAGGCCCTAAGCTCTGGAATTCTCTGCCTAAACCTCTATGCCTCTCCATCTCTTTCAAGACGATCCTTAAAACCTACCTCTTTGACCATGCTTTTAGTCACCTGCCCTAATTTCTCCTTATAAGGCTTGTCAAATTTTTAAAATCTTAGAAGACTCCTGTGAAGTGCCTTGGGACGTTTCATTACTTTAAAGATGCTATATAAATACAAATAGTTGTTGTTGGTGGTCCCAGTGTCAAATTACAAAGTCAAAAGTGTGTAATGTCTAGTCAGGTCCACTCACAGAGCTAAGAAGAAAGTTTGTAAGCATCTGAAAAATAGAAATAGGTTAACAATATTTTGAGTTGAGACCCTCTGTCAGAGCACTGAAACCACTGATCTGTCTTTTCCCTTTGTAGATGCTGATGTATCTGCTGTGTTGATCCAGTATTTTCTCTTTTTATATCACACCTGTAACTATTTGGTGTTTTGGTTATGTAATCAGCAGATAGTTTTTTCCTTTAAAAAAAACTTTCAAATTGCAGAAGTAGAGAACCTCATACTGTTGCACCTCCAAGGAAGAATTTGACAGCTGCATGTGATGATCATGTCTAAAGATTGGCAACACTGAAGATTTATTGGTTTGAATGAAACATAGAAACTAGGTGCAGGAGTAGGCCATTCGGCCCATCTAGCCTGCACCGCCATTCAATGAGTTCATGGCTGAACATGCAACTTCAGTACCCCATTCCTGTTTTCTCGCCATACCCCTTGATCCTCCTAGTAGTAAGGACTTCATCGAACTCCTTTTTGAATATATTTAGTGAATTGGCCTCAACAACTTTCTGTGGTAGAGAATGCCACAGGTTCACCACTCTCTGGGTGAAGAAGTTTCTCCTCATCTCGGTCCTAAATGGCTTACCCCTTATCCTTAGACTGTGACCCCTGTGACTGTGAATGCAATAGGTAAAGGGAACATTTTGATTTGGTTTTGCTATCTGAGCTTTTCCATACTGCTTTGGAGTATTTCATTGTCAGTTGAGTTTTTTAAGGCGTTAATAGGGAATTATCTTGGCCCCTCACACAAGTTTTTTTTAAAGTGACAGCAGCAATGTGCCACTTTTAACATGGTTTGATGGATCTAGTGATGTTATCACTCTTTAAATTGTGTGTGTGGAGGGGGGTAGGGGGGAGGGAGAAAGAGGGGAAGGACAATTGTCCATTAATCTAAAAATAAACAATGAAACACTCAAACATCATTACAAAAAAAGTCTACATTTTAATATTCCCTTATGACATTTCACAGCTGGAAAGCATTCTGACCACTTTAAAATTGATTACACTGAAACTAGCCTGCTCGGTGGAATATGCAAAATTGTCTAAATCAGGTTTCCTGCCATCAATGATTCAGAGCTATGTAAATAGAATGATGCTTAAATCCATTCAGTAATATTGTCAATTATATGAAAGGAAATATATGGACAAGGTCAGAAATAATGGAAGTTTTATCTTTTAAGAATGGGAACATCACCAGCTCCAGGTTCCCCTCCAAGTCATGACTTGGAAATATATCCTTCATCGTCGCTAGGTCAAAATCCTGGAACTCCCCGCACCCCCCCACCTAACAGCCTGAGAGTACCTTCACCTCAGGAACTGCAGCAGTTCAAGAAGGTGGCTCACCACCACCTTCTCAAGAGCAATTAGGGTTGAGCAATAAATGTTGGCCTTGCCAATGATGCCCACATCCCATGAATGAATAAAAAATATATATATTGGAGCATGGAGTCTTTCTTTAACAGCACATACCTGCTCTTCCTGTTTTTCTATTCACTGTTCAGCCCAAGCCACACACTTATGTTCAAGATGACAGAATATGCAATGGCCCGGATTTTGCAGTAGCAATGATGGCAAAACTGTTGTCTGAAAATGACACAAACCTCGAGTCAGCGTATGCGCAGATAAAGGCGGAAATCCAGAAGTTGCTGTCAGTCATTCCCTACTCCTCCACAGGTTGCACTGTGGAACTCCCCAGAGCCAGCAATCAATTCAAATCACACTGAAATGTAGTTCCTGACAAAAATGTCCCCTATTATGCTGGAATATTATTATTTAAACTTCCCCCAAACCCCCAAAAAATAAAAATTTTGTTGGAAGAGGTATAACCGGGTTTTTAATGGCGTATTGACTGCTGAACAACCATTATGGCGCTGAAAAACTAATTTTATTTTTATAGAATGTCAAATTTTTCCACTGGTGTAAGAATTACATAGCTTTTAATACAAGTCTATGATATTTCAACTTCTACCTTAATCCTGTGTGTATATCCCAATCCTTATTTCGCTCTCTGTAAAATTTGTTTTAGAAGTAAAAGTCTGTGCATTTTACTTCCTGGTTTGCTGTCTGAGAGAATTCTGCAGTGTGTTTGGCTACTTAACCTGCTTGATGACATTACTGTTGCTGGATGGTGTACATTCACTTGGTTTGGCACCAGATTCAAACTACGGTCAAGAGACCTGAAATTCACACCACAGAGATCGCTGGATCTTTGTGGGCAGCTTTCTTCAACGACAGCGACAAACGCCTTTGCTTCACCTCTGACCGGAAATTCCAGGCTATGTCTCCCCAGACCACAAGGAATGGTATTCTTGGCCAGTTTCCAGGAAGCACCTTAAAGCAGCCAATAGAGAGTCTCCAAATTTTAATTTCCAGCATATAGCTTCCAGAGAGTGGAATTCCTTTCTGAGCATCATGTCTGAGATCAGATACTCAGATGAACTATCAGACTTTTGTCCTTTCCAGCAGTACTACAGGAACAACGTCTGAAATCCGGAATCCTCGGGACCGAGTCCATGCTGGTTTTTCCGGATTTCAGACAAGAAAATCAATAGTATGAAATACGGAATCCTCGGGACTGAATCCGTGGAGGATTTCGGACCTCGCCGTGGCCCGAATCCGTGCCGGATTTCGGACCTCATAAGAACATAAGAAATAGGAGCAGGAGTAGGTCATACAGCCCCTTGAGCCTGCTCCGCCACTTAATAAGATCATGGCTGATCTGATCATGGACTCAGCTGCACTTCCCTGCCCGCTCCCCATAACCCCATATTCCCTTATCGGTTAAGAAACTGTCTATCTCTGTCTTAAATTTATTCAATGACTCAGCTTCCACAGCTCTCTGAGGCAGCGAATTCCACAGATTTACAACCCTCTGAGAGAAGAAATTCCTCCTCCTCCCAGTTTTAAACGGGCTGCCCCTTATTCTAAGATTATGTCCCCTGGTTCTAGTCTCCCCCATCAGTGGAAACATCCTCTCTGCATCCACCTTGTCAAGTCACCTCATAATCTTATACGTTTCGATAAGATCACCTCTCATGCTTTTGAATTCCAATGAGTAGAGGCCCAAACTACTCAACCTTTCCTCATAAGTCAACCCCCTTCATCTCCAGAATCAACCTAGTGAACCTTCTCTGAACTGCCTCCAAAGCAAGTATATATCCTTTCTTAAATATGGAAACCAAAACTGTACGCAATATTCCAGGTGTGGCCTCACCAATACCCTGTATAACTGAAGCAAGACTTCCCTGCTTTCATACTCCATCCCCTTTGCAATAAAGGCCAAGATTCCATTGGCCTTCCTGATCACTTGCTGTACCTGCATACTAACCTTTTGTGTTTCATGCACCAGGATCCCCAGGTCCCACTGTACTGCAGCACTTTGCAATTTTTCTCCATTTAAATACTTTGCTCTTCGATTTTTTTTCCTGCCAAGTGCATAACCTCACACTTTCCAACATTATACTCCACCTACCAAATTTTTGTCCACTTAGCCTGACTATGTCCTTTTGCAGGTTTTTTGTGTCCTCCTCACACATTGCTTTTCCTCCCATCTTTGTATCGTCAGCAAACTTGGCTACGTTACACTCAGTCCCTTCATCCAAGTCATTAATATGGATTGTAAATAGTTGGGGTCCCAGTACTGATCCCTGTGGCACCCCACTAGTTACTGATTGCCAACCCGAGAATAAACTATTTATCCCGACTCTGTTTTCTTTTAGTTAGCCAATCCTCTATCCACACTAATATATTACCCCCAACCCCGTGAACTTTTATCTTGTGCAGTATCCTTTTTTGTGGCACCTTGTCAAATGTCTTCTGGAAGTCCAAATACACCACATCCACTGGTTCCCCTTTATCCACCCTGTTTGTTACATCCTCAAAGAATTCTAGCAAGTTTGTCAAACATGACTTCCCTTTCATAAATCCATGCCGACTCTGCCTGACCGAATTATGCTTTTCCAAATGTCCTGCTACTGCTTCTTTAATAAGGAACTCCGACATTTTCCCAACCACAGATGTTAGGCTAACTGGTCTATAGTTTCCTGCTTTTTGTCTGCCTCCTTTTTTAAATAAGGGCGTTACATTTGCAGTTTTCCAATCTGCTGGGACCTCCCCAGAATCCAGGGAATTTTGGTAAATTACAACCAATGCATCCACTATCCCTGCTGCTACTTCTCTTAAGACCCTAGGATGCAAGCCATCAGGTCCAGGGGATTTATCCACCTTTAGTCCCATTATCTTTAGACCAATATGTCGAGGAACCAACTAGGGGGGAGGCCATCTTAGACTGGGTGTTATGTAATGAGAAAGGATTAATTAGCAATCTCGTTGTGCGAGGCCCCTTGGGGAAGAGTGACCATAATATGGTGGAATTCTGCATTAGGATGGAGAATGAAACAGTTAATTCAGAGACCATGGTCCAGAACTTAAAGAAGGCTAACTTTGAAGGTATGAGGCGTGAATTGGCTGAGATGGATTGGCGAATGATACTTAAGGGGTTGACTGTGGATGGGCAATGGCAGACATTTAGAGACCGCATGGATGAACTACAACAATTGTACATTCCTGTCTGGCATAAAAATAAAAAAGGGAAGGTGGCTCAACCGTGGCTATCAAGGGAAATCAGGGATAGTATTAAAGCCAAGGAAGTGGCATACAAATTGGCCAGAAATAGCAGCGAACCTGGGGACTGGGAGAAATTTAGAACTCAGCAGAGGAGGACAAAGGGTTTGATTAGGGCAGGGAAAATGGAGTATGAGAAGAAGCTTGCAGGGAACATTAAGACGGATTGCAAAAGTTTCTATAGATATGTAAAGAGAAAAAGGTTAGTAAAGACAAACGTAGGTCCCCTGCAGTCAGAATCAGGGGAAGTCATAACGGGGAACAAAGAAATGGCGGACCAATTGAACAAGTACTTTGGTTCGGTATTCACGAAGGAGGACACGAACAACCTTCCGGTTATAAAAGGGGTCGGGGGGTCTAGTAAGGAGGAGGAACTGAGGGAAATCCTTATTAGCCGGGAAATTGTGTTGGGGAAATTGATGGGATTGAAGGCCGATAAATCCCCAGGGCCTGATGGACTGCATCCCAGAGTACTTAAGGAGGTGGCCTTGGAAATAGTGGATGCGTTGACAGTCATTTTCCAACATTCCATTGACTCTGGATCAGTTCCTATGGAGTGGAGGGTAGCCAATGTAACCCCACTTTTTAAAAAAGGAGGGAGAGAGAAAACAGGGAATTATAGACCGGTCAGCCTGACATCGGTAGTGGGTAAAATGATGGAATCAATTATTAAGGATGTCATAGCAGTGCATTTGGAAAGAGGTGACATGATAGGTCCAAGTCAGCATGGATTTGTGAAAGGGAAATCATGCTTGACAAATCTTCTGGAATTTTTTGAGGATGTTTCCAGTAGAGTGGATAAGGGAGAACCAGTTGATGTGGTATATTTGGACTTTCAGAAGGCGTTCGACAAGGTCCCACACAAGAGATTGATGTGCAAAGTTAGAGCACATGGGATTGGGGGTAGTGTACTGACATGGATTGAGAACTGGTTGTCAGACAGGAAGCAAAGAGTAGGAGTAAATGGGTACTTTTCAGAATGGCAGGCAGTGACTAGTGGGGTACCGCAGGGTTCTGTGCTGGGGCCCCAGCTGTTTACACTGTACATTAATGATTTAGATGAGGGGATTGAGTGTAGTATCTCCAAGTTTGCGGATGACACTAAGTTGGGTGGCAGTGTGAGCTGCGAGGAGGATGCTGTGAGGCTGCAGAGCGACTTGGATAGGTTAGGTGAATGGGCAAATGCATGGCAGATGAAGTATAATGTGGATAAATGTGAGGTTATCCACTTTGGTGGTAAAAACAGAGAGACAGACTATTATCTGAATGGTGACAGATTAGGAAAAGGGGAGGTGCAAAGAGACCTGGGTGTCATGGTACATCAGTCATTGAAGGTTGGCATGCAGGTGCAGCAGGCGGTTAAGAAAGCAAATGGCATGTTGGCCTTCATAGCAAGGGGATTTGAGTACAGGGGCAGGGAGGTGTTGCTACAGTTGTACAGGGCATTGGTGAGGCCACACCTGGAGTATTGTGTACAGTTTTGGTCTCCTAACCTGAGGAAGGACATTCTTGCTATTGAGGGAGTGCAGCGAAGGTTCACCAGACTGATTCCCGGGATGGCGGGACTGACCTATCAAGAAAGACTGGATCAACTGGGCTTGTATTCACTGGAGTTCAGAAGAATGAGAGGGGACCTCATAGAAACATATAAAATTCTGACGGGGTTAGACAGGTTAGATGCAGGAAGAATGTTCCCAATGTTGGGGAAGTCCAGAACCAGGGGTCACAGTCTAAGGATAAGGGGTAAGCCATTTAGGACCGAGATGCGGAGGAACTTCTTCACCCAGAGAGTGGTGAACCTGTGGAATTCTCTACCACAGAAAGTTGTTGAGGCCAATTCACTAAATATATTCAAAAAGGAGTTAGATGAGGTCCTTACTGCTAGGGGGATCAAGGGGTATGGCGAGAAAGCAGGAATGGGGTACTGAAGTTGAATGTTCAGCCATGAACTCATTGAATGGCGGTGCAGGCTAGAAGGGCCGAATGGCCTACTCCTGCACCTATTTTCTATGTTTCTATGTTTCTATCTTACTGAATACCACCTCCTTAGTGATTGTGAAGTTATTTCCCCCTTATAGCCCTTTGACTATCCACTGTTGGGATATTTTTAGTGTCCTCTACCGTAAAGACTGATATAAAATATTTGTTCGGAGTTTCTGCCATCTCCATGTTCCCCATCACTAATTCCTCAGTCTCGTCCTCAAAGAGACCAAAATTTACTTTAGCCACTCTTTACCTTTTTATATACCTGTGGAAATTCTTGCTATCTGTTTTTATATTTCGTGCTAGTTTATTTTCATAGTCTATCTTCCCCTTCTTAACCATTGTTTTAGTCATTCTTTGCTGGCTTTTAAAAGCTTCCCAATCTTGTGTCCTCCCACTAGTTTTGGCCACTTTGTATGTCCTTGTTTTTAATTGGATACCATCCTTTATTTCTTTAGTTAGCCACGGATGGCTATCTTTTCTTTTACACCCTTTCCTCCTCACTGGAATATATTTTTCTTGAGTTATGAAATAGCTCCTTAAATGTATGCCACTGTTCATCAACCGTCCTACACTTTAATCTATTTTCTCAGTCCATTTTAGCCAACTCTGCCCTCATACCTTTGTAGTCTCCTTTAGTTAAGCTTAGTACACTGGTTTAAGATCCAACTTTCTCGCTCTCCATCTGAATTCCAAATTCAATCATGCTATGTTCATTCATTCCAAGGGGATCCTTTACTAGGAGATTGTTTATTAATCCTGTCTCATTACACAGGACCAGATCTAAGATAGTCTGCCTCCTGGTTGGTTCCGTTACATACTGCTCAAGGAACCCGTCCCTTATGCACTCTTCCAAGGCTACCCTGACCAATTTGATTTGTCCAATCAATATGGAGATTAAAATCACCCATGATTATTGCCGTTACCTTTTTACAAGCCCCCACTATTTCTTGATTTATACTCCGGCCAACAGAGTTGCTACTGTTAGGGGGCCTATAGACTACGTCCACCAGTGACTTTTTCCCATTATTATTCCTTATCTCCATCCAAACTGTTTCAACATCCTGATCATTTGAACCAATATCTTTTCTCACTCTTGCAATGAATCCATCCTTTATCAACAGAGCTACTCCACCTCCTTTTCCTTTCTGTCTGTCCTTCCGAATTGTCAAGTACCCCTGAATATTTAGTTCCCAGTCTTAGTCAGCTTGCAACCACGTCTCTGTTATGGCTATCAGATCATACTCATTTGTAACTATTTGTGCCGACAGCTCATCTAATTTGTTACGAATGCTCCGTGCATTCAGATAAAGAGCTTCTAAATGTGTTTTCTTACCATTTTCTCGTGCTATGGCCCCAGTTTCTGATACTCAGTGCCTGATTTCGGACTTCACCGCTCGCCGATATGTCCGGTTTTCGGACAATTCCAATTTTCGGAATTTCAGATTCGGGATGTTGCACTTGTACCATGCAGTGGTAATCCAAAAAACAATGCCCTAATTAACCATTTCTACATTTGTTGTTTCTTTTAACCTTTGTCCTTCACTTAGTTTCTTTCACACACCACAATTTAATTTGTAACTGGTCTAAAACAATGCCTCACGACAAGAGCTACTGCCAACATGTGCACTTCTACACTTCAACATCCACGACCATTTTCTGAGGGACTACTAAAGCCGCTGTTAAATGTACATTTTATATAGAAAACTATCTTTTCACATTGGAGAGTTCATTTTTTGGTATGAAGATCACAAAAGGAGCAGAAAGGAAGGAAATGCAAAAATATTTATTTTCCACCATCCTCACCTTAAGAAACTAATTCTGACATTTTCAACCTACTAAATCTAATTTAATAGGAGAACCCAAAAATGATTCTGGAAAAACTTACTTTGTGTACACAGCATCACACATACACGGAAGTTAACTGTATAAACATTGTGGGAAATTAGTTCTAAATCTGAATCAAAATACTTTTGGGAGAGGGAGGGGGGAAGAAACTATTGAAATTCTCTTTCCGCCACCACCCTTCCCATCCCCGCCCCCAATGTGAATAAATAAACTAACAATGCTTCCTTTCTGATAAGAGCTATTGAGTTTTGTCAGTTAAAATCAATCTCATATAAACCCAGATGATCTATCAACTGGTCTGTATTGCACTGTATGATTATGGTGAGCTCCAGCAATTGATGTACATCAAACCCCTCCCAGCTTACTGGCAGTTTGCCAGAAATGTATAAAAATCATTCAAGCATAATATTTTTCTGGCCAAGAGCCGAAATACAGAGGGTCTTCCATGAGGCTGCATTTTTTACTGAAAGAACAGGAAAAAGAAATTCATAACCAATTCTCTTGATGAAATTCTTCCCCAAGTGTATTAGTCCCTTTAACAAGGAATACTGTTCTCAAAAGACAGAAGATTCTTTCTTAGTTAATATTAATACTATGTAAATTGAGATATTAACATTCTGAAAAGGATATTAGAGAGACAGGTGGTACATGGTCTCTCATCTGGTCGATGGGTAAAATTCCACTACAGACCATTTCCGCTTTGGTAGAGATGAAGGAAGGCATCACAAGGCCCGGGCAGTCACACAAGCATGCACCAGGCTCCACATACAATGTCTAGAAGAAAAATATTCAGTATTAGAAGTCAGCTTAAATAATTTTACAGTTGGATTCAATATTCTACTATCATATTTAATCAGAGAACTATTTAATAGCAAACACTATTACGCATCTGCATCCTCAGTTTGTGAAAAGTACTACAGGTTGGACCTCTCCAGTCCGGCACCCTTTGGACCTGACCGGTGCCAGACCAGTAAATTTTCCGGACCACGGGAGGTCACACCAACCATAGCATTGTCAGCAGTACCTGGTAAGTCTAGGTACTGCTGACAACGACCCAGCCGTGTTTTGCGCATGCGCTGCGCAGAAGCCCACTGCGCAGCATTTCTCAGGCCCAGTTTCGGCACCTCAGTCAGCCGCCATGCTCCTTGCTCCCTCTCCGTGCCGACCCGACCTCGGAGGGAACACCGTAGGCAGTGGGGAGAAGAGCTGCCACCAGGCCCAGGAGATGGGGGGTTGCGACCCCCCCCACCGCTGGGAATTATGCCAGACCAGGAATATTGCCGGACCAAAGAGTCCCTGAGTGGAGAGGTACAACATGTATTAGAAAATTATAAAAATAAATTAAAAGGAACCAGATTCATAAAGTAATCCAAAGTTGAAACATTGCCTTTCACTCTGGGACTTGGTATATACAGCCTAGACTGATGGAATGAAAGCTCAGATGGCTTAAAAGCTATTAATTGAGTGAAGACTGTATCAATTCAATTCTTTGTGGACACAAGTCCATAGTTTATAATTTCAAGTAAATTAGCAGCCATGCACAACAGCAAATCTGACGAATGAGAAAGTCATATTGGTGCATTAGGCATCTTATGAAAAATCCAAGTATAGGTCAGAGCAGGTGGAACTTTACTCTGCATTTAACTGGTGTTGCAAGTGATCTAGAACCGCTTGCTCTTGACATGGAAAAAAGTAGAAAAACTTTCTATTTGCATCCTTCACTATTGTTTTAATTATTTCACCAAACAAATTTAATAGAGTAAAACTCCAGCACTAAAGGACATCGACATAAATTACCTGAAAATGTTTTGTGTGGCCTGGAGTTGCAGAAACAGAAACTTTCTTATTTTGAAGAATAGTATTGATTGTTGAACTTTTGCCGACATTTGGATAACCCACCTATCAAACAAAACAAAACCATGATGCATACCAACAGATATACAATGTAATGACCACAGATCTATCCATTTATAGTCAACAAACATTCTCAATTTATAGCATGCATCTCCAAAATGGAAGCACATTGAAATGTATTGTCCATCAGTATTTTTAAAAATGAATAGCACAGACTTATTGGTTCCAGGAAATAGATGTTTAAAAAATATCTGGCCGTATACAAGATTGTATACATACATTGAGGTAAGTGTTTAAAAAAAGAACACATGGCCAAATGTATCAAACTTTAACATCTCATGTCGAAGATTGGCTTTAAACAAGACTGGGCAAGCATCAGAGAGTGGAATGGTGCACTCTGAAGTTTTGTATTTTTCTATTTAAAACACAGCATAAATACATTTTTGCCAACATTTGGATAGCCCATGAATGCTATATGTGAGATTTTTACTTACAAATTCACACTAATAAAGTCTGAATGGAGAGTTCAAATCAACTGAAATCAGTTTTATGTGGACAGATCCTCAAAAAATGTAAACTGTTCTTTTCATATTTTGGGACATATGGCATGCAAAACTAATTCACACAAATCAGCCAACTTCTCTTTTAGAACAATATCCTATTCCAGGATTTCATCTTATGATGGGTCTATTATATACTGTAAATAAATTAACTTTTAAAAAGGAAGTTGACTATGGACTTACAAAATCTAAAATAATTAACCTAACTTATCTCATGTTAATTTAATCCATAACTTTATGCTAAGATTTTCCCACTGGACAGTTGAAATTCTGTGCACTTTCTACCTTTGCCGTATCAGCTAACCCCAAGTCCAAATACCTGGCTTTACCAGGTTCCTATCCGCTTTCTCAATAACACACCTTCTAAAAACTGTTCCTTCAGCCACCTACCCTGGGGCAAATTCCCCTCCCCCCCCACCCCGCCCCCCCCACCCCCCCGCTGAATCATGCCCGGTTTTTCACTTTTGCCTCTCCTGGATTACAACTGTCTCCTCTTTGTTTTTCTATAGCTTGTCAGCTCTATCCCATCTTTTCTTCAAGCAACAAAATTAATTACAAAAATCAAAATACAAAATAATCTAGAATAAAAATACCAGAGGATAAATGGGAAAGAAGGAATAAAGGCACAAATAAAACATGAAATAAAAAAAGAACTCAAATAATTTTAACATAAGAATTAAGGAGCAGGAGTCAGCCTTACGGCCCTTTGACCCTTCGAGCCTCCTCTGCCATTCAATAAAATCATGGTTAATCTTCAACCTCAATTCCACTTTCCCGCCTAATCCCCCATATTCCTTGGCTCCCCTAGAACCCAAAAATCTATCTATCTCAGCCTTGAATATACTCAACAATCAGCATCCATAGCCCCTTAGAGAATTCCAAAGATTGACAACCTTCTCTGTGAAGAAATTCCTTCTCATCTCAGTCTTAAATGACCAACCCCTTATCCTGAGACGTTGCCCCCTCGTTCTAGACTCTCCAGCCAGGGGAAACAACCTCTCAGCATATACCCTGTCAATCTCTCTCAGAATCTTGTATGTTTCAATGAGATCACCTCTCATTCTTCTAAACTCCAGAGAGTATAGGCCCAATCTACTCAATCTCTCCTCCTAGGACAAACCTCTCATCCCAGGGATCAATCTAGTGAACCTTTGTTGCACCGCCTCTAAGGCAAGCAGGTTCGTCCTCAGATAAGGAGACCAAAACAGTGCACAGTACTCCAGGTGTGGTCTCACCAAAGCCCTGTACAATTGTAGTAAGACTTTACTTTTGTACTCCAATCCCCTTGCAATAAAGGCCAATATGCCATTTGCCTTCCTAATTGCTTGCTGTACCTGTATGCTATCTTTGTTTCCTGTATGAGTGAACACCAACAATTAAAGTTTCGCACCATTTAAAAAAATATTCTGTTTTTCTATTCTTCCTACTAAAGTGAATAATCTCAAATTTCCCCACATTATACTCCATCTGCTACCTTATTGCCCACTCACTTAACCTGTCTAGATGCCTTTGCAGACTCTTTGTATCCTTTTGAAAGTAAACAAAAAACATGAAATAGGACCTGCTGAAATGGCAAGCTGGATGGACTTATGACCTTTTTGTCCTACCCTGTGTTATAAGCAATAAACAGATACGAAAACACACAGGAGAGGAAAAAAATCAAAGGCACTTGGGTATTCACTCACTAAGCCCACTGTGATTTCACCATCTTTCACACGATTTCCTTTGTGCAAAGTTTTAAAAATCTCCAACAGTTCATTTCGCTGCAGCAGACGGCTCGAGTTACTGATGCATTTTTTTGTACATGGTGTTGTATTGGAGCTTGAAGCATATGGAGTCCTGTCATTATCATTGGTGCAGTCCACACAGCCATCAGTGGAGATATGATTTATATTAGTAAAACCAGTCAGGCTCTCAATATCAGGCTGGTTTATATTATTTTCCTTCTCGTCTTCTGAACAAGTCTCCCAAAATTCATCCTCTTCACAATCTTCATATTCACTGCTGTCACCTTCATCTGTGTCACAAGTAGGCCACAAGCCTTCTCCAGTATCATGAAACTGGTTGGAAGGTTCTCGTGAGCCTTCCGTTTCACCTTCACTCTCTTCACTCCTTTCTCTCTCTGGCTCTTCTCCCTAAACATTACAAAAATCAGACACATTTAGGGTGGGATATATTTCTGGTTGAGTTGTACAAAATACAGGACTGAGATTGTGACTTTTAAGAGAGATGAAACCTGTGACTATCAGAAGCTTCGCAAGTTAAATCAAGGTACACAAATATTCCAATGTCTACAAAATATTAAAATAATTGCCAGTAATATATAGCAATATTCAATTCAATATGCAGCAGCCAGAACTCTGGCATTCTTTAGAGTTGTAGCATAATCACAACTATAGATGAAAGAATTACAGGACTAAAACAAGTGAAGAACCAGGAGGAAACTGATTAGTCTCACTAAAGTAAAACAATTCTAATGCATTCAAAATGGACAGTGGAAAATTATGCTGTGACTTTTTATGTTTATATAATTAATTCTAATTCCCGCCCCCCCCCCCTTTCTTGCCTCCTTAATTTTTAAACCCTCCTTTTCCTTTACTATAATTGTGGGTGGGCTGGCAGGCAGCTGTTCAGAGAGCTTTATCAATATGGGTGTACTGAATCATCCACCCTCAAGTGTGCTTATTCACAACTGTGAAGTCACTTTCCATTGCTTATGAGAAAGGCCCTTGCCCAGACTGCCTGATTGGGATTCGCAAACCACTGTAGGTGAAGTGGAGAGCAAAAAAAAGCATGCATAAGAAAGTCCAGATCATATCACTCCATAGGAAGCATTTAATGCAATGTTTTAAGAATAAATCTGTCTGCATAATGCATGCACGAGTCTCTGTCTAAAATCTCTAAAATTATAAAAAAATGGTCGCATCTGAAAATTAATAAGATGCATGCCTGACTTTGCAAGGACTTCACAGAAACAGATCTTGGACATAGTTGCAGGTGCTGATTGATCTGGTCTCACTACCTTCTAAAAATATACTGACAGGAAATTGGTTTATGGGTAGAAAGCAACCTGTTAAAGAAGTTATGACAGGAGGGAGGGAGAAAGAAGGTATGAGGTGCCGTAGGTATCAATGCTGGAATTCCCAATATTTCTTAAATAGATCAATGACTTGGGTTCAAAAACCCATTGCAAATAGATCAAATTTGCAGCTGATATCAAACTTGGAGAGGCAGTGGATTTGGAGGAGGCTGCACAGAATTACAAAATGAGTTAGATAAAATATAAGTGGACAAAAGAATAGCATATGAAATTTAATATGGGTAAAGGTAAAGTACTGAAGATAGGAAAGTTAGGGAGTTATTTGGGGGAAAGCATGAAAAAAAGGTGCTAAGTCTAAAGAGTGCTAATAAGACGTGCCTGTTTGAAATAGAAAATGCTGGAAATACTCAGGTCAAGCAGCATTTGTGGAGAGAGAAACAGAATTAACATTTCAGGTCGATGACCTTTTGTCAGAACTGGAAAAAGTTAGAGATGTAACAGGTTTTTAAGCAAGTGTAGGGGCAGGGAAAGGGTGGAGGGGAGGAAAGAACATAAGGCAAGGTCTGTGATAGGGTGGAAGGCAGAAGAGACAAAAGGGATAATGGTGCAAGGCAAAAGGAGATGGCAATGGGACAAGTTAAGAAACAAAAGATGAGTTTAGATAGGGTGTAAATGGAGATGGCAGAATCATCAACAGCTGCTGTAGGAAAGAGAAAAAAAACAGAAAAAAAGAAAAATAGGAGAGGTTATGGTGCGAAATTGTTGAACTCGATGTTGAGTTCAGATGGCTGTAAAGTGCCTAAACGAAAGACGAGGTGCTGTTCCTCGAGTTCACAGTGAGCTTCATTGGAATAGTGTAAGAGGCCGAGGACGGAGAGATCAGAGTTGGAGTGGAGCGGAGAATTAAAGTGACAGGCGACCGGAGGCTCGGGGTCACGCTTACGGACAAAATGGAGGCGTTCTGCAAAGCGGTCACCCAATCTGCGTTTGGTCTCCCGAATGTAGAGGAGACCACATCGTAAACAGCGAATACAGCATAATAAATTGAAAGATGTATAAGTAAATCGCTGTTTCACCTGGAAGGAGTGTTTGAGGTTCTGGACAGTGGGAAGGAAGGAGGTAAATGGGCAGGTGTTGCATCTCATGTGCTTGCACGGGAAGGTGCCGTGGGAAGGGGAGGGGGTGACTTGAGTGAACCAGGGTGTCGCGAAGGGAGCATTCCCTTCGGATTGCTGAAAGGAGAGGGGAGGGAAAGATGTGCCTGGTGGTGCGATTACGCTGGAGTTGCCGAGAATGACTCCACTCACTTCCGTTTCCGGCTGTCTCCCTGAACAAGTTCAGCCAGGTGGAGGAGTGTGGTGGTGAATGGGGACGGTTCTAACATTGAACAACTTCTCCTTTGACGCCACTCATTTCCTCCAAATTAAAAGGTGTTGCTATGGGAACCCGCACGGGTCCTAGCTACGCCTGTCTTTTCGTGGGATATGTGGAACATTCTTTGTTCCAGTCCTACTCGGGTCCCCTTCCTCATCTCTTTTTCCAGTACATTGATGACTGTATCGGTGTTGTTTCCTGCTGTCGTCCTGAACTAGAAAATTTCATTCACTTTGCTTCCAATTCTCACCCCTCCCTCACCTTCACATGGCCCATCTCCAATTCTTCCCTTCCCTTCCTTGACTTCTCTGTCTCCATTTCTGTGGATAGGCTATTAATAAACATTCACTATAAGCCCTCCAACTCCCACATCTACCTGGACTACACTTCCTCCCACCCCGCTTCCTGTAAGGACTCCATTCAATTCTTCCAGTTTCCCCGTCTGTCGCATCTGTTCTGACGACACCATCTTCAGTACTAATGCTTCCGATATGTCTCCCTTTTTCCTCAACCGAAGATTGCCCTCTACTGTTGGCTGCTTACGATTTGGGGAGACCAAACGCAGATTGGATGACCGCTTTGCAGAACACCTCCATTCCGTCCTACCAATGGTTGACATGACCAGTGACCATGTCCATTCTATTTCCCGCATTTTTGCTCTCACCGCTTCCCCTCCTTCCCAAAACCACGATAGGATTTCCCTTGACCTCACCGTTACCCCACCAGCCTCCATGTTCAATGGATCCTCCATTTCCGCCACCTCCAGTGAGATCTCACCACCAAACACATCTTTCCGTCCCCTCTCAGCATTCTGAAGGGACCGCTCCCTTCGCGATACCCTGGTCCACTTCTCAATCACCCCCCGGCAACCCCTCTCCTTCCCACGGCACCTTCCCATGCAAGTGCAGGAGATGCAATACCTGCCCTTTTATCTCCTCCCTTCCCACTGACCAGGGACCCAAACACTCCTTCCAGGTGAAACAGCAATTTACTTGTACTTCTTTCAATTTAGTATACTGTATTCACTTGCTCACAATGTGGTCTCTACATTGAGGAGACCAAGCGCAGATTGGGTGACCGCTTTGCAGAACAACTCCATTCACACCCGAAGAGTGACCCAGCGCTTCCGGTCACCTGTCATTTTAATTCTCCGCTCCATTTCCACTCTGATCTCTCCATCCTCGGCATCTTACACTGTTCCAATGGAGGTCAACGTAAGCTCGACAAACAGCACCTCATCTTTTATTTAGGCACTTTACAGCCTTCTGAACTCAACATTAAGTTCAACAATTTCAAACTATAACTTCTGCCCCTGTGTTTTTTTTCTTTTTTACTGTTTTTTCTCTTTCCGACAGTAGTTGTTGATTCGGCTATATCCATTTATACCCTATCTAAACTCATCTTTTGTTTCTTAACTTGTCCCATTACCATTTCCTTTTTCCTTGCACCATCATCCCTTTTGTCTCTTCTGCCTTCTACCCGATCACAGACCTTGCCTTTTGTTCTTTCCTCCCCTCCACCCTTTCCCTGCCCCGACACTAGTTTAAAAACCTGTTACATCTCTAACTTATTCCAATTCTGACAAAGGGTCGTCGACCTGAAATGTTAACTCTGATTCTCTCTCCACAGATGCTGCCTATCCTGTTGAGTATTTCCAGCATTTTCTATTTTTATTTCAGATTCCAGCATCCGCAGTATTTTGCTTTTATATGCCTGTTTGAAAGTCTGGTTTTAGCCTGCAATTTTTGGGCCAATTAATGGTTACCATGATTTAAACGTGCCTGGAGGCACTAAAACGGACACCTGCACATTGAGCACTCATGCGCAGATTAGGAGCAATTTTCCTGGAGCAGTATTTGTAGTCTTCACTCAGCCACTTCTACTGAAGGTGTGGAGTGTGCTGCCCGATGCACAATAACGTTTCAGGATGGCTCAGGGACCGAGAGAGAGGGTGCACAGTTTCTCGGACGTGGCACTGATGGAGGAGGCATGTCCTGTACCCGTAGGGGGGCAGGGGAAGAAAAAGGCTGCCACAGAGGAAGCTAATGCCAGAGTGGCGAAGCTAGCCAGTTCCATCCAGCGACCTGTGCAGTCTCTGATGACTGAGGTTGCAGCTTCGACTGCAATCATTGCAGTTGACATGGAAAGCCAAACAGCTTGCATGGAATGACAAAGTGCTGCAATGGAAGCCCAAACAGCTTCCGTTGCACTACTTGCATCTTCCATGGAATGAAAAAGTGCTGCAATGGAAGCTCAGGCAGCTCTTCAGTTGAAAAGGTTTTGCAGAGTTTCTCAGTTGCCCCTAGATTGGTCTTCCAGGATATCAATGGGCTGGTTGAACAGCCGCCCCGAGGTAGTGGCATGGGAATCATGGAGCAGGAACCTACTGGCCTCTCTCTGGATAGCAACATTCCTGCTTCCTTTCCCCGGCACGCCACGCTTGCAGTTGCCAGTCAGCCAGGCAGCCCAGACTGCTGAAGCCTACGTTGAAATGGTATCGTCTGAGGCTGGGCAATCATGGCCTACAGTCTCTCGAGGGCTTCCCAGGATGATATCAGAACTCCCCTCTTCAGAATCTCAGCAGCCATCCGCCAAGCTCACTTTTAAATGAAAGCACTTTTTAAAGTGCTGTATCTGAACAACACTAAAGTCACTATCACCACTAGAACCATAACAATGGATTATTTACAGGCATAGCTAAACAATCTCTGAAATGTCTACCAGAAACCAGCTATTCTTTCATCAGTGGGCTAAATTGGAAAACAGTGAAAAGTACTGTTTTAAAAAAAAAAAGACAACTTTGCATATTACAAAACATATTACTCAAATATTGATATATGATTGGAATAATCTACTAGATAGAATAGAAGAAAAACATTGGATTGTCAATATAGTTGGAGGCTGTGATAGGAGAGTTCAGGTACTAGAGGGATGACATTTGATGAGCGAAATGCCCTTTACTCATTGCTGACTTTCCTTATGTTCCTATTTCTAACAACTTAAAAAAAAAACTTTCATTAATTGCATACCTTTGCTTCAGCATCTAGTCTTTTTCCTTCTGCAGTGGCTGACCAGAAAATGACCTGCATACCTTCCTTGGTGAAATACCTTGCCCAAGCTCGCCGCTGCTCACGTGTCAGCAGATCAGCTTTATTCAGGAGGATCACGTTCTCTTTATCCTTCTGGACCTCCTTCACATAGCACTCCTAAGAAATGGACAACAGAAGATTTGACGAAAAAGTTAAATTAACAAAATTAAAACAGGATGCATTGAGAAAGTTCAACAAATTCAAGGATGAATAGCACTACTGTGTTCTTTTTTAAAAATACTACTTAATATACTGTGGTGTTCATGGGTAATATATATATATTTTAAATTGCACAGGTCGATCTACTTGTCTTCACTGACTAATTCTTTCTCGTTCCCTCTCCCGAGGTTTTCTCTTCCACTCTTATGTCTCACATTTCCTATACGCCTCTTACATTTTTCATCTGTTCATCTTGGTTTGTCTAAACAGAGTGCAAGTAAAATATTCTGTATCTTGCAGACACAATAGTTTTTGAGTCTGTAGTCAAATATTATAACTTGCTGATCCAGTTAAAGGTTGAAGCCAGTACTGCATGGGGTCAGAAAAAGGGGTTGAAGCCTGGATCAAGCCAGCTGCTGGAGGTGCAGACTAAGGCTGGGGCACCAGCAGGCTTGAGGGACAGCTGAGGAGAGAGACTAAGGCCCCAAGTTTCCCCAACCCCTTTTTCCAGCGCACTTACCCGTGGTGCGCCGACTTTCTACTCCAAAAACGGCACCAAAAATGTAGCTGCTGATTCTCCCCTCTCCGTGGACTGTCCTAGGGTCTGGCGCGGCGTGGCAATCACAGTAGGGGGCGGAGCTACAACTCTGCACCAAAAACAGTAACGGCAGTTGTGCACATGCACAGTAGCTCCTCGCCCTCCCAGCGCACCCCGATACTCGCCGCCCCTATCCCGGGCCGAGTGGCCTGCTGCACAGGCCAGCCGCTGCCTTCCCGCCCAGTGTCTCTCTTCCCCCCACCCTCTGTGTCTCAGTTTAATATACAAACTAGTTAATGTAACACTTTGGTAAAAGGAACATTTGTTCAATCACATGCTTTCACATGAAAACATAGCAATTTCTAGGTTCCGTTTTGGCTAAGATTGCTACTACAAAGTAGACCAACATATTTATTTCTATTTATATTGTTCAACAAGAATGAATTGACCCACTACTTTAGTTAGATTTTGCAGTGCCTCATGCTAGTGTCATATAGTAGAGACAAAAGAAAGCCATAAATGCTGGAGCACCATCACCACTTTCTCAAGGTAACCAGCCCGGAGGGATCTCCTGCTGCTTGTTGCGAGCCTCCTGCCCCTAGCCCTGGCCAAAGGGCTTGCCAGTGCGTGCTGCAGTTGGCGAGGTAGGACTTTTTATTTTTTAGTAATTGATTTATTTTTTAATTTATTATTGATGATGTTTTTTATGCCTCTTTAATGTTGTTGTGAAGAAGTTTAGTGCTTTGCAAAATCCTCTCACTCTTCTTTCCCCCCCCCTCCCCCTCCCACCACCTCTGGCTATCTGTGCTGATTTCTTAATTCATCGCAAGGTTTTTCTGTGCGGACACAAGTGGCCACATACGCTGGCCTAAGTTACTTTGGAGTAACTTTTAGCTGGCTAAATTTGCTTAAATGGCCAAAACAGGCGTAAGTAGCTGGTAACACCCCTTTTTGAAAAAAAAACAAAACTAAAAAACAAAACTTACACTGGAGCAAATTAAATGGGGAGAATTGCGATTTTTAAGTTACTCCAAAAAAAAACAGAGCAACTCCTGGGGAAACTTAGGTCCTATGTGTGAAGTGGCTGGAGCTAAAAGCAGGGAGCAATTGTCAAAGCAGCTGTATGGAATGTGATCTATAAATGTAACTTCTTGTTTGTTAATCGTTGCACTGGGCCAGAAGAGAGCTGGGGTTGTCACAGATCAGCAGAGACAGCTGAAGATGGAGCTGAAAGGAGCAACTGGCGTGCAAGTTGTATGGAATGCGATTTGTGAATAAAACTGATTTGGAATGCGAGTGGTGAGACAATCAAAGCAGAAAGTAAGCAATGAGAAAGTAAGAGTACAGAAATTTTAAAAATGCATAGATTTAATGTACCAAAGCTGTTGCAAGTACCAATAAGATATGGCATTCCGATTGAGTAAAGTTATCTATCACCAGCTTTACAATAATGCATCACTTTAAAGTATTTTAAAGCATATTTTACATGGGAAGATTACCAAGTGTACAGTCTTCAGACCCTACTGCGTCATTAGGACAATTGCACTGTTTAGTCTCAATTTGAAACAATACCTGCATTTTAGAATGAGATGATTATTGGCAAAAGAAAATTCAAATCAAATTTTTACTTACCAAGTCTTCACACCGGAAAAGCAGTGGGTTTCTAGCATCAACAATCTGAATAATAATATCACTGCAAAACAAAATAAAGAACCAAGTGGTGCAACTTTTATACACTAACAATTTAAAATTAAAAGTGAAATGGCCTAACCTTTCATTAAGTTTTTAGTACAACCAGTACAAAACTAATTAAAACTTACAAGATACACAGCTGTACTCAATTATGTAACATATCAACCTCCAAGTCTGCAACCACACTTAACACCAACCAGCTTTACCTATATATCTTTATACAGTGATCTTCTGTAATAAACTCTGATATTACCTGCACAATACCTACCTCTATTGTCACACAATGAGTTCTCAGTCTCAGCTGAGCAGTCCGGAGAAGGTGCCAAGTAGAGGCCAGGTGCTCCACAAGAGGGAGTACACAATGCCACTGAGAGGTTTCCATGCTGCATATTGTATCATTATTGTACAAGTTGCAGAGCAGCGTTGGAACAGTTGAGAATGGTGCACAATACAAGAAATAAAATGAACTTTAAATTTAATAAGGTAGCTCAATAAAACCCTGTGTATTCTGGGGTAAGGGGAGGAAGAATGTCCAAGGTGTACTAGGACAGTTTTCTAAATCCAACAGAACCCATATTCTCCCAACAACAAAGTAAGGATTGCTACACAACAATAAATATATTTCAGTGACTGCCAAATTTGACAGAATTCACAACTCAAGAACTATTTGGTATAAGTTCTAAAAATACATTCAAACCAAGCATCTATTCATCTATGTAAATCCAAATATTCTGCTCAGAATTCTGAGTTTTTGAGAGCGAACGATATGGCTACTGGATGTGAATAGCAAAAGAACAGCTCTGGGTGGCAACTTCAAGGGATGTAGCTTCTACATACCATACCTTCTTTCAATCACTCGCCACAGTTGACGCCAAAAGTCCAGATTCCTTTCAAACGGTGTTAGGATCAGGTTCCGTTCCTCTTCCAGCCTGGACACAGATCAAAAATTGTAAGCCGGTGAATTTTAAGCATCGTTAAAAAAAAAAGTTCAAAAAGTATATTGTTCTTTTAAGATTTAATGCAAGATAAATGTATTTTCCCACAAATGTAATGCGCATATTATCAATAAAACATTTATGCCACTGAAGCATTACAAGGTGGTTTTCTACATTTAAATGTGAAGAAATCTGGAAGTTTATTCACCATAGTGATCCCTATATAGGAAGAATTTCATAGCTACTACTTGCAGCTTGAGGGCAACACAGCAACTTTCATGTTGTTAACATTAGTGTGCCAGATCACAGAGAGGGTAACAGCACAGTAAAAGGGACAGAGACCTGCAAGACTAGGTCTCTACTTCTTCGTAGATGAATTGCATTTCTGGCGGGCCAAGTGCAGGAAACTTGCACCTGAAATAGGTTTGACACTATTTTTGTACAGGTTGAACCTTTCTTATACGGCATCCTCATGACCTAGCCTGTGCCAGATAAGGGATTTTGCCAGACATGGGGAGGTCACGTTAAATTGGATGGTACAGGTACTGAGAAAGGGGATATCGGGGCTGGCTGTCTTGGGGCTGGGAGTGTAGCAGAGAGATTGTGGGGGGTGGGGGGCCGAGAAAGGCGGTGGATCGCAGGGTCAGGCCAGCGATTGAGGGAGTCAGCAGCGAGGAAGGATTTCAATTTGTTCATGTCGGAGCGGCCGGAAATGGTGCCGGATAAGGGAAGTTCAACCTGTACTTTATTTTTTGTTTTGGAGAGATTTTTGGAAGAGGATGAAGGATGCCAAGCTATACCAGAGGTGTTCTGTGCCCACTCACTAGTACCCTAACACTCAATTATGCCATTTCTCCAGGGTTTCCTCCATCTCCTGCCAAAATTACAGTGAGAGATTCAGAGAATCCTAGCAGAAATTCCAGGCGTACATCTATAGAGAGGAAGGGGCACATATTTTTCGGTTTACAATTTCAAGGAGTCTGATTTGAACTTAATCATCATATAAAGTCATCAAAACCTAACAGGTCTCCAGTTCCACCTCCCTATTGCATTCCATGGTCATGTGAAGGTGACGTCATTAAACTTTCTACTTTGACACTGAATCTGACACTGAACTAAAATTGAATGAAGGCAACAGGACACTTCCCAGTGATTCAGTCACCCTCTCATGGGCTTCAAAAATTTCGATCTGAGGAGGAGCAGGACCGTTCTTCAATTTTCAAGTTTAAGTAAATTTTATACACAAAATTAGTATTTAACTTAGTGAAAATGGTAACCAGACACTGAGCACATCAGCTGAATTATAAGTAGTATAATCCGCAACACTCACTGAGCCAGCTGTCGTCTCCATTCCAAGAAGCTTTCCCTTTCTGCCTGTTGCAATTCTTCAGCTGCTGTATTCTCATCCCAGTAAGGTCTGCATACAAGCAATCAATTGAGAAAAGATCAGAACGGAACTTCAACAATTTTTAACTTTCCCAACAGTATTGCATTATTTAATCAGTCGATTTTGTAAAACTCTACTCAATAGGGCTGATTCTACAATCAGGTACTCCAAAGTTGGGAAATCGTTCGACTGCAGGCATTGATGTTCCATGGGAGCCAATATAGGTCAGCGAGGACAGAGTTGATAGGGGAGCAGGACTTGGTACGGGATAGGATACGGGCAGCAGAGTTTGAGATGATCTCAAGTTTACAGAGAGGAGAGGGTGGGAGGCCAACCAGAAAGCATTGGAAAAGCTGGGTCTTGAAATGCCAAAGGGATGGATGAGGGTTTCAGCAGTAGACGGGCTGAAGTAGGGGTGGAGACAGGTGACATTATGTAGGTGGAAGTAGGCGGTGTTCATGATAGAGATGATATTGGTCAGACTGGAGGAAATTGTGACTCATCCAAAACTGGACGGGTGACATCCAGTTTAACACCAGAGGCAGCGGAGAGGGGTGGAGGAGGTACAACTGGGTGTCATCTGCAGACACGTGGAAGCTGATCCTAGGTCTGCAGATTATATTGTCAAGGGGAAGCATGTAGATGAGGAAGAGAATGGGCCCCAGAATAGATCATTGGGGAATCTGAAGGAGTGGGAAAAATGAGCCATTGCTGATTTGAAATTTAAATGTGTAATAAAATTAATTTTAAATTTGACTTAACATTTCCTGTCCAATGGAACAAAAGTATATTGGACGTAAAGACTGCATTTCAGTTAACATCAAAATCGTTTTAAGCGTTTTATAATACATAGGTTTATATTTGTATTCCTCAAATTAGTTACAAAAGCTTATAAACTGCATCATTTGTATTAAAGCAGAATCAATATTTCGACTATCAAATGTACAATATTTTGCAAAATCAAAAGCTGGAAAATCACAAGGAAATTTTTTTTAAATAAAAACATACTGAAGAATTATTGATGTTTTTAAAATACATTACCAAGGGCCCAACGGAAGCAATTGTTACTTACACAAGTGAACATAACCTCAAAATGAGGGCTGTATCCACTATTGAAAACACCAGCTCATAAAATAATTGTAAAAATACTGAAACATTATGGATCTTTCAGACAATAGAACAAGTTACTTTAGGCTCATTTTGAAATGTGATTGTTGAGAGGAAAGAACCACGTAAGTGAGTGGACACAAGGTGAAGAGCCAACAGAATAGAGTCATCAATGAATAGAGGTGTACTGATGGATGTGGTGTATTTAGATTTCCAAAAGGCATTCGATAAGGTGCCACACAAAAGGTTACTGCAGAAGATAAAGGTACGCGGAGTCAAAGGAAATGTATTAGCATCGATAGAGAATTGGCTGGCGAACAGAAAGCAGAGAGTCGGGATAAATGGGTCCTTTTCCGGTTGGAAATTAGTGGTTAGTGGTGTGCCACAGGGATCAGTGCTGGGACCACAACTGTTTACAATATACATAGATGACCTAGAGGAGGGGACAGAGTGTAGTGCAACAAAATTTGCAGATGACACCAAGATTAGTGGGAAAGCGGGTTGTGTCGAGGACTCAGAGAGGCTACAAGGAGATTTGGATAGGTTAAGCGAATGGGCTAAAGTTTGGCAGATGGAATACAATGTCGGAAAGTGTGAGGTCATCCACCTTGGGGGGAAAAAAACAGTAAAAGGGAATATTATTTGAATGGGGAGAAATTACAACATGCTGTGGTGCAGAGGGACCTGGGGGTCCTTGTGCATGAAACTATGAAACTCTTTTGGAGTGCATGAAACTATGAATCCCAAAAGGTTAGTTTGCAGGTGCAGCAGGTAATCAGGAAGGCAAATGGAATGTTGGCCTTCATTGCGAAAGGGATGGAGTACAAAAGCAGGGAGGTGTTGCTGTAACTGTATAAGGTATTGGTAAGGCCGCACCTGGAGTACTGCGTGCAGTTTTGGTCACCTTACTTAAGGAAGGATATACTAGCTTTGGAAGGGGTACAGAGATGATTCACCAGGCTGATTCGAGAAATGAGGGAGTTAACTTATGATAATAGATTGAGTCGACTGGGTCTTTACTTGTTGGGAGTTCAGAAGGATAAGGGGTGATCTTATAGAAACATTTAAAATCATGAAAGGGATAGACAAGATAGAGGCAGAGAGGTTGTTTCCACTGGTCGGGGAGACTAGAACTAGGGGGTACAGCCACAAAATAGGGAGGAGCCAATTTAAAACCGAGTTGAGAAAGAATTTCTTCTCCCAGAGGGTTGTGAATCTGTGGAATTCTCTGCCCAAGGAAGCAGTTGAGGCTGGCTCATTGAATGTTTTCAAGTCAAAGATAGATAGATTTTTAAGCAATAAGGGAATTAAGGGTTACGGGGAGAGGGCGGGTAAGTGGAGCTGAGTCCACGACCAGATCAGCCATGATCTTGTTGAATGGCGGAGCAGGCTCGAGGGGCTAGATGGCCTACTCCTGTTCCTAATTCTTATGTTCTTATGTTCTTATTGGGAGAGGAAAACTATCAAATTTATAAAATATTACTGCTAGAGGTTTCTGTCCCAGAAAAAGGTTCCACAAGTGAAACATTTTCTGTTACGCTCCAATTGTTTTCAGAAATCAAAATCTCTCAAGAATCAATATTTGAACACTTGTCCACCTCCTGGGAATGCACAGAAACTGTTTGTTCTCTTCTTGAAGCTTCTTAATCTTTTTGCTTTCCTCAGTTGTCAGCAATCCAGTTCTGTCCTCAGCAGAAATAATCTTGACATTCAGCTTCTCTGTCAAAACAGAAGTTTAAAACTGCTTACTAAAACTGCTCCCATAGACTTGCATTAACACTGCTGCTTCACCCTAGTACAAGTTTGCAGCACACATACACAAACAATGATAAATGAATAGCACAATTGTCACAAATTGTTGTGTACTGATCAAGGAACAAAAATGTTACATGATCCTACTGTTAACTATCTGTATCTTATTAAAAATCTTACATTTATGCACATTTCCTGTTTACAAAACCCTACTTTCTGTTGTCACTCTTCACCACATTCTTGTATCAACTTTCTCCTGTTACTAGTGGATCTCACATGGCACTGCCCATGGAAAATCAGAGCAAAGCAAATTTCCCTCAGTGCATGAGTGATGCTGTAGGAATTGGTAAGGAGATCTATACTACCGGAGCTTATGAAGCTCCATCTAGTGGTAGAAAAGTGAAGCTGTAAGTTTGAGATGAGGTGATAGGAACAGTCTGCAGAAACAATCTCTAAAGGAGAGAAAAACGTGGCAGGCTGTCAACCACACTCATGAAAGCTTACAGGCTGGTAATCGTGGCAGAAAAAGCATTTTAAAAAGGCGTTCAGTGGGAGCAGAAAGCCCTTGAAGGTGGAAAACAGAACCCATGGGGCATGGGAGGTGGCGAGAACAGCATGCAAAATCAATCAGAAAAAACACCCAAAAGTTTAATGAATTATTTACTTAAACAGAGACAGTGGGAAAATTGAAAGGAAGAAGAAATTGGCAAGCAGTTGATCCAAACTTATCCAAAACAGTTAGGAATGTTGGCAGTGTGCAGAATCTACAAGGCCATCAGAATAATGCTACTTTGGTATCAGTGTCTGGAAATTAAAGCTCAAGTGTGAAAACTCAGATTATACCAAAGTCCTGAATGGTCCAGGCAAACCATGACCATTTTAATTAGCTTTTTTTTAAAAAAACACAGAAAAACAGAATTTCAATTATAATTGAACTGGACAGACAAATTCGAAAATTAAAATGTCAAAATGCATCTCAACAAGGTAACAAAGGACAGTGCAATAAATGGAACTCCACAATTAGAATTCTGAACTAAATTCAAAATATCTTACCAGCTGCAAACTCTGTGCCTGCTAATTCTGCAGTAGCCAGGAATTCATCTAAAGTGCTTTGTTCTGTTACAGATTGTAGGTTGAGCCGTCCCCAGTTATAGCCATCATTCAGTTCGCTTGTGTGAAGCTACAGAATAGGAGAATTAGATCGCATTAACATAGCAACATCAGCAATATTAACATTCAACCTAGCTTAATAAACTCAATGACGATATAGGAATTTGAGGGATACAATTCCCTCAGTTTGCTGATAGCAAAAAAGTAAGCCTCCCCCAAGTATAAATCAGGTTTTCTTGTTGATATTCATGCTAACTTTTCCACTAACACTTCGCAAGCACAGAAAAATGCAGCCCAGGTTACCTAAATCCAAAAATTGCCAGAAATATTTAAAAAGTATAAATCTAAAATATATTTGTATATTTATATATTACCATACATCAGTATATTTATATATTACCATTAAAATTTTAAAATATAAAAGTGTTGCACATAAATTTAATTACTACAGTGCATCATCCAAAATCCAGACACAAAGTATGTTTTCTAGATAACTTGCATTTATATAGTGCCATTAATGTACAAAAACAGCCAAAGAAGCCCCACAAAGGCATAATGAAACAAAATTGGACGCTGAGTGAAAGGAAATATTAGGAGGCGCGACCAAAAGCTTGGCCAAAGACATGGATTTTAATGCAGGTCTTAAAGGAGAGAGAGATGGAAATGTGGAGGGGATCAGTGTGGGGGCCAGGCGGCTGGAGAAGGTTACAGAGATAGGAAGGGACGAGGCTATAAAGAGATTTAAACACAAAGATGAGAACTTTAAATTGAAGACAATGGGGGACTAAAAAAAAGTATAGATCAGCAAGGAATGGAGTGACAGATGAGCAGGATTTGGTGTAGGATAACATATGAGCTGCAGCGTTTTGGATGAGCTAAAGTTTATGAAGCATGGAAGATGGGATGCCAGCCAGGAAAGTATTGGAAAAATTTAGCCTGGAGGCGAGAAAGCCATGGATGAGCGTTTCAGCGGCAGATGGGCTGAGGTAAGGGCAAGTTATGGAAGTGCAAGTAGGTAGTGTTTGTGATGAAAAGTAAATGAGGTCGTAAGCTCAGCCCAGCACCGAATAAGATGCTGAGAACGCGAACAGTCTAGTTCAACCCGAGACAGTGGGGGGGGGGGGGATAGAATCAGTGGCATGCAGCTAGTGGCGGGGACCGAAGACTTAACATCGAGGAGATTTCAGCTTATCCAAGCAGTCTGGCAGCAGTGCAGGGGGTTGAGAGAGGTGGTAGAAGTATAGAGCTGGGTATTTTCAGCATACACATGGAAGCTGACTCCCTGTCTTTGGATGATATCACCAAGGGGCAGCATGTTGATCAGGAAGAGAAGGGGCCCGTTTATAGATCCTTGGGGGAATCCAGAGGCAATGGTGCAGGGCCAAGATGAGAAACCATTACTGGAAATGTCTGACTAAAATTGAATAGGTACGAGTTGAACCAAATAATGGAAGTTTCACTGAGCTGAACAGAGAGGCATTGCAAAGAGACTGTGTCAAAGGCTACAGAGGAGGATGATGAGATAAAATGCACCAGTCGCAGTCACAGAGGATTTTTTGCCTGTGAGTTACGAGTAGGACAAGCAATTTGACATGACAAAAATTGGCAATACTAGGCATCTGCAGAAGATAATTTTTTTTAGTGTGTATCAGGCCAGTCTATTCATTTCTCGCCAACAGCTTAGTTTAAAGTGCTGAGGCGCCGCTCCTCTTTGCCATCTTCCAGTTGCAAGTGCCTAACTTATGGTAAGTGCTACCAATTGCAAGATTAGCTATTACAGTAACCACTGGTCTTACAGGTTCTCTATGTACTCCCCAGCACTTTCATTCAAATTTTTAAACAGCCCCAGTGAGATGAACAAATTTCCTTCAATGCTGGTGCTGCAATCGAGGGAAGAAATGGGTGAAAAAACAGGGCTTTTTGTGTCACAACCAGTATTTATATAGCACCTTTAACTCAGGAGTATTAATGCAATAAAAATTTGACACCGAGCCGCATAAGTAGAAATTAGTGCAGGTGACCAAAAGCTTGGTAAAAAAAAGGCATGTTTTAAGGAGCTTCTTGAAGGAGGAAAGGGAGGTAGAGAGGTGGAGAAGTTTAGGCAGGGGTTTTCAGAGCTTGGGACCTACGCAACAGAAGGCACGGCCACAATGGTTGAACAATTATAATCAGGGATGCTCAGGAAGGCAGAATTAGGGGAGCGCAGACATCTCGGCGGGGGGGGGGGGGGGGGGGGGGGGGGAAGGGGTTGTGGGGCTGGAGGAGATTACAGATAGGGAGGGGTGAGGTCATAGAGGGATTTGAAAATAAGGATGGTAATTTTGAAATCGAGACGTTGCTTAACCGGAAGCCAATGTAGGTCAGAGAGCCCAGGGGTGATGGATGAGTGGGACTTGGTGCATTAGGACATGGGCAGCCGAGTTTTGGATTACCTCAATGTAGGGTAGAATGTGGGAGGCCAGCCAGGAGTGCGTTGGAATAGTCAAGTCTCGAGGCAACAAAGGCATGGATGGGGGCTTCAGCAGCGGATGAGCTGAGGGAAGGGCAGAGATGGGCGATGTTACAGAGGTGGAAATAGGCAGTCTTCGTTATGCTGCGGATATGTGGTTGAAAGCTCATTTCAGGGTCAAATATGACACCAAAGTTGTGAACAGTCTGCTTCAGCCTCAGACAGGAGTCGGGGAGAAGGATGGAATCAGTGGCTAGGGAACGGAGTTTGTGGCGGGAACCGAAAACAATGGCTTCGGTCTTCCCAATATTCAATTGGAGAGAATTTCAGCTCATCCAGAACTGGATGTCGAACAAGCAGTCTGACAATTTAGAGACCATGGAGGGGCCGAGAAGTGATGGTGAGGTAGATCTGTGTCTCATTGGTGTACATGTGGAAACTGACGCTGTGTTTCCGGATGATGTTGTCAAGGGGCAACACTTAGATAAGAAATAGGAGGGGGCCAAGGATAGATCCTTGGGGGACACCAGAGGTAACGATGTGAGGGCAGGCAGAGGGCCCGTTGCAGGTGAGTACTGTTGAGGGGGATGACTCATCAGGGGAGGGCAGCAGCAGCCAAGTTCATGACACCGTGGCTGGCTCTGCTGCACAGGAGGGCAGGAAAAAGAGTGGGAGAGCGATAGTGATAGGGGATTCAATTGTAAGGGGAATAGATAGGCATTTCTGCGGCCGCAACCGAGACTCCAGGATGGTATGTTGCCTCCCTGGTGCAAGGGTCAAGGATGTCTCGGAGCAGGTGCAGGACATTCTGAAAAGGGAGGGTGAACAGCCAGTTGTCGTGGTGCACATTGGTAGCAACGATATAGTTAAAAAAAGGGATGAGGTCCTACGAGACGAATTTAAGGAGCTAGGAGCTAAATTAAAACGTTGGACCTCAAAAGTAGTAATCTCGGGATTGCTACTGGTGCCATGTGCTAGTCAGAGGAGGAATCGCAGGATAGCTCAGATGAATACGTGTCTTGAGCAGTGGTGCAGCAGGGAGGGATTCAAATTCCTGGGGCATTGGAACCGGTTCTGGGGGAGGTGGGACCAGTACAAACCGGACGGTCTGCACCTGGGCAGGACCGGAACCAATGTCCTAGGGGGAGTGTTTGCTCGTGCTGTTGGTGAGGAGTTAAACTAATATGGCAGGGGGATGGAAACCAATGCAGGGAGATAGAGGGAAATAAAATGGAGACAGAAGCAAAAGACAGAAAGGAGATGAGTAAAAGTGGAGGGCAGAGAAACCCAAGGCAAAAAGCAAAAAGGGCCACTGTGCAGCAAAATTCTAAAGGGTCAAAGTGTAATTAAAAAGGCAAACATGAAAGCTCGGTGCCTCAATGCGAGGAGTATTCGGAACCCAGGAGAGGGCTCTGAGCTAGTTAGAGTGGGTGAGAGCTCAGATGAACAGGACCCCAAGAAAGAATGCAAAAGGCAGGAGGCAACAGAGCAGAGTAGCACTGGGGTAAGTGTAAACCACAAGGTGATAGGAAGGGACAATATGTATGAATATAAAGGAGCTGCAGGAGGGGTCAAAACTAAAAATCATGGTTTAAAAACTAGTATTAAAATACTCTACCTAAACGCACGCAGCATTCGAAATAAAGTAAATGAGTTGATGGCACAAATCATTACAAATGGGTATGATTTGGTGGCCATTACAGAAACGTGGTTGCAGGGTGGCCAAGACTGGGAATTAAACATACAGGGGTGTCGGACAATTCGGAAAGATAGACAAGAAGGGAAAGGAGGTGTGGTAGCTCTGTTAATAAAGGATGCTATCAGGGCAGTTGTGAGAGACGATATTGGCTCTAATGAACAAAATGTTGAATCATTGTGGGTGGAGATTAGAGATAGTAAGGGGAAAAATTCACTGGTGGGCATAGTTTATAGGCCCCAAAATAATAACTTCACGGTGGGGCAGACAATAATCAAGGGAATAATGGAGGCATGTGAAAAAGGAACGGCAGTAATCATGGGGGATTTTAACCGACATATCGATTGGTCAAATCAAATCGCACGGGGTAGCCTTGAGGAGGAATTCATAGAATGCATATGGGATTGTTTCTTAGAACAGAACCTACAAGGGAGCAAGCTATCTTAGATCTGGTCTTGTGTAATGAGACAGGAACATAAGAACATAAGAATTAGGAACAGGAGTAGGCCATCTCGCCCCTCGAGCCTGCCCCGCCATTCAATAAGATCATGGCTGATCTGGTCGTGGACTCAGCTCCACTTACCCGCCCTCTCCCCGTATCCCTCAATTCCCTTATTGGTTAAAAATCTATCTATCTTTGACTTGAAAACATTCAATGAGCTAGCCTCAACTGCTTCCTTGGGCAGAGAATTCCACAGATTCACAACCCTCTGGGAGAAGACATTTTTTCTCAACTCGGTTTTAAATTGGCTCCTCTGTATTTTGAGGCTGTGCCCCCTAGTTCTAGTCTTCCCCACCAATGGAAACAACCTCTCTGCCTCTATCTTGTCTATCCCTTTCATGATTTTAAATGTTTCTATAAGATCACCCCCTCATCCTTCTGAACTCCAAGGAGTAAAGACCCAGTCTACTCAATCTATCATCATAAGGTAACCCCCTCATTTCTGGAATCAGCCTAGTGAATCGTCTCTGTACCCCTTCCAAAGCTAGTATATCCTTCCTTAAGTAAAGTGACCAAAACTGCACGCAGTACTCCAGGTGCGGCCTTACCAATACCTTATACAGTTGCAGCAAGACCTCCCTGCTTTTGTACTCCAGCTCTTTCGCAATGAAGGCCAATATTCCATTTGCCTTCCTGATTACCTGCTGCACCTGCAAACTAACCTTAAAAGGAAAATTTGATTTTAGTGCCCAAAAAAAAAGAGGGCCTTGTAAATGTCTGGTGTGTCATCCAGGGCGGGTGGCACCGATTAATGTTTTTGTTTTGCAGGTAAACTCCAAAAAGAGTTTCATGCACAAGGACCCCAGGTCCCTTTGCACCACAGCATGTTGTAATTTCTCCCCATTCAAATAATATTCCCGTTTACTGTTTTTTTTCCCCCCAAGGTGGATGAATAATAAACGATCTCCTCGTAAAAGATCCTCTCGGAATGAGTGATCACAGTATGGTTGAATTTGTAATACAGATTGAGGGTGAGGAAGTAGTGTCTCAAACGAGCGTACTATGCTTAAACAAAGGGGACTACAGTGGGATGAGGGCAGAATTGGCAAAAGTAGACTGGAAACACAGACTAAACGGTGGCACAATTGAGGAACAGTGGAGGACTTTTAAGGAGCTCTTTCATAGTGCTCAACAAAAATATATTTCAGTGAAAAAGGAGGGCGGTAAGAGAAGGGATAACCAGCCGTAGATAACCAAGGAAATAAAGGAGAGTATCAAATTAAAAACCAATGCGTATAAGGTGGCCAAGCTTAGTGGGAAACTAGGGCCCGAAGTTTCCACACGCGGCAAAACAGGCGCCCCTCCGAGCTGGGTGCCTGTTTTTTGCGCCGAAAATGGCGCCTGAAAAAAAACGCGCTATTCTCGAGCGCTTTGCAGCTCGATGTCAGCTTGGCGCGGCGCCCAGGGGGCGGAGCCAACCCCAGCGCCAATTTTGTAAGTAGGAGGGGGCGGGTACCATTTAAATGAGTTTTTTTCGTGCCGGCAACCCTGCGCGTGCGCATTGGAGCGTTCGCGCACGCGCAGTGTGAAGGAAACATTGGCACTCGGCCATTTTTGTAGTTCTTTGTAGCTGTTCAATTTTTAACATTTTTTAATAAAACCACATTGCCCTTCCATGATCAGCACTGAGGCCTCTTGCAGCAGTGAGAAGTCTGCAGGAAGCCTCAGAAGTTGAGGCAGCTGTTTCCCGACGGGCCCGACCGACGGCAGGGGGGCCTCCCCACCCCCTCTGCTGTCAGGAATGGCTGCCTCAATTTCTGAGGCTTCCTGCAGCCTTCTCACTGCCTCCTCCCCTCCTCCCCCCCTCCCCTGCCGTCGGGAACGGCTGCCTCCTCACTGCCTCCCCCCCGCTGCCGTCAGGAACGGCTGCCTCAACTTGTGAGGCTTCCTGCAGCCTTCTCACTGCCTCCTCCCTCCCCCACTGCCGTCGGGAATGGCTGCCTCCTCACTGCCTCCCCCCCCGCTGCCGTCAGGAACGGCTGCCTCCTCACTGCCTCCCCCTCACTGCCGTCAGGAATGGCTGCCTCAACTTGTGAGGCTTCCTGCAGCCTTCTCAATGCCTCCTCCCCAACCCTCTGCCGTCGGGAATGGCTGCCTCCTCCCTGCCTCACCCCCCCCCGCCTCCCCACCCCGCTGCTGTCGGGAACGGCTGCCTCAACTTGAGGCTTCCTGCAGCCTTCTCCCTGCCTGAAGCACAGGTAGGAACATGGTTTATTTAATCTTTTCTTTGCTTATAAATTTTTATTCAGGTTGGAATTATTTGTATAATATTTGTATAAGTATAACTAAGGATTTATTGTAGAATGTAATGACTTCCCTCCCCCCCCCACACACCTCGTTCCGGACGCCTAATTTGTAACCTGCGCCTGATTTTTTTTAATGTGTAGACAAGGTTTTTTCAGGCCTACAAAAATCTTCACTTGCTCCATTCCAAGTTAGTTTGGAGTACGTTTTCACTGTGGAAACTTTCAAATCAGGCGTCAGTGGCTGGACACGCCCCCTTTTGAAAAATAAATTCTGTTCCAAAGTGAAACTGTTCTACATGACTAGAACTGCAGAAAACTTAAATGTGGAGAATTGCGATTTCTAAGATACTCCGTTCTCCACCAGTTGCTCCTAAAAATCAGGAGCAAATCATGTGGAAACTTGGGGCCTAGAAGATTGGGAAAATTTTAAACGACAGCAAAGAATGACTAAGAAAGCAATAAAGAAAGGAAAGATAGATTACGAAAGTAAACTTGCGCAAAACATAAAAACAGATAGTAAAAGCTTTTACCGATATATAAAACAGAAAAGAGTGACTAAAGTAAATGTTAGTCCCTTAGAAGATGAGAAGGGGGATCTAATAATGGGAAATGTGGAAATGGCTGAGACCTTAAACAATTATTTTGCTTCGGTCTTCACAGTGGAAGACACAAAAACCATGCCAAAAATTGCTGGTCACGGGAATGTGGGAAGGGAGGACCTTGAGACAATCACTATCACTAGGGAGGTAGTGCTGGACAGGCTAATGGGACTCAAGGTAGACAAGTCCCCTGGTCCTGATGAAATGCATCCCAGGATATTAAAAGAGATGGCGGAAGTTATAGCAGATGCATTTGTTATAATCTACCAAAATTCTCTGGACTCTGGGGAGGTACCAGCGGATTGGAAAGCAGCTAATGTAACGCCTGTGTTTAACAAAGGGGGCAGACAAAAGGCTGGTAACTATAGGCCGGTTAGTTTAACATCTGTAGTGGGGAAAATGCTTGAAGCTATCATTAAGGAAGAAATAGCGGGACATCTAGATAGGAATAGTGCAATCAAGCAGACGCAACATGGATTCATGAAGGGGAAATCATGTTTAACTAATTTACTGGAATTCTTTGAGGATATAACGAGCATAGCGGATAGAGGTGTACCGATGGATGTGGTGTATTTAGATTTCCAAAAGGCATTCGATAAGGTGCCACACAAAAGGTTACTGCAGAAGATAAAGGTACGTGGAGTCAGAGGAAATGTATTAGCATGGATCGAGAATTGGCTGGCTAACAGAAAGCAGAGAGCCGGGATAAATGGGTCCTTTTCGGGGTTGGAAATCGGTGGTTAGTGGTGTGCCACAGGGATCGGTGCTGGGACCACAACTGTTTACAATATACATAGATGACCTGGAAGAGGGGACAGAGTGTAGTGTAACAAAATTTGCAGATGACACAAAGATTAGTGGGAAAGTGGGTTGTGTAGAGGACACAGAGAGGCTGCAAAGAGATTTAGATAGGGTAAGCAAATGGGCTAAGGTTTGGCAGATGGAATACAATGTCGGAAAATGTGATGTCATCCACCTTGGAAAAAAAAAAACAGTAAAAGGGATTATTATTTGAATGGGGAGAAATTACAACATGCTGCGGTGCAGAGGGAATCCCAAAAAGTTAGTTTGCAGGTGCAGCAGGTAATCAGGAAGGCGAATGGAATGTTGGCCTTCATTGCGAGAGGGATGGAGTACAAAAGCAGGGAAGTCCTGCTGCAACTATACAGGGTATTGGTGAGGCCGCACCTGGAGTACTGCGTGCAGTTTTGGTCACCTTACTAAAGGAAGGATATACTAGCTTTGGAGGGGGTACAGAGACGATTCATAGAAACATAGAAAATAGGTGCAGGAGCAGGCCATTCAGCCCTTCCAGCCTGCACCGCCATTCAACGAGTTCATGGCTGAACATGAAACTTCAGTACCCACTTCCTGCTTTCACGCCATACCCCTTGATCCCCCGAGTAGTAAGGACTTCATCTAACTCCCTTTTGAATATATTCACTAGGCTATTCCGGAGATGAGGGTGTTACCTTATGATGACAGATTGAGTAGACTGGGTATTTACTCGTTGGAGTTCAGAAGGATGAGGGGTGATCTTATAGAAACATTTAAAACAATGAAAGGGATTGACAAGATAAGAGGCAGAGAGGTTGTTTCCACTGGTCGGAGAGACGAGAACTCGGGGGCACAGCCTCAAAATACAGGGGAGCCAATTTAAAATCGAGTTGAGACGGAATTTCTTCTCCCAGACAGTTGTGAATCTGTGGAATTCTCTGCCCAAGGAAGCAGTTGAGGCTAGCTCATTGAATGTATTCAAATCACAGATAGATAGATTTTTAACCAATAAGGGAATTAAGGGTTACGGAGAGCGGGCGGGTAAGTGGAGCTGAGTCCACGGCCAGATCAGCCACGATCTTGTTGAATGGCGGAGCAGGCTCCAAAGGCTAGATGGCCTACTCCTGTTCCTAATTCTTATGTTCTTAAGCAGGTGATTCTCTGGCTACGATTAGATAGATAAGAATGGAAACAGGTGAGTGCAGTCCTGCCCAGCTGAACGAGTGGAGAGGCATTGGAGAAGGAAAAAGAGTGGTCAACCAGGTCAAAGGCTGCAGACAAGTCAAGAAGGACGACGACAGATAGCTTGCCTTTGTCACAGTCACAAAGGATGTAATGTGTGACTTTGATGAGAGCCATTTCGGTACTGCGGCGCAGAAACCGGATTGGAGGGATTCAAACATGGAATTGGAGAAAAGATGGGAGCTGATTTTGGAGGCGACAACACGTTCAAGGAACAAATCACTTGACTTAGCTGTGTGATAAATTATATGCATGAAAATGTCCTAATTTGAGAAAATTATAAGTATCAATAATAGATACCCAGAAGTAACTGCAAGAGTGTAATTTTACAAGACGTTCACAGAATATCTGCTGTAAAACTGAGGTGTAATGCTTTATCATCGCCATTGGAAACCTGAAGTCAAATTAAAATCTTGTAATCACACCCAGGTATCATTATGAGCTGTACCTGGAGTTGTTTATTGACATATCATTAAATCGGTCAGTTTAGGGGGTCGGTGTTTGGGAGTATTTTTTTTGGGGGGGGGGGGTCGGTGTTTAGGGGTATTTTGGGGAGGGGGATCAATGTTTGTGGGTATTTTTGGCAGTGGGGGCAGCGTTTGGGGGTATTTTTGGCAGCGGGGGCAGCATTTGGGGGTATTGTTGGGAGGGGGGCAGCATTTGGGGGTATTGTTGGGAGGAGGGCAGCATTTGGGGGTCCTGTTGGGAGGGGATCGGTGTTTTAGGGTATTGTTGGGGATGGGGTGGCATTTGGGGGTATTGGGTGGGAGTCGGTGAATGGGAGTATTTAGCGGGGGTTAAAACAGTGTATGGGGGTATTTTGGGGAGGTGGGTCGGTATTTGCGGGGGTTTGGTGTTTGGGGGTATTTGGGAGGGGGGCCGTCGGCGCTTGGCAGGGGGGAGGGGGCGGCGCTTGGCGGGTGGGGGTCGGCGCTCGGCCGGGGGGGGGGGGGAATCGGCAGTGTTTCAAAGGGGGGGGGGGGGGAGATTCGGTGTTTGAAAGGGGGAGGAGATTCGGTGTTTGAAAAGGGGGGGGGGGTGAGGATTCAGTGTTTGAAAGGGGGGGGGATTCCGTGTTTGAAGGGGGGGATTCCGTGTTTGAAAGGGGGGGGGGATTCCGTGTTTGAAAGGGGGGGGGGATTCCGTCTTTGAAAGGGGGGGGGGATTCCGTCTTTGAAAGGGGGGGGGATTCCGTCTTTGAAAGGGGGGGGGATTCCGTGTTTGAAAGGGGGGGGGGATTCCGTGTTTGAAAGGGGGGGGGGATTCCGTGTTTGAAAGGGGGGGGGATTCCGTCTTTGAAAGGGGGGGGGGATTCCGTGTTTGAAAGGGGGGGGGGGATTCCGTGTTTGAAAGGGGGGGGTGGATTCCGTGTTTGAAAGGGGGGGGGGAATTCCGTGTTTGAAACCCAAGGCAAAGAACAAAAAGGGCCATTGTACAGCAAAATTCGAATAATGCAAGGAGTATCCGCAATAAGATGGATGAATTAATTGTGCAAATAGATGTTAACAAATATGATGTGATTGGGATTACGGAGACGTGGCTCCAGGATGATCAGGGCTGGGAACTCAACATCAAGGGGTATTCAACATTCAGGAAAGATAGAATAAAAGGAAAAGGAGGTGGGGTAGCATTGCTGGTTAAGGAGGAAATTAAGGCAATAGTTCGGAAGGACATTAGCTTGGATGATGTGGAATCTATATGGGTAGAGCTGCAGAATACCAAAGGGCAAAAAACGTTAGTGGGAGTTGTGTACAGACCTCCAAACAGTAGTAGTGATGTTGGGGAGGGCATCAAACATGAAATTAGGGGTGCGTGCAATAAAGGTGCAGCAGTTATAATGGGTGACTTTAATATGCACATAGATTGGGTTAACCAAACTGGAAGCAATACGGTGGAGGAGGATTTCCTGGAGTGCATAAGGGATGGTTTTTTAGACCAATATGTCGAGGAACCAACTAGGGGGGAGGCCATCTTAGACTGGGTGTTGTGTAATGAGAGAGGATTAATTAGCAATCTCATTGTGCGAGGCCCCTTGGGGAAGAGTGACCATAATATGGTGGAATTCTGCATTAGGATGGAGAATGAAACAGTTAATTCAGAGACCATGGTCCAGAACTTAAAGAAGGGTAACTTTGAAGGTATGAGGTGTGAATTGGCTAGGATAGATTGGCGAATGATACTGAAGGGGTTGACTGTGGATGGGCAATGGCAGACATTTAGAGGCCGCATGGATGAACTACAACAATTGTACATTCCTGTCTGGCGTAAAAATAAAAAAGGGAAGGTGGTTCAACCGTGGCTATCAAGGAAAATCAGGTATAGTATTAAAGCCAAGGAAGTGGCATACAAATTGGCCAGAAAAAGCAGCGAACCCAGGGACTGGGAGAAATTTAGAACTCAGCAGAGGAGAACAAAGGGTTTGATTAGGGCAGGGAAAATGGAGTACGAGAAGAAGCTTGCAGGGAACATTAAGACAGATTGCAAAAGTTTCGATAGATATGTCAGGAGAAAAAGGTTAGTAAAGACAAACGTAGGTCCCCTGCAGTCAGAATCAGGGGAAGTCATAACGGGGAACAAAGAAATGGCGGACCAATTGAACAAGTACTTTGGTTCGGTATTCACCGAGGAGGACACAAACAACCTTCCGGATATAAAAGGGGTCGGAGGGTCTAGTAAGGAGGAGGAACTGAGGGAAATCCTTATTAGTCGGGAAATTGTGTTGGGGAAATTGATGGGATTGAAGGCCGATAAATCCCCAGGGCCTGATGGACTGCATCCCAGAGTACTTAAGGAGGTGGCCTTGGAAATAGTGGATGCATTGACAGTCATTTTCCAACATTCCATTGACTCTGGATCAGTTCCTATGGAGTGGAGGGTAGCCAATGTAACCCCACTTTTTAAAAAAGGAGGGAGAGAGAAAACAGGGAATTATAGACCGGTCAGCCTGACCTCAGTAGTGGGTAAAATGATGGAATCAATTATTAAGGATGTCATAGCAGCGCATTTGGAAAGAGATGATATGATAGGTCCAAGTCAGCATGGATTTGTGAAAGGGAAATCATGCTTGACAAATCTTCTGGAATTTTTTGAGGATGTTTCCAGTAGAGTGGACAAGGGAGAACCAGTTGATGTGGTATATTTGGACTTTCAGAAGGCTTTCGACAAGGTCCCACACAAGAGATTAATGTGCAAAGTTAAAGCACATGGGATTGGGGGTAGTGTGCTGACATGGATTGAGAACTGGTTGTCAGACAGGAAGCAAAGAGTAGGAGTAAATGGGGACTTTTCAGAATGGCAGGCAGTGACGGGTGGGGTACCGCAAGGTTCTGTACTGGGGCCCCAGCTGTTTACACTGTACATTAATGATTTAGACGAGGGGATTAAAAGTAGTATCTCCAAATTTGCGGATGACACTAAGTTGGGTGGCAGTGTGAGCTGCGAGGAGGATGCTGTGAGGCTGCAGAGCGACTTGGATAGGTTAGGTGAGTGGGCAAATGCATGGCAGATGAAGTATAATGTGGATAAATGTGAGGTTATCCACTTTGGTGGTAAAAACAGACAGACTATTATCTGAATGGTGACAATTAGGAAAAGGGGAGGTGCAAAGAGACCTGGGTGTCATGGTACATCAGTCATTGAAGGTTGGCATGCAGGTACAACAGGCGGTTAAGAAAGCAAATGGCATGTTGGCCTTCATAGCGAGGGGATTTGAGTACAGGGGCAGGGAGGTGTTGCTACAGTTGTACAAGGCATTGGTGAGGCCACACCTGGAGTATTGTGTACAGTTTTGGTCTCCTAACCTGAGGAAGGACATTCTTGCTATTGAGGGAGTGCAGCGAAGGTTCACCAGACTGATTCCCGGGATGGCGGGACTGACCTATCAAGAAAGACTGGATCAACTAGGCTTGTATTCACTGGAGTTCAGAAGAATGAGGGGACCTCATAGAAACGTTTAGAATTCTGACGGGGTTAGACAGGTTAGATGCAGGAAGAATGTTCCCAATGTTGGGGAAGTCCAGAACCAGGGGACACAGTCTAAGGATAAGGGGTAAGCCATTTCGGACCGAGATGAGGAGGAATTTCTTCACCGAGAGTGGTGAACCTGTGGAATTCTACCACAGAAAGTTGTTGAGGCCAATTCACTAAATATATTCAAAAAGAAGTTAGATGAAGTCCTTACTACTAGGGGGATCAAGGGGTATGGTGAGAAAGCAGGAATGGGGTACTGAAGTTGCATGTTCAGCCATGAACTCATTGAATGGCGGTGCAGGCTAGAAGGGCCGAATGGCCGACTCCTGCACCTATTTTCTATGTTTCTATGAAGGGGGGGGGAATTCGGTGTTTGAAAGGGGGGGTTCGGTGTTTGAAAGGGGGGGTTCGGTGTTTGGGGGGGGGATTCGGTGTTTGGGGGGGGGGGATTCGGTGTTTGGGGGGGGGGGATTCGGTGTTTGGGGGGGGGGATTCGGTGTTTGGGGGGGGGGGGGTTCGGTGTTTGGGGGGGGGGATTCGGTGTTTGGGGGGGGGGATTCGGTGTTTGGGGGGGGAGATTCGGTGTTTGGGGGGGGGGATTCGGTGTTTGGGGGGGGGGATTCGGTGTTTGGGGGGGGGGATTCGGTGTTTGGGGGGGGGGGGGGGGATTCGGTGTTTGGGGGGGGGGGGGGATTCGGTGTTTGGGGGCTGGGTTTTCTCCTGCAATAAACAGGTCCTGGTCGAGGCAGCTCACCCAACAGTCGGTTTTCCTCTGATTCCTGCCGGATAGATTCTTGTCTTTGATGATGGCTCGGCCCAGGCTGCCGCCGCTCTTTTTCTTGCCCATGGCTCCCGGCTCCCGGCTCCCGGCTCCCGTTCCCGTTCCGCGGCTCTCCCGGTCTTCTCACACTCGCCGCTCCGGTTCCAGCAGCGACCCGATGCCGACCTCCTCCCGAACAAGCAGCGCGCTCCCGACACGTGATCTGACAAACCGTCACCAGCAATGGCGGCCGGGCTGAGGACAAACTCTTTCCGACGGATCCAGCAGTTCTGACTCGAGGTTTCCGCCTAGTTTCACAGGTTGATTGTCAGTTCAGAGGAATGATTAGCAAAGTGCACTTTTATTAAAACTACATTGGTTCTGGATGTTATTTTAAATTACTATTTTGTCTTTCAATTTGTGTTTTCACATGTTATCGGTACTAATCTGGAAAATATAAAATCACCAGTACCTTGTTCTAGTTCATTGAATTCTGTGGGGATGAGTTTTTGTTCCATGTTTCAGAGAGTGGATCAATCACTTACTGTAAAATGTATTTCACCCATTTTTTAAAAAATGACAGCGTATTAGTTAATAGAATTCTAGGTGTGATGATTTTGTCAGCATATACATATAATACTGAATACACATGATCAGCTGATCACAGTAATGTTGATGCAATGTCTAGATTGCCTTCCCCATCACAAGTTACACCCGATAGGGAAGAAGTATTCTATTTTTCATACATTCATGAACTGCCAGTCACTGCTGAAGAGATTGGTAGAGCAATCAAACGTGACCCAGTGATGTCAAAAGTGTATGATTATATTGTAAATGGATGGCCAAACCAGGTAACAGACAAAGATATTCATCCATTCTTCATTCCTAGGAATGAATTATCAGTCGATAAAGATTGTATCATGTGGGGTCAAGAGTGGTTATACCAAATAAATTCAGGTCCAGATTATTAGGAGACCTCCATGACCAGCACCTGGGAATGTGCTTGACCAAGAGTTTTGCACATCGTTACTTATGGTGGCCAGGTCTTGATAAAGATACAGAGTACATCATGAGTCAGTATACGATATGTAAATCGGTAAGCAAGCAATCACCATCAGTATCATTACAACCATGGAAATGGCCTCCCAGGGTGTGGCAAAGGCGACATATTGATTTTGCTGAGCTGGAAGGATAACAATTGTTCATTGTGATTGATAGCCATTCAAAGTGGGTAGAGGTGTTTCCAATGTGGAAAATAACAACAAGTAAAACATTAGACATTTTGCGAAGTTTATTTTCTTCATTTGGCCTCCCTGAAGAAATTGTTTCGGATAATGGACCACAATTCCATTCAGAAAAGTTTACACAGTTCACGACCAAAAATGGTGTAAAACATACCAAGGTTCCATCGTACCACCCTGCATTGAATGGTGCAGCAGAGGCACTGTATAAATTGTTGTCATTGGATCACAAATTGGCTAATTTTCTAATTACGTATCGTAATACTCCTCATACAACTACTGGTAGAACATCAGCAGAGTTGTTTCTCAAACGACAGCCACGAACCAGATTCTCATTAAAACCAAATTTGACACAGTCCGTAGAAGAGTCACAATTAAGACAAAAAGAGAATCATGATAGAGGTAGAGTAAAAGAGAGAACTGTGAAATTAAATCATAAGGTGAGAGTGAAGAACCATCACCATAAATGGGTAAAGTGGTTACCAGGAAGAGTGGTGAAGATATGTGGTCCTCGCACATATTTGGTCAAGATGTTTGATAATGGACAGGTTAGGTTTATTCACATTGATCATATTTTACCTACAGACATGGAAAAGTTGAAGGTGGGAATGATTCAGTTATTTCTGACTCATCAGATAGTTTTGATACACCAGTAGCATATCCTACATCTAGTGTACTGGAAACAAATCCAAGAGAAAATCAGAACTTAAGTCCGAGTCCGAGTCGGGAAAACAAAGAGTCTGAAGTTATAATGAGTTCAAATGAAAATCAAGGATATCCCGTGGAGGAAAACGTTCCTCAGGATCAGCCTCAAATGAGTTTAGATTCGACACCATGTTTGGAAGGTTCTGTTCGAGAGCGAAGGTATCCTCTTCGAAACAGAAAACAAGTGGTTAAATTAAATTTGTAAATATGGCATATCCTTTGTTATGTATAAACATGCAAGTTATGATGATGTTTGTTGCAATAACTTCTTCATTAAGGAGGGAGAAGTGTAATGTCTGTAAACTTATAATGTTGTAGCGCCACACTGTGGATGTGGGCGTATTGTGTTACTGCAACTAAAGGTGAATAAATGAGTCAGCTGACCAGAAGCTTCTGGAACTTCTGAGATGCAGTCTGCCATTATAGAAAGTTGTGTGTGCTGTGCTCTGTGAATATATTACACTAGGAATAAATAAGAACATAAAAAATATAGCAGGAGTAGGTCATTCGTCCCTTAGAGCCGGCTACGCCATTCAATAGAGGAACTATGAAATTCAATTATCAAGGAACATAAAACAAAATTGTAAAATATTTTACAGGCACATCAATACAAAAAGGAAGGTTGAGATGGGAATAGGGCCATTAAAAAACAGACAGGATAATAACAATAGAGAGTTGGCAGAAATATGAAATCATTATTTTGTTTCAGTATTTGCCTGGGAGATAGAACAGGTGGACATGACATTGGATGATGAGATTAGTAATGAGATAAATGCATTTAAAATAAAAAGAGGGGATATATTAAATAAACTAATAAAACTCAAAGAGGATAAAACCCCTGGTTTGCATCCACACATTTTTAAAGAATCTGGGAAGAGATAGCAGAGGCATTACTACACATATTTAATAATTCATCAGAAAAAGGTGTAGTGCCAGAGGACTGGCGGATAGCAAACTTAATACCTATATTTAAGAAGGGGGATAGAACATGTCCAGGGAATTATAGACCAGTCAGCTTAACATCGATGGTAGGAAAAATAATGAAATCCCTACTAAAGGAGAAAATAGAAGAACATCTAGAAACCAAAAATATAATAATGAATAGTCAGCATGGATTTCAAAAGGAAAAGTCTTGCTTGATCAACTTCATTGAATTTTTGATGAGGTAACAGAGAGAATAGACAGTGGTAATGCAGTAGATGTAATTTATCTAGATTTTCAAAAGGCCTTCAATAAGGTACCCCATAATAGGCTGATGGACAAGATCAGAAATGCAGAGTTAGGGAACAAATAGCGGAATGGATAGCTAGCCAACTTTAAGACAGAAAGCAGAGAGTAGTGGTAAAGGGTGGCAGAAGGTGGGTAGTGGTGTTCTACAAGGATCAGTGCTGGGACCACTGTTGGTCACAATTTATATTAACAATTTAAACTTTGGAATCAAAAACACAATTTCTAAATTTGCAGATTGGGGGTGGGGGGGGCGTAGTCAATACTGAGGAGGACTGCAACAGATTAATAAACTTGCAGAATGGGTATATAATTGGCAAATAATAATAACTTTTATTTATATAGCGCCTTTAACATAGTAAAACATCCTAAGGCGCTTCACAACAGTGTTACAGACAAACAGATAAATTTGACACCGAGCCACAGAAAAAATTAAGGCAGATAACCAAAAGCTTGTTTAAAGAGGGAGGTTTTAAGGAGCATCTTAAAGGAGGAAAGAGAGGTTGAGAGGCATAGAAATTTAGGGAGACAGTTCCATAGCTTGGGGCCCAGACAGCTGAAGGCATGTCCACCGATGGCTGAGCAGTTACAATGAGGGATGTTCAAGAGGCCAGAATTTGAGGAGCACAGACACCTTGTGGGGTTGTGGGGCTGAAAAAGATTACAGAGATAGGGAGGGGCAAGTCCATGGAGTGATTTGTAGGATGAGAATTTTGAAATCAAGGTGTTGTTTAACTGGGAGCCAATGTAGGTCAGAAAGCACAGGGGTGATGGGTGATCTTGACTTGGTGCGGGTTAATACATGGGCTGCTGAGTTTTGGATGACTTCAAGTTTACGTAGTGTGGAATGTGGAAGGCCGGCCGGGAGTGAGTTGGAGTAGTCAAGTCTAGAGGTAACAAAGGCATGAATGAAGGTTTCAGCAGTAGAAAAGCTGAGGCAGGGGCAGAGATGGGCAATGTTACGGAGGTGGAAAAAGGTGGTTTTAGTTATGCCATGGATATGTGGCTGGTAACTCATTTCAGGGTCAAATATGACACCTAGGTTGCGAATAGTCTTGTTCACCCTCAGATTGTTGCTAAGGAGAGGGATAGAGTCAGTGGTGAGGGCACGCAGTTTGTGACGGGGGGCCAAAGATAATGGCTACGGTCTTCCCAATATTTCTGCTCAGCCAATTCTGGATGCCGGACTAGCAATCTGACAATTTAGATACCAAGCAGCGGTCGATAGACGTGGTGGAGGTAGAGCTGGGCGCCGTCAGCGTACATGTGGAAACTGAATCAGTGTTTTCGGATGGTATCGCCAAGGGGCAGCATATAGATGAGAAATAAGAGGGGACCAAGGACAGATTCTTTGGGTGATACGTCCTTACTATACAGTATAAATGCACCCGAGGCCCATACTTGAGAGAAGGTCACTCTGTGACCAGTAACCTTTATTAGCCAGCACTGAAGTGATGAAGGTGGATGGAACTTCCCCTTTTATACCTGAAAGTCCAGGTTAGGAGTGTCTCCCACAAGTTCACCACCTAGTGGTCAGTGTTCTCATGGTGTACAACTTAGGTCAGTTTCTACATGGGTTATAATGACAGTTGAATACATGACATCACCTCCCCCCCAAAGTCTTATTGGGATCACAGGTTAAGTCTCTCTGGTGGTTTACGCTCCCTTGTAGAGCGCCTGAGTTGGGGCTCTGATTGTTGGACGCTGGCCTGAGTGTCTGCTATTTACGGTGCCTCAGGCCTGTCCGGACTGCCTACAGTGACTGGGCTCTCCTCCACTTGGTTTCGGTGTTCGGTCACCTGTGGTGGAGTGAACCCTACATCGTGTTCTTCCTCTGCTTCTTCTATGGGGTTTCTGAACCTCCTTTTTGTTTGATCCATGTGTTTGCGGCAGATTTGTCCATTGGTAAGTTTAACTACCAGAATCCTATTCCCCTCTTTGGCAATCACAGTGCCTGCGAGCCATTTGGCCCTGCAGCGTAGTTGAGGACAAAGACAGGGTCATTGACATCAATACATCGCGCCCTCACATTCCTGTCATGGTAGTCATATTGTGACTGGCGCCTGCTCTCAACAATTTATTTCATGGTGGGGTGTATAAGGGATAACCTGGTTTTGAGCGTCCTTTTCATTAGCAGCTCTGCGGGTGGAACCCCTGTGAGCGAGTGTGGTCGGGATCTATTGGCCAACAGAAGGTTTGATAAGTGGCTTTGTAGGGAACCCCATTGGATTCTGAGCATCCCCTGTTTGATTATCTGCACTGCTTGTTCCGCCTGGCCGTTTGAGGCCGGCTTGAACGGTGCCATTCTGACATGGTTGATACCATTTCCTGCCATGACGTCCTGGAATTCAATGCTTGTAAAGCACGGGCCATTATCGCTGACCAAGACGTCCAGTAGACCATGGGCGGCAAACATTGCCTGTAGATTTTCTACCATGGCAGAGGATGTGCTTGAATTAAGAATGTCACACGCGATTCATTTGGAGTAGGCGTCTACTACAACCCAAAACATTTTTCCCATGAAAGGACCTGCATAGTCCACATGGATGCGTGACCATGGCTTGGCGGGCCAGGACCAGGAGCTAAGGGGGGCTTCCCTGGGCGCATTGCCCAACTGGGCACACGTGTTGCACCTGCGAACACAAAGTTCCAGGTCTGCATCTATCCCTGCCCACCAAACGTGTGACCTGGCAATTGCCTTCATCATGACAATGCCTGGGTGCTCATTGTGGAGTTCTCGGATGAACACCTCTCTGCCCATCTGGGGCATGACTCCTCGGTTTCCCCACAGCAGGCAATCGGCCTGAATCGAGAGTTCATCCTTGCGCCTGTGAAATGGTTTAAATTCCTCAGGGCATGCCCCGTACGTGGCTGCCCAGTCCCCATTCAGGACACATTTCTTGACTAAAGACAGTAGTGGGTCTCTATTAGTCCAGACTTTGATCTGATGTGCTGTCACGGGTGAGCCTTCGCTTCCGAAAGCTTCAACAGCCATGACCATCTCAGCAGCATGCGCGGTAGCCCCCTCAGTGGTGGCTAGTGGGAGCCTGCTGAGTGCATCGGCGCAGTTTTCAGTGCCCGGCCTGTGCCGAATTGTATAGTCATAGGTGGCTAATGTGAGTGCCCACCTCTGTATGCGGGCCGATGCATTTGCATTTATGGCCTTGTTGTCGGCCAAAAGGGATGTTAGCGGTTTGTGATCTGTCTCCAGCTCAAATTTCCTGCCAAACAGGTACTGGTGCATTGTTTTTACTGCATATACACATGCAAGCGCTTCCTTTTGCACCATCCCATAGCCCCTTTCTGCTTGAGACAGACTTCTAGAGGCATAAGCTACCGGCTGTAACTGACCCTTGGCATTAACATGCTGCAACACACACCCGACACCATAGGACGACGATCGCACGTTAAAACAAGTTTCTTACATGGGTCATATAGCATTAACAGATTGTTGGAGCATAACAAATTGCGTGCTCTATCAAAAGCCCTTTCCTGGCTGTCCCCCCAGACCCAATCACGACCTTTGTGTAGGACCACATTTAGCGGCTCTAACAGTGTGCTCAATTTGGGAAGAAAGTTACCAAAATAGTTCAGGAACCCCAGGAACGAATGCAGCTCCGTCATTTTACGGGGTCTGGGTGCTCTCTGGATCGCTTCCATTTTGGATACAGTAAGTCTGATCCCGTCTGCTGCTACCCTCATCCCCAGGAATTCTACCTCTGGAGCTAGGAAGACGCACTTCGCCTTTTTCAGTCGCAGCCCTACCCGGTCCAGTCTGCGTAGCACCTCCTCCAGGTTGTGCAGGTGTTCTTCAGTATCACAACCCGTGACGAGGATGTCGTCTTGAAAAACCAACATCCTTGGAATCGACTTGCGGAGGCTTTCCATATTTCGTTGAAAGATCGCGGCGGCCGAGCGAATCCCGAACGGACATCTATTGTACTCAAACAACCCCTTGTGTGTCATGATGGTGGTCAGCTTCTTCGACTCGCTCGCCAGCTCTTGTGTCATGTAAGCTGAGGTCAGGTCCAATTTTGAAAAAAGTTTGCCACTGGATAGCGTCGCAAAGAGGTCCTCCGCTCTTGGTAGTGGGTACTGGTCTTGGAGTGACATACGATTGATGGTGGCCTTTTAATCACCACATATCCTGACCGACCCATCCGCCTTGAGCACTGGCACAATCGGGCTCGCCCAGTCACTGAATTCGACTGGCGAGATGATGCCTTCCCTCAGCTGGCAGTCCAATTCGCCTTCCATCTTTTCCCGCATCAGGTACGGCACCGCTCTGGCCTTGTGGTGTACTGGCCTGGCATCCAGGTTTATGTGAATCACTACCTTGGTCCCCATGAAAGTGCCAATGCCGGGTTGAAATAATGAGTCAAATTTGTCTAGGACCTGTGAGCATGATACTCGCTCCACAGAAGAAATTGCATTGACATCGCCCCATTTCCAGTTTATGACAGCAAGCTAACTCCTCCCCACTAGTGCGGGACCATCCCCCGGGACAATCCAGAGTGGCAATTTGTTCTCCGAATCTTTGTGGGTCACGACTACCGTGGCGCTGCCTAGCACCGGAATGATCTCCTTTGTATATGTCCGTAGCTGTGCGTCAATCGGCAATAATTTTGGCCTCCTGGCCTTGGACGCCCACAACTTGTCGAACTGTTTGATAATCATCAGGGACTGGCTGGCCCCTGTGTCTAGCTCCATTGATACTGGGATGCCATTGAGGAGCACTTTCATCATTATTGTTGGCGTCCTGGTGTATGAACTGTATTTGTGCTGCACATGAACTCGCTGAACTTGAGCTTCCAACGATTTCCCCCAGTGTTCATTTGGCCTCGTAGGCCCGTCCTCCTCGTACATCAACCTGGCTGCAGGCTTCCTGCACATACGTGCCAAGTGACCGCTGACGTTGCAGTTTCTGCAGGTATATTGCTGATACTTGCAAGCTCTGGCTGGGTGTTTGCCTCCACACCTCCAACATGAGCCGTTGTTGGAAACGAAAGGTCCATTACCAGTCGATCGTCTTTGACTGTCTCTGTAACTGTCCTTAAGCGCACCATTGACAGGTGTTGATGGCCCCATTACTGGCCGCATTGTCCCTTGCGATGGCATGAATCGCCGTTCAGCTAGCCACTGTCTCTGTTGAATTCCCCCTTTGGGTTCGACTACATGCTCAGGCATGTCCGATTGCCCCTGTCTGCCTGGAGAACTATGTCCCGCGTTAACAATGTTAACTCCCTATCCACTTGCTGCATTTAAGCCAAGATTTTTGTCAAACATCATTCTGGTCTCTTCCTCCGCTGAGATAAATGTCTGAGCCATCAAAGCCGCCGTTTCCAGGGTCAAGTATTTGGTCTCAATCAGTTTCCTGAAAACCCCGGCGTGCCCGATGCCCTCAATAAAAAAATCTCGCAGCATCTCCGCTCTGCATGCATCTGGGAACTTACATAGGCTCACCAGTCGCCGGAGGTCTGCCACGAAGTCTGGAATGCTTTGCCTTTCTCGCCACCGGTTCGTGTCTCAACATGTGCATGCAAGTGTTCCCCGATCAACTTACTGAGCTCTTGAAAAGTCTTGTCCGCTGGCTTCTCTGGCGCTAGAAGGTTCTTCATCAGGGAGTACGTCCTGGATCCATGAGCCCTGCATTTGTCGGCCGAATCCTGTCCCAACCATTCCTTGGTGACGAAACTTTGCTGTAGTCTCTCAATAAAATCGTCCCAATCATCACCAACACAGTACCTCTCATCAGTGCTGCTAGTGGCCATGCTCGTGTGGTTTAAATCCCAGTTTCTTGTCGCCAATGATACGTTCTTACTATGCAGTATAAATGCATTCGAGGCCCATAATTGAGAGAAGGTCACTCTGTGACCAGTAACCTTTATTAGTCAGCACTGAAGTGATGAAGGTGGGTGGAGCTTCCCCTTTTATACCTGAAAGTCCAGATTAGGAGTGTCTACCACAAGTTCAGCACCTAGTGGTCAATGTTCTCACGGTGTACGACTTAGGTCAGTTTATACATGGGTTACAATGACAGTTGAATACATGACATAGGGGACACCAGAGGTAATGATGCGGGAGTGGGAAGAGAAGCCATTGCTGGAGATTTTCTGGCTAAGATTAGATAGATAAGAATGGAACCAGGTGAGTGTAGTCCCACTTAGCTGGACATTGGTGGAGAGGCGTTGGAGGAGGATGGAGTGGTCAACTTTATCAAAGGCTGCAGACAGGTCCAGAAGGACGAGGAGGGGTAGTTTACCTTTTTCATAGTCACAAAGGATGTCATTTGTGACTTTGATGAGAATGGTTTCAGTGGCAGGGGCGAAAGCCAGATTGAAGGGATTCAAACATTGAATTCATGGAAAGATGATCATGGATTTGGGAGGCAACAACATGTTCAAGTACTTTGGACAGGAAAGGGAGGTTGGAGATGGGGCGATAGCTAGCAAGCAAAGTGGGGTCAAGAGTTGTTTTTTTGAGGAGAGGGGTGATGACAGCAGATTTGAAGGAGAGGAGAACAATACCTGAGGACAGAGAACCATTAACAATGTCGGCCAACATGGGAGCCAAAAAAGGAAGTTGGGTGGTCAGCAGTTTAGTGGGAATAGGGTCAAGAAAGCAGGAAGTGGGTCTCATGGATAAGATGAGTTTGGAGAGATTAAAAGGGGAGATCAAAGAGAAACTAGAAAAATATGAGTTTAGGGCTCGGGCAGGTGGGGGCCTCACAGGAAGTTTGGCCCTGTGGGCTAGGTGAAGGATGGGAACTCGCAGAGGCAGCTGATCGGATGGTCTCAATCTTTGATACAAAGAAGTCCATGAGCTCCTCACACTTGTTGGGGGTAAGTGTGGTGGAGACAGGGGAGAGGAGTTTAAGGAGACAGTTAGCAGTATTGAATAGTAGCCTGGGATTATTTTTGCAATCCAGACTGATCCTGGAATAGTGATCAGTTTTTGTAGACAAGAGTAAGAACCAATAGGGTTTTATGTGTTCGAGCCAGATCTGGCAGTGAATGGCTAAACCAGTTGTCCGCCACATCCGTTCAAGTCTACGCCCTTTTGACTTGAGGGAGCGAAGATGAAGGCTGTACCAGGGGGAACGGTAAAGGTGGGAGAGAGTAATCATTTTAATAGGGAATTCAAATGAAGTTCAACACAGATAAATGTGAGGTCTTACATTTTGGTAGGAAGAATAGGGAGGTCACTTATTACTTGGAGGGTGCGAGTCTTGGTGGGGTAGAGGAACAAAGGGATCTCGGAGTACAAATACACAAATCACTAAAAGTTGCGACACAGGTTAGCCAGGCCATAACAATGTAAGCCAAGGACTAGGGTTTATTTCTAGAGGTATAGAATTGAAAAGTAGGGAAGTTATGCTAAACCTGTATCGAACCTTGGCTAGACCACACTTACGAGTACTGCCTACAATTCTGGTCGCCATATTATAAAAAGGATATGGAGGCACTGGAGAGGGTGCAGAGATTTACAAGGATGATACCAGAAATGCGTGGGTATACATATCACAGTCTCTTTTCTCTTGAAAAAAGACTGAGGGGTGACCCAATACAGGTCTTTAAAATTATGAAAGGTTTTGATGGAATAGATACAGAGAACGTTTCCATTTGTGGGGAAGAGCATAACTAGAGGCCATCAATATAAGATAGTCACCAAGAAATTAAATAAGGAATTCAGAAGAGACTTCTTAACCCAAAGAGTGGTGAGAATGTGGAACCACAGGGAGTGGTTGAAGCGAATAGTATAGCTGCATTTAAGGGGTGGCTAGACAAGCATATGAGGGAGAAGGGGATTAGAGGGTTCTGCTGATAGATTTAGATAAGAAAAGACGGGAGGAGGCTCAAGTGGAGCATAAACGCCAGCATGGACTGGTTGGGCCGAATGTCCTGTTTCTGTGCCGTATATCCGATGTACTCCTATGTAATATGATCATGGCTCATCTTCTACCTCTACTCCACCTTCCCGCACTATCTCCATATCCCTTGATTCCCTTAATATCCAAAAATCTGTTGATCTCTGTCTTGAATATACTCAATGACTGAGCATCCACAGCCTTCTGGGATAGAGAATTCCAAAGATTCACACCCTTTTGAATGAAGAAATTTCTCCTCATCTCAGTCCTAAATGGCTGATCCCTTATTCTGAGACTGTGACCCCTCGTGCTTTACTCCCCAGCCAGGGGGAAACATCCTCCCAGCATTTACCCTGTCAAGCCCCTTAAGAATTTTATATGTTTCAATGCGATCATCTCTCCTTCTTCTAAACTTTGGAGAATATAGGCCTAGTCTACTCAATCTCTCCTCATAGGACAATCTCCTCATCCCAGGGATCAGTCTAGTACAGGACAGATGGAGGAATAGGAGGAGGTCATTCAGCCCCTTGAGACTGTTCCACAATTCAATCAGATAATGTCTGATCTGTACTTCAACTCCATTTACCCATCTTACATCCATATCCCGTGATATCCTGAACTAAGAGAAATCTATTGATCTCAGTCTTGGAAATTTCATTTGACCCAGCACCCACAGCCTTTTAGGGGAGAGTGTTCCAGATTTTCACTATCCTTTGTATGAAAAAGTGCTTCCTGATTTCACTTCTGAATGACCTAGCTCTAACTTTAAGATTGTGCCCCCTTGTTCTGAATTGCCCCATCAGAGTAAATAGTTTATTTGCATCTACCCTATCGAATCCCTTTCATATTTTTAACATTGAAGTCTTCCTACATACGGTTCTCACGCAGTTTGTTGGGCCTTCAGCTGTGGCACCTTACACCAATAGTGTGGTTGCAAAAAGGTCCTATGAGGTGGCCTCCTTATAACTTCCCACTGCAACCAAGCCCCACAAAACACTGAACAAGTGTCCAAGAGCAGGCAGCTGATAACAGCCACAGCTGTATGTGGCTCCAGCAATTGCAAGGACATCCTGAAATCCTGCCCCAGAGGATCATGGCCAAAACCATGCAAGGAGGCGCACTGTACCCCTGTCATGATAGCACAGCTTAATGTTAAAAAGTAGATCAAGCACACTTTGTACAGTCACTGAGGGGAGCATGATATAAGAATTAGATCACTTCACTATTGTATAGGCACTTAAATAAATCATGAAACTTTATTTTCCCTTTTGATGTTTCAATAATGCTTGAAATGTATAGCAGAGCACAAGACAGTTGAAGGAATAATTAATGTGCATTTTGGTCCCATTTGGAAAGGCAAGGATTAATTAGGGACAGTCAGCACGGATTTGTTAAGGGAAGATCATGTTTGACTAACCTGGTTTAATTTTTTGAGGAGGTAACCAGGTGGGTCGATCAGGGTAGTGCGTACGATGTAGTGTATATGGACTTTAGCAAAGCTTTTGATAAGGTCCCACATGGTAGACTGGTCACGAAGGTTAATGCCCATGGGATCCAGGGCAAAGTGGCAAGTTGGATCCAAAATTGGCTTGGAGGTAGGAAGCAAAGGGTAATGGTTGATTATTTTTGTGACTTGAAGGATGTTTCCAGTGGGGTTCCGCAGGGCTCAGTATTGGGTCCCTTGCTTTTTATGGTATACATCAATGATCTAGATTTGAATATAGGGAGTATGATTAAGAAGTTTGCAGATGACACTAAAATTGTCTATGTGGTTGATAATGAAGAGGAAAGTCATGGGCTGCAAGAGGATATCAATCTACTGGTCAGGTGGGCAGAGCAGGGCAAATGGAATTTAATTTGGAGAAGTGTGAGGTACTGCACTTTGGGAGGGCTAATAAGAAAAGGGTATACACATTAAACGGTAGGCCACTTAAAAGTGTAGATGAACAAAGGGACCTTGGAGTGTTTGTCCACAGAACTCTTTTTGGTTGGATAACGAAATAAACATTAAATCAAATGCCCCCCAATCTGGGGGACACTCCAAACATTTTTCAAACTGCCCTTTTTTTGTTTTTTTGTTTGTTTTTTTTGGACTTTTTTTTGTGACTTTATAAAAATTTTTTTGGGGGGCCATAAAATCATTAATTCTACAGGTGCCCCCTATAAAAGGAGAGGAGGACACTAAAACCGGCAATTAAAACAAATCAAACTGTAAAATAAATAAAATCAAATTAAAATTTGGTTGCCAGGGGTAACGATGCACTCCAGTCCCTCCGGCGCCCACCTCTCGCGGACACCGCGTGCTCCATCTCCAAGGACACCCTGGCGCGGATGTATGTGCGGAAGAGAGGCAGGCAGTCAGGCTGAACGACCCCCTCGACCGCCCGCTGCCTGGACCGGCTGATGGCACCCTTGGCCGTGCCCAGGAGCAGTCCTACGAGGAGGCCCTCGGACCTACCCACTCCCCTCTGAAAGTAGCAGGCCAGGTGGATAAGGTGATTAAGAAGTCATATGGAATGCTTGCCTTTATTGGCCGAGGCATAGATTACAAGAGCAGGGAGGTTATGCTTAAATTGTATAATACTCTGGTTAGGCCACAGCTGGAGTACTGTGTGCAGTTCTGGTCGCCGTATTATAGGAAGGACGTGATTGCACTAGAGAGGGTGCAGAGGAGATTTACTAGAATGCTGCCTGGAATGGAGAATCTTAACTATGAGGACAAATTGGATAGGCTTGGTTTGTTCTCATTGGAACAGAGGAGGCTGAGTGTACAAAATTTTGAGCGGCCTGGATATAGTGGATAGCAAGGACCCATTTCCCTTGGTGGAGGGGTCAATTACGAGGGGGCATTGTTTTGAGGTGGTTGGTGGAAGGTTCAGAGGGTATTTGAGGGGAGGCTTCTTCACGCAGAGGATTGTGAGGGTCTGGAACTCACTGCCTGGAAGGGTGGTGGACACAGAAACCCTCACGACATTTAAAAGGTGCTTGGATGGGCACTTGAAGTGCCGTAAACTGCAGAGTTACAGACGTAGTGCTGGTAAGTGGGATTAGACTGGATAACCTCTTGTTGGCTGGCGCAGATACGATGGTAAGTACTGCAGCAAATCGAATATGGTCAGGGTGATCTCCTGGAATAGTTTTGATCGCCTGGATGGGTCGAAGAGGAATTTTCAGCTTTTTTTTTCCCCAATTGGCTTGGGTTTTTATCCTCTCCCAGGAGATCACATGTTTTTTGCCTCTCCCAGGAGATCACATGGCTCCGGTTGGGGTGGAGTGTAGACTGTTTCGGTGCAAGGGGTATCGCAGTTGTGTGGGGCGGACTGATTTGGCTGGGTGCTCTTTACCTTTCCGCCATTGTTCATTGTTCAAAGGTTATATGTAACCTTCAGGGCTGCTGACCGAGGGCCGTTTGGTTCTTTGTCGGCCGGCGCGGACACGATGGATCGAAATGGCCTCCTTTTGCACTGTAGATTTCTATGTTTCGATGTTTACCAGCAACTGAAGTAATATTAACTGGCCTATGAGTTCCTGGCTTATCTCAGTCTTTTCTTTTGAAGAGTCATATTTGTCACACTCCAGTCCTCTGACACAATTTTTATTTCCACAGAATATGGGAAAATTACAGTCAGATTCTCCACTATTTCTTTCCCAGCTTCCCTCAGAATCCTTGGATGCAAACTGTCAGGTCATGGTAATTTGTCTATCTGAGGATTGAGTAACTTCTTTCGGAGCATTTCTCTTTGAATAATAATCTCCAGTAACTGATCTACCATATCTCTGGTAATCCCAATATCCACCTTCTCTGTGAAAACTGAGGCAAAGTGCTTCGGGGCAGATTTTCTGGTCTTTTGCACTCTGTTTTGTGCTCCGGATCGGCGGCATTGGCGGTGATGAAGTCTTCTGGGCGGGCGGTCAGCCTCCAGCGCCCCACGGGGGTTTTCGGGGCCGATTTTGCGGCGGCGCGGAGCAGCACCGCCCGGAAGAGATATGTCGGTGTGCAACACCCCTGGTTGCGACATCAGTATGTTTTTTGACTCCCACCCGACCCGTAGTGTGCCCCGCAGTGACCGCCTGTAAATATGGGCGATGCAATTTATACCGACTGCAGAGAGATAAGTAATGCCATCCTAAGGTAAGTGTGATTGGTTTTCCTTTAAATTTTTTTTTGCAATTTATGTTGTGGTGGCATGGGCAATGTATTGGGTATGTTTTAGTTGGGTTTTTTTCAGGTTTTTTTTCTCCCCAGGCATCTCCCGAAGCGCTCCCGGACCGGCACTTTAGCTCGGGATTTTCCCATCCTAATGCCCTAAGAGAGGTGTACAATACCTCCCTTAGAGTTGCGCTCCAGACTCAGGGCCATCTGTCCAATTTTGATGTCTGAGGCGCAAACTGTTCCCGGGTGCAAATTTTATCGCCCCGCTGCCAATACTGCCCCGAATCATCAAAGCTGAAAATCCAGCCCTTAGTGTCCCTGCTATTTCCTCATTCGCCTCCTTCCTCACTTAGCAGTCATACCCCGACCACCTTACTGTTAAGGTGTTTATGAAAAGCTTTTTTTTAATTGGTCTCATGTCTTTTATTAATTGTCTTACATACTGCTTCTTAGCCTTTCTAATCTATCTTTACCTATTTGTCGTAGTTTTCATTCTTAATATAAGCCCTTTAAGCACTAAGGCTTTTTTTTCAGTTTCAAATGTGACTTAAGTCATCTGTATTCCATGAAACCCCAGCCGTTAACTCACTCCTTTTTTTCTTACTTGAGCTTGATTTTCACCCTTTCATCTCATTGCTGATCTACAGTTCTATTTGGCAATTTTGCTTCCAATTAATCTCATGAAGCTTTTTATCTTACTATAATTCTCTCTTTTCAGTCAAGTACCCTTCAATTTTCCTTTTTGTCTATTTTCACATTGTATTTACTTATATTGTGGTTACTGTTTGCCAAACATTCCCCTATTTTTAGGTTACCTACTTGCTCCGCTTTCATTACCCGGAATAAGGTCAAGCAGTGCTTTTTTCCTTGTTGGAATGGAAACTTATTGACTTAAAAAAAACTGTCCTGAACAGATAATAAAACTTTTCCTTTTTCACCACAACCATTTTTGCTATTTCAATCTATTTTTTGGGAAATGAAAATTTCCTACAATTACAGCTCTAGTGTTAGTACAAGCCTTTCTAATTTGTCTGCAAATTTCAGTTCAATTTCCTTTCCACTGTTTAGCAGGCTATAATATACTCCCAATATGACTGGACCCTTTCAATTATTTAGCTCAATCCAGAAGCATTCTCTTTGGGCCATTTCTCTACTTAAATACTTACATTATAGTGCTATGGTATTGCCTCTGATTAAGATCACTACTCTTCCTTCTTTTCTTACTCCTCTAATCTTCCTTAAAGATTTAGACCTGATATTCAACTGTCTATCCAAACCCATCTGCAGCCATTTAATTTTTTCAATGCTGCTGGGCCAATTCCTTGGTCCTACACACACAACTGATACTTAGGGAGCAGGGAATTTGATGAGGAGACCATGTGCCAATTTCCTTCTGGGCTGCAATTCACTGGCTCTACTATTATTAATGAATTGGAGTGCTTGTACCCATTTCCTACTTAAAGCTCCAGATTTAATACAAAAATATTCAAAGTAAACACCAAGTACAATCTTTTGGCTTTTGTGCAAAGTTTGCTCTTTCAGCTTCATGTGTCCATTTGAAATGGGAGCAAGAGACGCTTCATGGTGCAAAGCTCTTAAGTGGTCTTTGAAATAATGAATGTTTATTTTAGATATTTTTTCCATGTATTTGAATTTTTTGAAAATAATTTTGGTGGTCATTTTTTCCCTCGCTCCTTAAGGTCATTATATTTGTAAAGTATTGCAATCTTATGGTAAGGGTGCTACAGAATGCATGCCAAGTAGATGAGCAGGCCACAGACCATTTTGAAAACATTGGCACACCTACTTGTCAATGATCCAGGACAATTGCCTCAGCTTGCTACAGGTCAACAGGACAGAGGTTTGTCACCTGGAGCAAGAACACCTACAGCAACTGTGCAACATGGTAATGCCTCTACCAGTGGTCGACAATCTCAGTACTACCTTCAATGGTTATGCTATTTCCAGTTAGCAATACAATGTCACCTACTGTGCTGCCCACACATGCATCAAATAAATGACTGATGCCATGATCAGACGTTTTATCTCCTTTCCTACTAAACACCATGACACATATGCCCAATGTCACCACATTGCTGCATTTCCCAATGTGCAGGGAATCACTGCTTACTGCCATGTGCCCAACCTGAAGCCTTTCAAAATATTAGAGTGCAGCAAGGTATTTACTGTAATAGCGTGTTACTGTGTATCAGGCTCAATTATGGGCATTCATGAGATACAAGGAAAGAGCTATAAGGTTGTGCAAAGGCATGGCATGGGCGAGTGGTAAACATGGAAGACTTTATATGGTACTTGGTTAGTCTTATCTTGCCAGATTCCTCAAAATCTTCTCCCTCATCTGTTTCTAGGTGTAGCATCATTCAGTCTGGCTGCCAGCTTCTGCCAGGTATGGTGCACTACTGTCCTCTGGGGAGGATACCCTAGAGTACCTTTCAGGGCAAGCCTCTGTTACAACCATTTCATCCTTCACCACATTCACTTCATCAGCCAACAAATAGTGGACCAGAGATGAGGTACTCCACCACTTAGCGATAGACTCCGTTTTGTGCCTCAACATTGGATTCACTTTAACGTTCCTTTTTACCTGACACTCCTTTCCACTCCCACCTCTGCAGCCTTTGAAAAGGTTGTCAAACATTTAAAAACTTTCAGCCTCTCTAAAGACTAGAAGAACGTTTTCCTTTCTGCTACTTCCCTTTAAAAAGAATGAACTGGCATTTATATGCCCTTTCCCAATCTCATGACATCCTAATACGTTTTACAGCCAATACTTTTGAAATGAGGTCGTTGTTGTAACATAGAAAATGCGGCAGTCAATATATGCATAGCAAGTTCCCACAAATATCGACATGATAATGACCAGATAATCTGTTTTTAGGTGTTGGTTGAAGGATAAATCAGATGGGTGGGTATCACTGCAGCCCTGTGGACCAAGAGCTTGGTGCCAGATTTGAGGGCCTGATCTTCGAAAACTCTCTTCCTTAGGCTCCTGCAAATCCCATGGGAGGACAGACTCACCAATGTTAGTGTCCTCAATCAACAGCCAACAGCCCCAGCATCGAAGCACTGACCACACTCGACCAGCTCACACTGTTCGCATGCCTGACACAAGACTCCCAAAGCAAGCGCTCTACTCGGAACTCCTACACGGCAAGTGAGCCCCAGATGGGCAGAGGAAACATTTCAAGGATGTTGTGTATCTGTAAAGCATGCACTCCCATGTTCCACCACCAGGGAGCTCATCCCCTGAAGTCCCAAGGGATGCCAGCATCTCTTGGGAGCACTGCATACAAGCCGGCCTCTAAGGCCTGTTCCTCACTCTGGAGTGTCTTATTAAAGACTGAGGTCACTGTTACTTTAACCTTCCTGTGTGCAGCCTCATCTGTGTTAGGAACACAATAACTGGCGATGAGAATACGAATCCAACGCAAAGATGCAGCAAACTGTGGGCATCCTGGAGAAGTTCTCAGAGGATGAGGACTGGGAAGCCTATGTCGAATGGCTAGACCAGTATTTTGTAGCCAACGAGCTGGACGGAGAAGGAAGCGCTGCAAAAAGGAGAGCGGTCCTCCTCACAGTCTGCGGGGCACCGACCTACAGCCTCATGAAGAATCTTCTGGCTCCGGTGAAACCCACAGATAAGTTGTATGAGGAGCTGTGTACACTGGTTTGGGACCATCTTAACCTGAGGGAGAGCGTGCTGATGGCGAAATATCGGTTCTACACGTGCCAGCGATCTGAAGGTCAGGAAGTGGCGAGCTACGTCGCCGAGCTAAGGTGACTTGCAGGACAATGTGAGTTTGATGGCTAACTGGAGCAAATGCTCAGAGACTTTTTTATACTGGGCATTGGCCACGAGGCCATCCTACGGAAACTTTTGACTGCAGAGACACCGACCCTCAGTAAGGCCATTGCGATAGCACAGGCGTTTATGTCCACCAGTGATAACACCAAACAAATCTCTCAGCACACATGGGCTAGCAATGTTCATAAATTAACTGGAACTGTGTTTGCAAGCAGAAATGTACAGGGCAGAAGCCACGAGTTTGCAACTGCCAGCAGGCCTCAGGTGACCCAGATGACTCAGAGTCCCCAACAAAGGATAAATCCAAGGCAATTCACACCTTGTTGGCGTTGTGGAAGCTTCCATTCAGCCTATTCATGCCGGTTCAAAGGGTATGTTTGCAAGAGCTGTGGAACAATGGGGCACCTCCAATGAGCTTGCAAACGAGCTACAAGCTCTGCAAAACCTGCTAACCACCACGTGGCAGAGGAAGATCAGTCCATAGTGGATCAAAGCAATTTCGAGCCTCAGAGAGAGGAGGCAGATGCTGAAGTACATGGAGTGCACACATTTTCGACGAAATGTCCACCTATAACGCTAAACGTAAAATTGAATGGCTTACCTGTAGCCATGGAACTGGACACTGGCACTAGCCAATCCATCATGAGTAAAAAGGTGTTTGAGAGACTGTGGTGCAACAAGGCATTCAGACCAGCCCTGAGCCCCATCCACACGAAACTGAGAATGTACACCAAAGAGCTTATCACTGTCCTGGGCAGCGCCATGGTCAAGGTCACCTACGAGGGCACGGTGCACGAACTGCCACTCTGGATTGTCCCGGGCGATGGCCCCACATTGCTTGGAAGGAGCTGGCTGGGCAAAATCCGATGGAACTGGGATGACATCCGAGTGCTATCACATGTCGATGAGGCCTCATGTACCCAGGTTCTGAACAAATTTCCTTCCCTTTTTGAGCCAGGCATTGGAAACTTTTCCGGGGTGAAGGTGCGGATCCACTTGGTACCAGAGGCACGACCCATTCACCACAAGGCACGAGCGGTACCTCACATGATGAGGGAGAGAGTGGAAATCGAGCTGGACAGGCTACAACGCGAGGGCATCATCTCCCCAGTGGAATTCAGCGAGTGGGCCAGCCTAATTGTTCCAGTACTCAAAAGTGATGGCACGGTCAGGATTTGCGGCGATCATAAATTACTATTAATCGTTTCTCGCCACAGGACCAATACCCGCTACCGAAGGCAGACGACCTATTTGAGACGCTGGCAGGAGGCAAGACGTTCACCAAGCTCGATCTGACTTCGGCCCACATGACGCAAGAGCTGGAGGAGTCTTCGAAGGGCCTCACCTGCATCAACACGCACAAGGGACTGTTCATTTACAACAGATGCTCGTTTGGAATTCGGTCGGCTGCAGCGATCTTCCAGAGAAACATGGAGAGTCTACTCAAGTCGTCACCACACACGGTGGTCTTTCAGGACGACATATTGGTCACGAGTCGGGACACCGCTGAGTACCTACAAAACTTGGAGGAGGTCCTCCAGCGACTGGATCGCGTAGGGCTGCGGCTGAAGAGGTCGAAATGCGTCTTCATGGCAACAGAAGTGGAGTTTTTGGGGAGAAAGATCGCGGTGGACGGCATTCGGCCCACAGACACCAAGACAGAGGCTGTCAGGAATGTGCCCAGGCCACAGAACATCACGGAGCTGCGGTCGTTCCTGGGACTCCTCAACTATTTTGGTAACTTCCTACCGGGGTTAAGCACCCTTTTAGAGTCCCTACATGTGTTATTGTGCAAAGGTGAGAACTGGGTATGGGGAAAATAACAAGTAATTGCTTTTGAGAAAGCCAGAAACATTTTATGCTCCAACAAGCTGCTTGTATTGTATAATCTGTGTAAAAGACTTGTGCTAGCATGTGACGCGTCGTCGAACGGAGTCGGGTGTGTATTACAACACGCTAACGTTGCGGGGAAGTTGCAACCTGTCGCCTATGCTTCCAGGAGCTTGTCTAAGGCCAAGAGGGCCTACAGCATGATTGAGAAAGAGGTATTAGCGTGTGTGTTCGGGGTAAAGAAAATGCATCAGTACCTGTTTGGCCTCAAATTTGAGCTGGAAACCGATCACATGCCCCTCACATCCCTGTTCGCTGAAAACAAGGGGATAAATACTAATGCCTCAGCCAGCATACAAAGGTGGGCACTCGCGCTATCAGCGTATAACTATACCATCCACCACAGGCCAGGCACCGAGAACTGTGCAGATGCTCTTAGTCGGCTACCATTGCTCACCACGGGGGTGGAAATGGCGCAGCCTGCAAACTTGTTGATGGTGGCGCAGCCCGCAGACTTGTTGATGATCATGGAAGCATTTGAAAATTATAAATCACCTGTCACGGCCCGCCAGATTAGGATTTGGACCAACCAAGATCCTCTGCTGTCCCAAGTAAATAACTGTGTACTGCATGGGAGCTGGGCCAGCATCCCCGTTGAAATGCAAGAGCCAATCAAGCCGTTCCAGCGGCAAAAGGACGAGCTGTCCATTCAGGCAGACTGCCTGTTGTGGGGTAACCACATAGTGCTACCCAAAAAGGGCAGGAAGACGTTATCTCGGATCTCCACAGCACACACCCGGGTATAGTAATGATGAAAGCAATGGCCAGATCCCACGAGTGGTGGCCCGGTATCGACTCTCACTTAGAGTCCTGTGTACGGCAATGCAGCGTGTGTGCTCAGTTGAGCAACGCGCCCAGAGAGGTAAAATGTTCCTGGTGGTGGTGAATGCTTTTTCAAAATGGATTGAATGTGAAATAATGTCGGGAAGCACCACCACCGCCACCATTGAAAGCCTGAGGGCCATGTTTGCCACCCACGGCCTGCCTGACATACTGGTCAGTGACAACGGGCCATGTTTCACCAGTGCCGAATTTAAAGAATTCATGACCCGCAATGAGATCAAACATGTCACCTTGGCCCCGTTTAAACCAGCCTCCAATGGGCAGGCAGAGCGGGCAATACAAACCATCAAACAGAGCCTTAAATGAGTCACAGAAGGCTCACTCCAAACCCGCATGTCCCGAGTACTGCTCAAATACCGCACGAGACCCCACTCGCTCACAGGGGTGCCCCCGGCTGAGCTACTCATGAAAAGGACACTTAAAACCCAACTCTCGCTGGTTCACTCCAACCTGCATGATCATGTAGAGAGCAGGCGGCAGCAACAAAATGTAAACGATAATCGCGCCACTGTGTCATGGGAAATTGATCTGACTGACCCTGTGTATGTGCTAAACTATGGACATGGTCCCAAGTGGATCGCGGGCACGGTGATAGCTAAAGAAGGGAGTAGAGTGTTTGTAGTCAAACTGGACAGTGGACAAATTTGCAGAAAGCACCTGGACCAAACGAGGCTGTGGTTCACAGGCTGCCCTGAACAACCCACAACAGGCACCATCTTTTTCGAGCCCACAACACACACCCAAAGGATCAACGACACCACGCTGGACCAGGAAATCGAACCCGTCACGCCCAACAGCCCAGCAAGGCCAGGCTCACCCAGCAGCTCTGCAGGGCCAACAACACGCCAACCCAGCGAGGGCACAGCCAACACACCAGATCAGACATTTGTACCGAGGCGGTCCACCAGGGAAAGAAAGGCTCCCAACCGCCTCACCTTGTAAATAGTTTTCACTTTGACTTTGGGGGGGGGGCGGGAGAGTGATGTTGTGTATCTGTAAAGCATGCACTCCCATGTTCCGCCACCAGGAAGCTCATCCCCTGAAGTCCCAAAGGATCCCAGCATCCCTTGGGAGCACTGTATATAAGCCGGCCCCTAAGGCCTGTTCCTCACTCTGGAGTGTTTTATTAAAGACTGAGGTCACTGTTACTTTAACCTCCCTGTGTGCAGCCTCATCTGTGTTCGGAGCACAATAAAGGACACCCTCTTTGATAAAATGCAACATCCCCACCGACACCTGGGAGACCCTGGCCAAAGACCGCCCTAAGTGGAGGAAGAGCATCCAGGAGGGCGCTGAGCACTTCGAATCTCGTCGCCGCGAGCATGCAGAAAGCAAGCGCAGGCAGCGGAAGGAGCATGCGGCAAACCAGACTCCCCACCCACTCTTTCCTTCAACCATTCTTCCCCACCTGTGACAGAGATTGTAATTCCCATATTGGACTGTTCAGTCACCTAAGAACGTACTTTTAGAGTGGAAGCAAGTCTTCCTCGATTTCGAGGGACTGCCTATGATGATGATGATAATGAAGGATAAATATTGGCCAGGACACTGAGGAAAACTTTCTGTTCTTCTTTGAAGTAGTACCATGGGATCTTTTACATCCACCTGAGAGAGCAGACGGGGCCTTAGTTTCATGTTTCATCTGAAAGATGGCATCTCTGATAGTGCAGCACTCTCTCAGTGTGCAGCCTGGATTTTGTGCTCAAGACCCTGGAGTGGCACTTGAATCCACAACTCTCTGACTCAGAGGTGAGAGTGCTACCAACTGAGCCATGTCAGACAGGGTTTTAAGTGGTGGTATCTCTTTAATTCTGGTCAGCAGCCCTTTAAGAGCTATTAAATCTGGTGAGGCCAACAGGTCACTCCACCAGACTGAGTGCACATGGGACCCCTGTAATCACAGCAACATTTTCTCCCGAATCGGGGAAGCACATTATTAGGTCAGGATTTTTTATATGATTAATGACTCTAGTTCCCCCATTTAGCTTTGTATACTCTGTGTATTAATATACATGCATTTTAGTTACCTTGGTTTAGCATTTTTTTCATTTTTTGCCTTCTAACATTTCTTTTTTAACTACAATGCCCAGTTTAACCTCTTTCAACCTTTCTATCTCCTTATTACCGATGCACCAAAAGTTTACCTTGCCTTCCAAGAAGCCTATTTTTCTCTTGCATTTTCCCTCCTGCTGCCATATTAATTTAAATCTGCTACTCAGCTCGAGTTAACCTCTTCAAGATGATAATGGCCCCACCGTTGTTCAGTCTGGACCAACCTGCTAGTAGTGCGCACTCCTGCTCTCGAACTGCTCGACATCATGCTTCTAGCCAAGCATTTACATCCCTAATATGTCTGTCCCTGTACAGGCTAGTGTGTGTCATTTATATTAATTCTGAGATTGATACCGTTGGGGTCCTGCTTCTTAATATACCTTCTGGAACTGTTTTTGCAGGACCTCAAACTTATTCTGTCATATGTCGTTGGTCTCCACATAAACCACAAGCTTCAGCTGACCCCTTTCCAAAAGCTCCTGCACCTGTTTTGTTATGTTCCTGATCCTGGCACTGGAAAGAAACACCTCATTCAGGATTCACATTTACAGATACAGAAGCAACTTTGTTATCCTTTTATTATGAAATCTCCCACTAGCATTGCTTTGCTGCACTTAACTCGTGTTGAAAATGAGCCACTCCAGTATTATTACTCTAGTGTGTTATTTGCTTCAGTATCCATAGTTAAAGCAACATTTGGCTTTAACAGCTTTGTTTTATTCAAAGAAATGCAAATTGATTTGTTGAAATCTGTCAAAATTACCGTGTTCTGATTACTTAATACTCGATTACATATGATTTTTGCAATTTGACAACTCTGTGTGTTATTAATCAAAACCAATGTAAAATCAATTTGGACCACCACTGGAAACAAACAACAGTAACAATGCCAAATTAGAAAAAATGCTGCACATTATTTGGAAGATTTGCCATTTCTTGGCAAAGATCAGAGCTGACAACTAGCTGCAAACTCTATGATCACCACCTTGGGGAAAGATTTCCTTTGCACTATTGTGTAACAAAGTCATAAATCCATTCTTTATAAATAGGTTTATGACTTCATTACACGTAGCATAGGGGTAATCTTTTCCCCGGTGTATTTTCTTTCTTTTTGGATTTAAGGTGGATAGTTTATAATTTGTGAAAATATCTTACCAAACTGTCCTTTTTAATTGGGATAACAGTACTTCATTTTACACTTAATCATAAAGAAATCAAGTTAATAATTAGAATTATTAGAAATTAATCAACTAAAACTGTGAACAAAGGAATATTTTGTAATAGAGCCAAAGGCTAATTTCAAGTACTCTTTATCTTATTTGTTTCACTCTCTTCAGCAACTTTTATGTTAAAATATGGTCACAAAACAGCATTATTTTTTCAACTGATTATGTCAACCATAACCCCAACCCTCCATTCAGGTTTCATTGTGCCATTCATCATTCTCTGCCCAAGAGAGTACGCAAAGAAAGAACTTGCATTTATATAGCACCTTTCACATCATCAGGATGATGCAAAGTGCTTCACAACCATCAAGTCATGGGTGACAAGTGATTGGGTCCAATCTTAAAACAGCTGCTAAGCACTGTGCAAGATTGCTCAAAGGGTAACACGTCCTCTGATTTTTCCTCCCCATAAGAGAATGTCTAGCATCCACTCTTGCTGATGATATGAATGTGATTCAGAGTCTTTGTAATGGCGATCCACATCCTATCATTGAATGGTACATTACAATAGAGCATCAATACTCACCATGACTGTTTTTTTACCTGCCATATGTTCTGAATATAGTATTGAGATAAAGTCTACTCTCATCAGTAAAGAAATGCTGCAGTTTCTGAAACAACAGCAAAACAGTTTTATTAGCCTTTTATAGAAGTATTTCTCTTAGGGCATAACACATAGCATAGACATTAGACATCATCCCCCATGACTAGGGTCCATAACATGGATGAAACTATACAATCCACCATTTATTGGAGCATGGAGTGAAAATGGAACAAAAGGAAAATAGATAAACACATAGCACCATGGTGGATATAAATTGAACTGTCGGGGTAAGGATTTATAATCTATGCATTATTTTGACCACAACAAACTATGGGCTGGAACCTGCACTTTTTTTGCATGCTTAACATCCACTTAACGCCCATTTTACTGCTGAAATGATGTATAACGCCCATATATCGCCCATTTTGGCACAATATGGAAAGTGATGGGCATTTTTCGGAGACTTTTCTCTAAGCGTTATTTTCCCAATGGGCTTAACGCCGAGAAAAAATATTAGCACCCACCCACTTTTTTGGACGGAATCAGCAGAATGGGCGATTTCAACGCCCATATTATCACCCAGCATTACTTTCCTCATGGAATTAACGCTGATTTTCAATATTAACGCCATAAAGAGCATATTTACCCAAATTAGCAGCCATGGAGATCACCCACCGTCAATTTCACCACCTCGCACACATATCCCTTGCTCAAAAAACTGCCCACAAAAAGTGGAACTATCCGGGACGGATGCCACCAGTATGGCTGGCATTTGTTAAATTCCACTCTTATGTGAGGAGCTGATATCAGAAAGATTTGCCTGAAAGAGCGCTGATGTGAGTGACAACGCTGATACACTGCTGTGTGTGTGCAGCTCAGACATCAATGGTGCCCATCACATTGGTGCCAGTTAAAGTTTATGTTGATTGATGTTAAGTTATATTTAACCCTTTCATGTTAAGGAATCACCAATGAGTTACGGTCCAGCTATCTGAGACAATGCGCAACAAGGTTATGTTCAATAACAAAAGTTTAATAGCAACATTGGTCTGAAATCATAAGTATCACAGCCATCAACACCCAACCCCCACCCACACCCAACTTTTTCCACCATTGACATAAATCACATGTCCACCAAAACAGAATACAAAGGCAAAGCATAAGCATGGTCCCTAGCCCTCATACATTGCAACAAATTGCATACACCCAGATGGAGATAGAACACAGCCATCACCTGCGCATACGCACCTCACTTTCCTTCCACCCTCCTTCTTCTCCCCACCTCTACCCCTTCCCCTCCTCGCTCCACGGCGCCTGGCCGAGGAGCTCCTCAGTCGGTGCCTCATTGGGGGGATGAAGACAGATGCGGTGGTTGCATGGGTACGGGAGTGGGGGTGCTGAGGGGGCAACATTCTCTGATGCAGAATCAGGATCTTGGTCCTTGCTCTCATCTGTTGTTCGCAGTGGTAGGGCGGAACCTGGGGTGGAGTGCCACGCTTGGGGACCACTGGGAGGCCTGTGGCAGCAGTGTTCCTGGCTATCACATCCAGGGATGCCATGCCACAGAATTTACTCGGTCATGGTGGCCAGGTGTCGGTATATGCCCCCCAATGCCTTGATGAACTGGTCACCAATGCTTACAGTCCTCCTGGACAACTATACCATCTCTCCGCTGTCATGTCGCACTCGTGGAAGAGACCTGCCAAGTCCACGAGGTCTCCGCGGGGTCGGCGCTGTCCTGGGGACAAATGGGGTGCCTTGTGCCGGTATCTCCAGAGTGGAGGCGGGAATGACCGGAGGACCACTAGATGGCCTTGGGGTGGAATGGTTTCTGGAGCGTGGCGATGCAGGTTCTTCGAAGTCCGCACTCTCATCCGTTGAGAACAGACCCAGTGGATTGACGGGCGACAATCGGAACTCCTCAGCACCAGATGTAGCAGGATCATCCGCCGGCTCCTGCCCTGCACCCGTACCTTCTGGTCGCTGTGGCCTTGCCTTGGGACACGCTGCTGGCTGAGCTGCAAGACACAAATAAGGTTATTAGAAGAGACGGGGGTGCTAGGGTGACAAGGTGAGTCCAGCGCTACACACAGCATATGCACGACAAAAGCACCACCGCTCTCAAAATCATCGCAGACATCACATTTCATGACCATCAACACATTGTGCATTGCAATGATTTTCATGAGGCCAGCATTGTTTATATGACGCTTTTAGAAATCATCTATCATATATGATTGTTCGGATATGAGTTGGTGTGGCATCTATTAACTTTAGATCACGCAATGGTGTAAGCTTTACTCACGTGGCATCACGTCAGGGTCTGCAGATGCGTCCGTGGCTGTCTGGGGCTGCTTCCCCACGAGTGCGAGCACACGCTCCTCCATTTCAGTGATGTCGCTGGGGATTGGTGGCCCCCCACCCGTTCGCCTCTGCTCAGACCTCATCGTCGATAGCTTCTTCTGTAAAAGGTACCAGGACGACATGGCATGAGATCATTGCGTGATATCATTACTAGGTACTATCACAGACACTGATACAAGACATAACCGACAGGTGTAATCATGATTATTATGATTATTATCATTCTTTACCTAACGACATACACCATGACCGCCTACTTTGAGTAAAACGTTCCCGGTAAAAGTGCAAGACTTCACATCTGCTGATAGTCACTCATGAATGTTACAAATCAAATTATATAAATACATAATGTTATGTATGTAAACATTGTAACTGTGTAACACTTGCCACCAGAGGGCGCAATTGTTGGAGGCCCAAGGGTCACCTGCACACCTCGTGCAAGGGAGTATAAAAGGTTGTCTGCCATGCTGCTTAGGCACTCTGGAGTTGTATTAAAGAGATTAAGGTCACATCAGTTTTAGTTCAAAGTACTCAGTCTTGTGAAGTTCTTGCATATTTAACAATTGCCGATGATTAACAGATTACGAACTTTCACGTGGCCATGGCTGCTGTCGGTATTTTAGAGAGATTTGTAGAGGGTGATGATTGGGAAGCCTTTGTTGAGCATCTCGACTAGTACTTCGTGGCCAATGAGCTGGATGGGCACGATAAAGCGATCAAGCGCAGGACGATTCTCCTCACTGTGTGTGGGTCCACAATATACAGCCTCATCAAGAATCTGCTAGCACAGGCAAAATCAACGGAGAAGGCATATAGAAGACAATGGAGAGTTGTCTACTCTGGTTCGGGCACACCTCAAGCTGAAGGAGAGCATCTTAATGGCCAGGTATCACTTTTACATGCACCATCGCTCCGAAGGCCAGGACGTGGCGAGTTATGTCGCCGACCTGAGATGCCATGCGGGAACTTGTGAATTTGCTGGATTTTTGGGGGAAATGCTGTGGGACTTTTATGTGCTTGGCATCAGCCACGAGGTCATTCTTCGCAAGCTGCTGTCCGCTGAATCCCTAGACCTGAGCAAGGCCATCACGATAGCCCAGGCAATCATATCCATGAGCGATAATACCAGACAGATATTTTCCCAGCATCGAAGCTCATCGGCAAGTACTGTGCAGAAAATAACATCACTAGCAGACTGAACTGCATATGGCAGGGCCTACACATCTGCAGCTGCAAGACCTAGGATGACTCAGAGTCTGCCATTGGACGTGAATGCAAATCCATTAGCACCATGTTGGCGCTGCGGGAGTAATCATCAAGCCCATCAATGTCAATTCAAGCACTACGTATGCAAAGGCTGTGAAACAATGGTGCACCTCCAGTTCATGTTGAAGAGTGCTGCGACTCACCACATGGCAGAATTGGCAGAAGATGATCGATCCAGCGCGGATCATGCAGAACAAACGAGAGGCAACTCAACCCGAGGAAGAAGTGTATGGGGGTACACACCCTTACCACCAAGAGCCCTCCTATTATGCTGAAAGTCAAATTGAATGGTATTCCGGTATCAATGGAGTTGGACATGGGGGCGAGTCAGTCAATTATGAGCCAGAAGGCTTTTGAGAAACTGTGGGGCAATAAGGCACAAAGACCCAAACTGAGCCCGATTCAGACAAAGCTGCGCACCTACACCAAAGACCTCATACCAGTCATTGGCAGTGCGGCAGTTAAGGTATCGTACAATGGAGCTGTGCATGATTTATCACTGTGGATTGTACCAGACGATGGCCCAACGCTATTCGGCAGAAGCTGGCTGGGAAAGATTCGATGAAACTGGGACATCATCAAAGCACTATCTTTAGTGGATGATGCCTCGTGCGCCCAGGTGCTGAGCAGGTTTCCATCGCTATTTGAACCAGGCATTGGCAACTTCACAGGCGCCAAGGTGCAAATCCATCTAGTCCCCGATGCAAGGCCTGTTCATCACAAGGTTCCAGCGGTTCCATATATGAGGGAGAAAGTCGAGATCGAACTGGACAGACTTCAACGAGAGGGAATCATATCGCCAGTCGAGTTCAACGAGTGGGCCAGTCCGATTGTTCCGGTGTTGAAAAGCGATGGCATGGTCAGAATCTGCGAAGACTACAAGGTAACGATCAACGGAGTCTTGTTACAGGACCAGTATCTGCTACCCAAGGCGGATTGCCTGTTCGCAACGTTAGCAGGGGGGAAGTCGTTTGCCAAGTTGGACCTAACCTCCGCCTACATGACACAGGAGCTGGCTGAGTCTTCGAAAAGATTGACGTGCATCAACACGCACAAAGGACTGTTTATATACCACAGATGCCCTTTTGGGATTCGCTCGGCTGCTGCCAGAGGTCAAATTTTTGGGGACAAAGATTGCGGCAGACGGCATCAGACCCACGGACTCAAAGACAGAGGCCATCAATAATGCATCCAGACCACAGAATGTGATGGAGCTGCGTTCGTTCCTGGGACTCCTCAACTATTTTGGTAACTTTCTACCCGGGTTAAGCACTTTGCTGGAACCATTGCACATGTTGCTACGTAAGGGTGAGGACTGGGTTTGGGGTAAATCTCAATAGACAGCCTTTGAGAAGGCCAGAAACCTACTTTGTTCTAATAAGTTACTTGTACTGTATGACCCATGTAAACGATTAGTGCTAGCTTGTGATGCATCTTCGTACGGGGTCAGCTGTGTGTTACAGCAAACCAATGTATCGGGCAAACTTCAACTGGTTGCATTCGCGTCTAGAAGTCTATCTAAGGCTGAAAGAGCCTCCAGTATGGTCGAGAAAGAGGCATTAGCATGTGTATATGGGGTTAAGAAAATGCACCAATACCTATTTGGACTTCGGTTTGAGCTTGATACTGACCACAAACCGCTCATTTCACTGTTTTCAGAAAGCAAAGGTATAAACACCAATGCTTCGTCCCGCATCCAAAGATGGGCACTAACATTGTCCACCTATGACTATGTTATCCATCACAGACCAGGCACGGAGAACTGTGCTGATACCCTCAGTCGGCTATCATTGCCCACTACCGGGGTGAAAATGGCACAGCCCGCAGACTTGCTTCTGGTCATGGATGTTTTTGAGAGCAATGGGTCACCCATCACTGCTCGCCAGATCAGGACCTGGACCAGCCAGGTTCCTGTGCTATCACTAGTAAAAAGTTGCGTCCTCAATGGGAGCTGGTCGGCCGTTCCCGGGGAAATGCAAGATGAAATTAAGCCATTTCACCGACGCAAAGATGAAATGTCCATCCAGTCGGATTGTCTCTTATGGGGTAATCATGTGGTTTTGCCAAAAAAAGGCAGGGAAATGTTTATACACGACCTACACAATACCCACCCAGGCATAGTCATGTTGAAGGCTATAGCCAGGTCGCATGTTTGGTGGCCCGGCATTGACTTGGACTTAGAGTCATGCGTACACCAGTGCAACATGTGCTCACAACTGAGCAATGCGCCAAATTAGGCTCCATTGATTCTGTGGTCATGGCCCTCCAAAATGTGGTCCAGGAACCACATAGATTTTGCTGGCCCCTTTCTCGGAAAGATGTTTTTAGTTGTAGTGGACGCTTACTCAAAATGGATTGAATGCATAATCATGACATCCAGCCATTCGCTGCCAGCATTGAAAGCCTCCGGGCTACATTCTCCACCCATGGCTTGCCCGACGTCCTTGTCAGTGACAATGGACCGTGTTTCACCATCTCAGAATTCAACGAGTTTATGAGCTGCAATGGCATCAAGCATGTCAGGTCTGCCCTGTTTAAGCCTGCATTCAACGGTCAAGCGGAACGGTCAGTCCAAACTATCAAGCAGAGCTTGAAATGCGTGACAGAAGGCTCCTTGCAGACCTGCTTATCTCGGGTTCTGCTCAGCTACCGGGCGCAACCACACTCAGTCACTGGGGTTCCCCCTGCAGAATTGTTAATGAAAAGAGCACTCAAAGCCAGGATCTCCCTAGTCCACCCGGATCTAAATGATCATGTGGAAACCCGACATCACCGGCAAAACATGTACTACGATCGTGCGGCTATATCGCGTGACATTGATGTTAACGACCCTGTGTTTGTCCTGAATTACGGTCATGGTCCTAAATGGGTTGCTGGCACTGTCTTGGCCAAGGAGGGGAATAGAGTGTTTATAGTCTAACTATTGAATGGACAAACGTGCAGAAAGCATTTGGATCAGACCAAACTGCGGTTCACCGACAACCAGGAACAACCTGAAGAGGACATCACCATCATTGATCCACCAATACACACCCAACCAGCAATCAACTTTGCTGTCAATCAAGAGGATGAGCCCACCATTGCCAACAGATCTGTTAGACCAGGCGCGCTGCAGTGCAGCAATGGTCCGACCAACTCATCCATGCCAGAGTTTGAACTCAGACGATCAACCAGGAAGCGTAGGGCCCTGGATCGTCTCAACTTGTAAATAATTTGTATCAAAGGCTTTGGGGGGAGGGGGGGGAGGGGGAATGATGTTATATATGTAAACATTGTGACTGTGTAAGACTTGCCACCAGAGGGCGCAACTGTTGGAGGCCCAAGGGTCACCTGCACACCTTGTGCAAGGGATTATAAAAGGTCGTCTGCCATGCTGCTTAGGCACTCTGGAGTTGGATTAAAGAGACTAAGGTCACATCAGTTTTAGCTCACAGTACTCAGTCTTGTAGAGTTCTTCCATACTTAACACATAATTACATGTAAATCAATGTATTACTTACTCTTGCGGATCCCACAAGGTCGTTCCATTGTTTGCGGCATTGGTTGCCCTCATGCACCTCGTTGCTCGCCGATGAGACCACCTCTGCTATCTCGGTCCATATCTTCCTGGTAGGCCTTTGGGGTGGGCTTCCCACGCTCTCCCTGTGTCAAATCACCCCAGCGTAACTCGCCCTCCTGCAGGAGGGAGGCATTTGCTTCGTCCGAGAACCTCTTGGTTCTTTTGCAGCTGCCAATGTGCTCCTCTCCCACTTCACTGCTCTCTCCAGCGTCAGTCTCCACAGCGTGCTGTGATGCCTCCTCCTCTCCCGCCATTATAGGGCAAATTCGGTCAAATATGTGACTGGTAACAGCTAATTTTTGTTTGCCTACTTGCTGTGAAGCTCTAAAGTCTCCCTCCTTCCTCCCAAAGCAGCCATACCATACCCAAACACGCCTTCAGTTCCTCTGAGCTCCCTCTCTCTCTGTCTCCTCTTCTGCGCATATCATGGTGACCTTTGACCTCCAGAATCACAGGAATCGAGCGTTGCCATGCCGTTGCTAAGGACGGCCACGCTTTATGGCAGAAGGTCAGAAACATTTAACGCTACCGCCCATTTTATATCGCTTGTGGTAACACCCATTTTCAAAAATGTAAACTAGGTGTTTTGAGAATGGGCGAGAAGCCGGCAATCTGAAAACCCTTTTTTGCCACCCACACCGGAAATAACGCCCATTTTTGGGCGATAACCACAAAAGTGGGGGTTCTAGCCCAATGTCACTTAATAATACAACAGAGATAGAGATTCTAACCATAATCATTTGACTTTTATTGATCCTTCTTGCTGCTAGTCATAAATGGCAGCATATGTATAGTTTAACAAACTGGCAGAGGATAGGCAGCGAAAACAGATTCTGAACTCACACTTCATTCTTCTTGTTCTTTGGGTCCATCCGCCACTACTTGGCTGATCTAGGCTGACACTCCAATCATCATCATTATCATAGGCAGTCCTTCGGAATCGAGGAAAACTTGCTTCCACTCCCAAAGTGAGTTATTTGATGGTTGAACAGTCCGATACGAGAGCCACAGACCCTGTTACAGGTGGGACAGACATTCATCGAGGGAAGGGGTGGGTGGGGCTGGTTTGCCGCGCGCTCCTTCCGCTGCCTGCGCTTGACCTCTTCATGCTCTTTGTGTTGAGACTCGAAGAGCTCAATGCCCTCCCGGATGCACTTTCTCCACCTCGGGCGGTCTTTGGCCAGGGTCTTCCAGGTGTCAGTGGTGATGCTGCACTTTACCAGGGAGGCTTTGAGGCAATACTGTTGGAGATGTTATCTTTTGGATGAAACATTAAACCGAGGCCTTGTATGCTCTCTCAGGTGGATGTAAAAGATCCCATGGCACTATTTTGAAGAGGAGCAGGGGAGTTAGCCCCAGTGTCCTGGCTAATATTTATCCCTCAATCAACATAACAAAAACAGATTATCTGGTCATTATCACATATGTGGGAGCTTGTTGTGCGTAAATTGGCTGCTGTGTTTCCTACATTACAAAAGTGACTACACTCCAAATGTACTTCATTGGCTGTAAAGTGCTTTGAGATATCTGGTGATTGTGAAAGGCGCTATATAAATCCAAGCCTTTCTTTTACTGAACTGCACTCTCTTTACAGGCAACTGTCTTAAGTATATGAAACACTCCCAACTGGTTGTCTGAGTCAGCACGTTGGATTGAGGCATTTCCCTGATAGGCTGGAGGACAGTGAAGGCCAAAACAGTACACACCATTCCTGCAAATCCCATAACATCCAGTTGAACACAGTGCAAGGCCTTGAAACAGCATTACTTGAGCAGGATGAGGAAATATAAAACTAAACAAAGGATTCAATAAACATAAATAAAATGCAGTCCTTCTCCTTTTCAGCTTACAGGATTTAACTCAAACCCTCATTCCCAGCATCTAAGTAGTTCTGAGCCTGAACTCTAAAATCTTACCTACTGGTATCTAAAAATCTTCCTGTCTCAGCAACCTGATTAGACCTTGCTGAGAGCAAATTAATTGCCATATTTCCTTACTTTATAACAGTGATTACATTTCAAAAGTACTTAATTGGCTGTGAAGTGGTTTGGGATGCCTTGCGGTCATGAAAGGCCCAATATAAATGCAAGTTATTTCTTCTTTTTAGAAACTAATAATAATCAGATAATTAATAGGATTGTGGACATTAAAAATTATATATTGTTATAGTGAATTTTCTGAAAAAGTTAGCTTCATCCATCACAGTGCTGGAAATTCCACTCTGTGACTCAAAGCTGTTACTTCAGATTCAACATGATTTGAATATAATTTGGAACACGTGGAAATGCTTTTTAACAGCTCATTACCTGGTGTAACATCCATTAACAGATCATGGGCTGGATGTTCTGGTCCTTTACGCTCCGGGTTTCGCCTCGGAGTGACGTGAAAGGCGGCGTTCAGGTCTCCTGTGCCCCGTTGCGATCCTTCAGTCCATTTTTGCAGCAGCACTGAGCAGCAGCGCCAGGAAGAGCTGCGCCGGGTGTGTGACGCCTCTTGTTGCGACACCAGCAGTAGTTTGGCCTTTTGCCCGATCCGTCCGCCCGGAAGTACGCACGCAATGACCGCCTGGGAAGTCAGTGTGGTCTAGGATAGACGGCAGTGGTGAGGAAGGTAAAGCACTCCGAAGGTAAGTGTGAGTGTTTGTTGTTTTAATATTTTTTAGCAATTTATGTTGTGGTGGAGTGGCCAATGTTTTGGGAATGTTTCTGTGGGTTTTTTTAATGTATTTTTTTCTCACCCCCCCCCACCCCCCCCAACCCCCCCCAGATCTGGCTTGGACCGCACATGGCCCGGCAGGTTAGTTTGTGAGTTTCCCATCCTTGCACCATGAAAAGTGTACAAAACCTCCCTTCGCACTGCGCCTCCTGACACAGGGCCCAGATGCTGAATCTTTCTTAACAAAATGCAAACTATTCCTGGTCGGTAACTTTCCCGCCCCGCCTCCATTTTTGCCCCGAAAGCAGAAAAGCATAAAATCCAGCTCCATGTATTCCATTAAAATGTTGTCCTCATTCTTATGTTGTATATGTTTAGATTCTTTGAAAAAATCTAATATATACAGGTTAGCATAAAATGACAGAATGTACCAAATTGTCATTAAATTCACTCAGCGAATTGTTCTAAATAAATATTACACAGTATTTCAATTCATCAGTTTTTGACATATTCTGCTGGCACACCATCTATCATATTGGCTAAACAGACATGAAAATCATTGTTTCAAGATTACAGAGCTTTGGAGTCCACAAAGTGAAAAATAAACGATTGAATATGTGTTGTTATTGTCAACAGATGGCGCTATTTCACCACATCCCATGGCCCCTATTTTTCACTTGCTGGATTTTTGGCGCCCGCATATGTTAACGTACGATTTTTTTTTGTGTACGTTTGCACTAGAAAAAAAAATATCGAGACTTTCGCCAAAGAAATATTTGAATTTGGTGCAGCGCTCTCCGAAGTTAGTCTGGGGGATGGCGCTAAAATCTCTCTGGGCATGCGCGAAAAGCTGAAGTTGCCAGGGAAACCAGAGACGCTGAAGCCCGCTCCCCCGAAAGGACTGCTGCCCCACTGCTGCAGAAAGGGCCACAAAGGACGAGACCCACTATCACCGCTCCCCCCCCCCCGACTGGAGCCGCTGTCACCGCTCCCCCTGACCAACGCTCCCCTCCACCCGCTGCAATCCCCGACCGAATGGCTCTCCCGCTCCCGAACTTCGACTCGCAAAGAAAGCGTCTGAGGGCGGTGGGCCATTCGGCCCGGGATTGCAGCGGGTCCAGCCGGTGGGGATCAGTCCTCTCGGCCCGGGATTGCAGCGGGTCCAGCCGGTGGGGATCAGTCCTCTCGGCCCGGGATTGCAGCGGGTCCAGCCGGTGGGGATCAGTCCTCTCGGCCCGGGATTGCAGCGGGTCCAGCCGGTGGGGATCAGTCCTCTCGGCCCGGGGTTGCAGCGGGTCCAGCCGGTGGGGATCAGTCCTCTCGGCCCGGGATTGCAGCGGGTCCAGCCGGTGGGGATCAGTCCTCTCGGCCCGGGATTGCAGCGGGTCCAGCCGGTGGGGATCAGTCCTCTCGGCCCGGGATTGCAGCGGGTCCAGCCGGTGGGGATCAGTCCTCTCGGCCCGGGATTGCAGCGGGTCCAGCCGGTGAGGATCAGTCCTCTCGGCCCGGGATTGCAGCGGGTCCAGCCGGTGGGGATCAGTCCTCTCGGCCCGGGATTGCAGCGGGTCCAGCCGGTGGGGATCAGTCCTCTCGGCCCGGGGTTGCAGCGGGTCCAGCCGGTGGGGATCAGTCCTCTCGGCCCGGGATTGCAGCGGGTCCAGCCGGTGGGGATCAGTCCTCTCGGCCCGGGATTGCAGCGGGTCCAGCCGGTGGGGATCAGTCCTCTCGGCCCGGGATTGCAGCGGGTCCAGCCGGTGGGGATCAGTCCTCTCGGCCCGGGATTGCAGCGGGTCCAGCCGGTGAGGATCAGTCCTCTCGGCCCGGGGTTGCAGCGGGTCCAGCCGGTGGGGATCAGTCCTCTCGGCCCGGGATTGCAGCGGGTCCAGCCGGTGGGGATCAGTCCTCTCGGCCCGGGATTGCAGCGGGTCCAGCCGGTGGGGATCAGTCCTCTCGGCCCGGGATTGCAGCGGGTCCAGCCGGTGGGGATCAGTCCTCTCGGCCCGGGATTGCAGCGGGTCCAGCCGGTGGGGATCAGTCCTCTCGGCCCGGAAAGAGTTCCCTGTGGAAAAAAATGGTATTTTATTGTGTATTCTTAATGCCTCGCACCTATCCCTTTGCGCACCGCGCTGATTCCTTAAGTTAACGTATGTTTTTTTTGTGGGGCTTTTGGGCAGCGAGCGCCGCGTTGAAAAAGTCGTGGATGGCCAAAATCGATGATGTCTACAAAAGCAGCGCAGGATCCCGTTTTGACTCGGGTCGGCGCCAAAATGTTTTAAACTGGCACACGTGGTCGGCGCTAGCGTCCAAACGTTGGCGAAAGTTGGAAAGTGAGTATTTCATGCCAAAAAAGGTTTGGGCGCCAAAAAATGATTCACAATCTTGGTGAAAATAGGGGCCCAAGTGTTCAGAAAATGATGTCAACCCATGGTTGAGCTCATGTTCCTCTCCTGTAGGATGGATATAATCTGAGCAATCAATCATTCTGCTTCATTCATATTTATTTCTCATTGATCGTAAATCTAGCAGCTGTGAAGCACTGTATGGCCTGGTGTTTTTAATCCGAAGATACATTACCCAATAATGGTGAAAATAACAGATTGTGTCAGCCAGTAGCACTCTCACCGCTCAGTCAGAAGGTTGTGGGTTCAAGTCCCACTCCCAAGACTTGAGTACAAAAATCTAGATAGTGCTGCACTGTCAGAGATGCCGTCTTTCAGATGAAACATTAAATTGAGGACCCGTCTGTCCTCAGGTGGATGTAAAAGATCCCATGGCACTATTTTGAAGAAGAGTAAGGGAGTGTTCCACAGTGTCCTGGTCAATATTTATACTTCAATCAACATCATTAAAAAAAGATTATCTGGTCATTATCACATTGCTGTTTGTCGGATACTGTAGCAGCAAATTGGCTGCTGTGTTTCTACATGACAACAGTGAATACACTTCAAAAGTACTTCATTGGCTTTAAAGCACTTTGGGACATCCTGAGATCATAAAAGGCACTATATAAATGCAATTTCTTTCTGGAAATAAGATACAAATTCTTTGTGTAAAGTTTTAATAGCACTCATGTCTCTGTAAGAGGGTAATGAAGGTTGCCATCCAATTAATTCAATGGAGCTATCGATTTGTTAGGAATCTCACTGCTGTTGGATTATAACCAAAATAGTTCCACTTCAAACTTTGTTCAATAAAAATAAAATTGATTTGTTGCCAACAATTTTTGATTATTGTCACAAGGAATTTGATCTATTATTTTCAGCAATAATAAAATGTGAAAAATAAAGCAAAGGCTGTTGTGAGAGAGATGACTAATATTCCACCCTTTTAAATGCACCTTCATGGAATAACAAGCAAGGGCGAATTCAATTAATTCCATATTGTATCTCAAAACTGGAGGTTGAAGATCCAACCTATTGTGTGATTCACCTGAAAGCAGAACATTGCATTACTTACCTTGAACTTTTCATAAACCTCATCAGTCGAATAAATCTAAAATCTTCTAAAATCAAATTAAAGAAAGAAAATAAATCAGATTATATGATAGTCATGCCAATGATGGTCACCTCATCTCCCAATTTACTTTTCTTCTTGCCTGAAGTCAGTGACTCAAATTGGGATTCCACATGCACCGGGAGCTCTCCGGGACCATATCATTACTCCTCGAGGTGCTCAGCGCCCTCTAATCAGAACTCCTGCATGGCAAGCGAGCCCCAGGTGGGCAGAGGAAACATTTCAAGGACACCCTCAAAGCCTCCTTGATAAAGTGCAACATCCCCACCGGCACCTGGGAATTCCTGGCCCAGGACCGCCCGAAGTGAAGGAAAAGCATCCAGAAGGGCGCTGAGCACCTCGAGTCTTGTCGCCGAGAGCATGTAGAAAGCAAACACAGACAGCAGAAGTAGCATGCAGAAAACCAGACTACCACCCACCCTTTCCTTCAACCACTGTCTGTCCCACCTGTGACAGAGACTGTAATTCCCATATTGGACTGTACAGTCACCTGAGAACTCACTTTTAGAATGGAAGCAAGTCTTCCTCGATTTCAAGGGACTGCATATGATGATGATCATTACTCCAGAACTAGCCATGCCTCTAGCCAAGCTGTTCCATTACAGCTACAACATTGGCATCCACCCGATAATGTGGAAAACTGCCCAGGCATATCCAATCCAGCCAATTACCGTACCATCAGTCTTTTCTCAATCATTAGCAAAATTATGGAAGGTGTCGTCGACAGTGCTATCAAGTGGCACTTACTCATCAATAACCTGCTCACCGATGCTCAGTTTGGGTTCCATCAGAACCACTCGGCTCCAGACCTCATTACAGCCTTGGTCCAAACATGGACAAAAGAGCTGAATTCCAGAGATGAGGCGTGAGTGACTGCCCTTGACATCAAGGCAGCATTTGACTGAGTGTGGCATCAAGGAGCCCTAAGTAAAACTGAAATCAATGGGAATTGGGGGAAAACTATCCACTGGCTGGAGTCATACCTAGCACAAAGGAAAATGATTGTGGTTGTTCGAGGTCAATCATCCCAGCCCTAGGACATCGCTGCAAGTGCATAGGTCCAACCATCTTCAGCTGCTTCATCAATGACCTTCCCTCCAACATAAGGTCAGAAGTGGGGATGTTTGCTGATGACTGCACAGTGTTCAGTGCCATTCGCAACTCCTCAGATAATGAAGCAGTCTATGCCTGCATGCAGCAAGACCTGAACAACATTCAGGCTTGGGCTGATAAGTTGCAAGTAACATACACGCCACACAAATGCCAGGCAATGACCATCTCCAACAAGCGAGAGTCTAAACGGCATTACCATCGCCGAATACCCCACCATCAACATCCTGGGGGGGGGTCACCATTGACCAGAAACTTAACTGGACCAGCCATATAAATACCGTGGCAATAAGAGCAGGTCAGAGGCTGGGTATTCTGTGGCGAGTTTCTCACCCCCTGACTGCCCAAAGCCTTTCCACCACCTACAAGGCACAAGACAGGAGTGTGATGGAATACTTTCCACTTGCCTGGATGAGTGCAGCTCCAACAACTCTCCAGAAGCTCGTCACCATCCAGGACAAAGCAGCCCGCTTGATTGGCAGCCCATCCACCACTTTCAACATTCACTCCCTCCACCACTGGCACACTGTGGCTGCAGTGTGTACCATCTACAAGATGCAGTGTAGCAACTCGCCAAGGCTTTTTCAGCAGAACCAACCAAACCCGGACGTGGGCAGCAGGCGCGTGGGAACACCATCATCTGCAAGTTCCCCTCCAAGTTGCACATCATCCTGACTTGGAAATATATCACTGTTCCTTCATCTTTGCTGGGTCAAAAATGCTAGCCTTACCAGCGACACCCACATCCCGGAACGAATAAAAAAAAACTTCGATGTAAACGGGTATAGAGGCTGCCGACAAGCTTTCTGACTGTAGGTGGCAGTGCAGCCAAACCCTGGCCTGACATGTATTTTCCAGCAGTGCTCATTGGAGAGGGTTCGGGGAGCAGGGACCTCGAGCGGCGTATCCCAAGGGCGCTTACGCTGTAGCAGCTCATGAATAATCTAAAATAAAACCAGAAAAATGCTGAAAACATTCATCGGGTCAGTCAGCATCTGCGGAAAGAGAGACAGAATTACGGTTTCAGGTCGATGACCATTGGTCGCATTTCATTGTTGCTGCTCTGGGCGAGATCTAACTCAGCACCTTCTTGGTATTTATAACTCAGCATCATATCCCAAGCTGCATTCACTGAAGCAATGCACCGTCTCCCACCCATGTTGTTCTGTGAAGGAATCCATGAAGACAGTTTCTCTCTTTCTAGCCCATTTTAGGACCACAGCATTAATATGAAAAATATACAAGTTAAATTGCAATTGGCCCCAGTCCGTTCAAATATTTCCACAAACTAACGCGTGTCGTGGGTTCCGGAAATGTCTCTAATCGTATTGCATATTAGTGGTGCGATTTCCAAAGGCTCAATAGGCTAATGGCGCTCTGCTTTCTCTCCTCGGGGACAAGTGGTTGAGACTCAGTCACTGCGATAACTTCCTCGCACTGATCCGCTGTCGCTCCTCCCCGCTCCGATCACTGGATGGTTGGCTCCAGTGTGTATTTACATCCCTCTGCCTCGGACCGCAGGAACTTACACGAGTCAGTGTCAGAAACATGAGAAGTACGAGAGGTCTGCGAGCAGGAAGCGAGCGGCCGCAGGAGCCCGCCCAGGACACCAGCACCAATGGGAACGATTGGGACGACTGAGCTCCCGGTCGCCGTAACGTTTTTTAAAACAATATTTAGATACAATATACATCAGCGATGCTACCTTGGAAGAAAAATAAATTTGACTTAATCGAGAAGAAACAGCCGAAGCAGCTGGGCTACTCGGTGACTCTGAGCTGCAACACCATCACTTCTTTCGCCCGTGCTTGTCCAGACGTGGTGGCAGAGAGTGCCCTCAACCGGGTCTGCGGCATGTTCAAGTCCAAAAGGAGAAAGATCAAAATCACCGGCGAAGATCCCACCTACACCGTCTTGTATCTCGGCAACGCCACCACCATCCAGTCCAAGGGCGAAGGCTGCGCCGATGTGGCGGTGACCAAAATCTGGTCCAAGAGCGAACAAGGCAAAAATGGCACCAAGATGAAGCTGACCATCAGCTCTCAGGGAATCCGAATGGTTCACGTGGACGGGAAGGCGAGGAGACCGGGGCACCTGTACCTCCTGCACAGGATCACGTACTGTGTGGCAGACCCCATATCTCCCAAAATCTTCGCCTGGATCTACAGGCACGAACTCAAGCACAAGGCGGTGATGCTGAGATGCCACGCCGTCCTGGTCTCCAAACCCGAGAAGGCGAAGGCGATGGCTCTGCTCCTCTACCAGACCTCCAGCAACGCCTTGGCCGAGTTTAAGCGGCTGAAGAGGAGGGACGACGCCAGGCACCAGCAGCAGAAGCTGATCGGGGAGCAGACCATCCCCCTGGTCCCGCTGAGGAAGCTGATGAACGGCCAGTGCAGCTACAAGCCCCCGGTGGAGAGGAGCAGAAGCGCCCCCAAGTTGGGCTCCATCACCGAGGACCTGTTGGGAGAAGAGGAGGAAGAGAAAGCCGTGGTGGACACCAGCCTGGAGTGTGAGGACATCCTGGACACTGCCGAGCCCTCGTACGGCGGTGAGCGGCAGGACCTGTATTCCGAGATGATCAGCGACCTGGGCGAGCTGACGATAGGGAACGATGTACAGTTGCTGAGGGCTGACCTGAGGGTGACCAGGCTGCTCTCTGGGGAAAGCACGAGCAGCGAGTCTTCCCTGGGCAGCGGCGCCAGCGACCAGGAGCCGCTCGCAGCCACCAACGGCGCTGAGGACGGCGACTTGCAAGAAATGGGATAATTGTATCAAGTTTGTTTTGCAATCGGACTCCCATCACACATCCCGCATTCTGCGAACTGTAAGCTTCCCCACCCTCCGTAGCTCGCCATTACCGTGACTTTAAAACGAGGAAGAGTTCGGGCAATGAAGGAAAATTACATGCACAGAATAGACTTTATAATAGGGCACTATCCGACTTACAGTATTGTGTCAACTTTATTCGTTCTCTTAATAAGTAAGTGGAAGACTTAACATTTTAGAAATGGAAGTTACGATTAGTACGAGCCGGCTTAGTCCGTGTTTACAAGAAACTTCTTCTGGAAGTTGCGGCGGTCTGGGACACGCGTGGAACTGCCCCTGTCGCATTGTGACCGCCAGCACATCGCCCTTCCGAAAGCTCCCTGCTCTCCATTCACTTCAGACCCCGTACGGTGGCTGCTATTGATCATCTTATCAGCAACGGCCCCGTCCCCCCAATGCACAAGTGCAGCTTTTAAAAGGATGGGAAGCAAACATATCTCGTGAAGTGCTGGTGTCTCAGTGATGTGACTGGCAGGCGGAAATGAAAATAGGTGGGTGACCATTGGCAAAGGTGTAGCCTGGCCCGGACAGAGCAAATGGCGGGCCTTGGCTGTACAGGACAAAACCATCAGGCCATGGCAATTACATCAACAGGCTTCAAAGCATCCACTCCCGAGAATGTAATAATGTGGAATTAAAGCAGACAATGCTGTAAATCTTAGCGGGTCAGGCAGCATCTGTGGAGAGAAAGCAGAGTTAACATTTCGGGTCGATGATCCTTCGTCAGAACTGGAGAGTGTTTGGAAAGAACAGATTCTTAACAGACACTAAAAGGGGAAGAGGAAGAAATAACAAAAGGGTAGGTCTGTGATAGGATGGGAGACAGGAGAGATAAGAGAGACAAAAGGAATGATGGCCCAAATTCAAATGGTAATGCCAGGAGTTAGAAAAACATTAGTCAAGATAGGATGTGAATGGTGGGATAACGACCAGCTGCCATTAGAGAAAAAGAGAAAAAAAGAAACAGGCTCTGGGGGGAGGGAGCCAAAGATGTAATAATGTGGGTCAGATCTGATGGATCATGCTTCACATTTGAAAATATAATTTCTCAACCCTTGGTCTCAGAACTCATTTGCCCATTTCTCGGGTCCAATTTCATGGGGCTATGTTCAAGGACGCCTGAAATACACCTGACACCATATTGGCTCAGGTGATATTCAGGTGTCCCTAAGTAGCCACCTTAAACTGGTGTTAGGCTCCTCAATTGCAATAGCGTCTACCTGTTTAAGGACCCTGCTCTGAAATTTGTCAAAAACTAGGCGGAGCTTGCGCTGCAGAAGCTCTGATTAGTTTTAGCAGAACTACAGCTGCCTAAACAGCGGTCCTGAAAGGGACCTTTGGAATCTGCTGAAGACAAGGCTCTTGTTTTCACTTAGTTTAATGTGGAGCCATGAGGAGCAGGAGTGTAACTCGTGGGTCCACAACACTTTTGAGGGCTGCTGCCAGCCCGCATGCCTTTTGCCACCTACTCCCTTCCCCCTCCACCCCTGGATCTACTGGACAGCCACTCCCAAACGTAGAGCCAGCTAATCTTACTTTGGGCTGGACCGGTGAGCTACATCGCGACCCCCGATTGTCGCTCGCAGGTCACTGGTTTTGTCGTAATGCGATCCGAGGATCAATTACAGGCGAATCTTGACTCAACCTCTTGGGGCATATGTTGCAGTCATGCTACGTGTTCTGTGCCCATAGTCAGGCGTTAACAAATTTCTCTCCCAAAAAAACATATTTGATCCATTACAGTAGCTATTATCCAGTGTTCTGCCACTTTGTTATTTTCATTCACATTGTGTCAGCTGTGGCTCAGTGGGTAGCACACTCACCTCTGAGTTGGGAAGGTTGTGGGTTCAAGTCCCACTCCAAAAACTTGAGCACAAAAATCTAGGCTGACACTCCAATGCAATGTTGAGGGAGTGCTGCATTGTTGGAGGTACTGTCTTTCGGATGAGATGTTAAACCAAGGCCCTGTCTGTTCTCTCAGATGGACATAAAAGATCCCATGGCACTATTTCGAAGAAGAGCAGGGGAGGTGTCCTGGCCAATATTTTTCCCTCAATCAACATAACAAAAAAACAGATTATCTGGTCATTATCACATTGCCGTTTGTGGGAGTTTGCTGTGCGTAAATTGGCTGCCGCGTTTCCCACATTACAACAGTAACTACACTCCGAAAGTACTTCATTGCCTGTAAAGTGCTTTGAGACGTCAGGTGGTCATGAAAGGCACTTTATAAATGCAAGTCTTTCTATTGGTCTCATTTGTTGAAGAAAATCTTAATGAAAATTTGAATTATTTTCCATCAGTTCTGTCTTTAAAGTTTGTTTCCCTCCTTATTCAGTTCTTCACTATATTCAGCTTCCGCGCCCTTCATGTTGGTTTGCTCTTTTTAGAATACTGGTGGCTATTTTTTCATATTCTCTCTCATGTCCTTGTCTTTCATCTATTTTTTCTTAAGCGCTGATGGAAGAACAGCAGCTAGTTGCAGACTCATGTTTTCAAAATCACAAGCTTCCCTCAGGTACACATAGAAGTTATGTGTTAGAAGCATATTCCTTGCATTTCTTATTTTGATGCAGAGACTACTGGCGAGTCCCAACAAAGGATATATATTTGATTTAAAATGAGAAATTTGAAATATGTTGTAAGGTGTAAAATACACTTTTAGTAGACTACAATATGTCCATACACATTATGTGACTTACCTGATCCATCTACTTTGATTCGAGAAATCCAGAATAAAGTTTACAATCAAAAGGCAAGCCAAATAATGCCTTTTGATATAGTACTCCTTCTGGTATCTTATACAGACTACGTGTATGAACAATCATACATCTAAACCTATGAGACATTCTATATTATAGTATCTCAAACTAAACATAAAGGTCAGCACTGTGAAAGATAACTACTGTACTGTTAGGAATGTTTTTCCTTTCAGATTAATGGCTCTATAAAATTATTTCAGTGGTCAAAGATATCTGATTAAAACACAAAATCCTTGCTACAGAGGTACACTATTGTGGTCAGATGAAGTTCAGATGAGTTTGGGAGTTACAGCTGAGGCTACTAAAAAGGTAGCATCTCCTCAACAGACTATAGGGGATAATTTTGACTTTGGGTGATAGTGCAAAATAGCCGATATTGAATCAGTTGTCCGTTATACATCTTTCCCAATTTTTATTTCCATTAGTCAATGGAAACTGTCGATTCGCTGTCCCCTGTTTCACAGTATGGCACAAAGTCAAAACCTCGTAAAACTTGATTAGAGTATGATACGGTAAAGAAAAACAATCTGTAGTACATCTGTATTGTTATCTGACTTGACTGAATAGGTTCTCATCAATTTATAGAATGAATTCCTTACATTTGTCTTTTCTCATTATGGAATGGATGCAATTTTTTTACATTCAGTCAAATACCATGGTTATTTGTCTTAAATTAAGTATTTGTTTACAATCTCTTGATTGATTCACAGAATTCATTCTTGCCTGTTACACTCTGTGGTTTGTATATTGCACTGTTGTGACTTCTTAACCAGTGTTTTATTGTCTGTAAATAGTTTTGTCATCGGATATAATATCATTTCTTTGCTGTGCAAAAGAAAGATGCAGCCAGCATTGGATGTCCTAACTACTGTATATACTAAATGTAAATCTGTACAAGCAAGATAGATGTTATTTTTAAAATATTTGATGAAGAAGTGTCCATAATTTTTTGTTGGCACACACTGAAACAATAAAGTCAATGTAAAAATGTCTTGTTCTGTGGTTTTAAGGTAGGATATCAGTGAGCATAATTGTATCAAGATGTATGAATGATAATATCAGCATGCGCTATTCTATTGTAAAATAGGAAATAGGTTTTCAAACTAAGTTTCATAAGCTTACATATGCAACCTATGGTTATTTCTCGCAAACTTATTTTAATTCTGCGCTGCTTCCAGGCTAAGGGCCCAAAATATCCTTTGATCATTAAAACTGATATATGGTCAAAACAGCTGGGAATATGAGCCAAATACACATGGAAGTGATTTACAACGTCCCTGTGTTTTTAGTGATGATTAGTTTTGATACCGGCAATACCAGATTCTGTTAGGGTTAAATTGCCTACGGTGAATTTATACACTGAGAATAATTGAATCCTGTCTGAAAACATATATATCATGAATGTGATGCTGTGCATAAGCCAGTGACATAGCTTCATAAAAGGGCATCTTGTACTTAGGAGATCAAAAACAGTGTTGTACAGATCAACAGCATGCAAATTGAACTTGGTTTATAACACTCCAAGAGGTGATCAATATGTTTTTAAATTATTTTAATTTGCATTGGAATAATGTTACATGATATATTTTGATGAAAATCCAAGCTTAATTGAAAATCACAGCTTCAGACTTTCTTTTTGAAATCTTCTAGGCAAAACATGGCTGCTCACATCAACTCAGTTAAATGTAGTTTATCATGACTCAGCCCAACCTACAGTGCAGCACTCAAAATATACTGTCAATAAGATCACCATTCAAAAGTGGCATCCAGGCATGCATAAAGTAACTTACATGTGACCTAAAGAAGTCTGGATAGAAATAGGATTAAAGATAATAACCAGTTCCTTCTGTCATGTGGCAGTAACAGATGGTACTTCAAACACAGCAATTTACTTCTGAGAAAACGCGTCATCAGTGTTTTTGTAAGCAATTGAAGAATTTTTGTTGTGTACTACCAATGTGCGTGCCCAGTCTCTTTGTTTCTGCAGTAGTTCAGTGGTTGTGTATGTGATCTCTCTGATCTTTGCAATGATCTACCTCAGGGCGGAGATGTCAGGATAATTTGGGCCAAACATAATTCAGGGGATGTTCATTTTAGGAAGTGTGGAGAGAAGGGAAGTGGGGACTGTGCTTCATCTGCTAATTCCTCTTCCCTTTCTCCCTTTGGGGAAGGACCTGCCTTTTGCTGAGTGCCTCCTTATGGAGGTATTGCTGAGGGTGTGGGCTCAATCCTGTATGATATATTTCCATAACACAGTGTATGTGGTTTCAACATGATGCAAATTGGGCACTTTTTATTCAGGTTTGGCAAAATCTGTGTCTGAGTCCAAAGCAATGAAAAGGTTTATTTTGATTAGAGTGCCAGTCTGGCAGTTTTCTGTCTCTTTTGACCTTTCAGTGGCATAACATCACCTTCGCCAAGAACAATGCAAAAATGAAATGCTGGATCTCAAATGATGGGCTCAAAATGATTAATCCCCATCCAAATACAAAAATGTTTTATTCTACTGCATCATGATTTAAAATTGCAAAACCTTTTCATTTTTTAGTAGAAGGAAATTATTAGCTAACCTTCGGCATTAAAAAGATGATTTTTGTCATCGCCTTGTTTTTGTTGAACAGATAAAACCACCTCTTGCTGGCTGTGCTGGGAGGAAAATCAATTCACCGGAGCGGTTTCCCAACGGAAAGCTGCCTCGAGTTAAAATCCACTCCATTATCTCCCCTCCACCCCGCTCCCCCCTGCCTACAAACATGCACATTCAATCTTCAGTGTTCCTCTGTGTGCTATTTGGCAGAATTGATTCTCTGCAGCTTTTAGTACAAACAAAGGAAATGGCATTTGCAAAGTGAAATTAATTATAGGCAACTCCACTTGCAAGAATTATATTTAGCTATAAAACTGGGACAGGAATCTAAACATTTAAAAAATGTATATTCAACACACATTTAGGAACAAATGAAAAAATAGGGGACTTTAGGCAATATGGGGATTTTCACAAATCATCTCCAAAAATGGTTCATTATTTCCAAATGAAAATCAATTTTCACTTCAATTACCTTGAATTTTAACTTTATTTTCCTCTTGTGAACATTTGATAGTCATTAGATTCTCGTTGTTTAAGTACACTAAATACACTGGAGATTTGTCCTGAGGAAATGTTAACATTTTACTGAGGCTTTGATTTGTCTTTTTGTCCATGAGCATGAAATAATTTCACCTTGAAAATATTTGATTCTTACACAGATGTTTCCCATTCAATCTACATAAATTCCTGTTAAGTACAAGCTGTTTGATTTAAATATTGCAGTGCACATCTGTAACCGAAAGTGACATTACATCCTTTTATTCTGCACCCCACCTCACTGATATCAATACTGTTAATTCCTCTTAAAAGCAGGCAGAATTTTCCAAGCAAGAGTGCTCACAGCTGAAATTGCTCCTACTAGGAATTCAGCTTTCTAATTATTCCTAATAACAGTATAGGAGAACAGATTCACTTGCTTGTATAGAGAGTTTCAGTATCAGTGTTCCTTTTAAAAATTAAAAATAAACGCAATTTTATTGAGCTTCAAGTTTGTTCATTTTGTGAAGTTTTTAAAATATTATGTTCTGACAATGTCACCAGGAGGACTGAATGGAAGAAGTTACTGAGCCCAACAGCATGAGAGAGCTGAGTTAATATTGGCAGATGCAATTATTAATCTAGAGTACTTCCACAATCTAACCATTTCAACTGTGCATTTATTCAGCTCCCTTGCTATAGAAACATAGACATTTACAGCGCAGAAGGCGACCATTTTGGCCCATCATGTCCGCGCCAGCCAACAAAGAGCCACATGTCCCTCGGTCAGCAGCCCTGAAGGTTACATATAACAATGAACAATGGGGGAAAGGTAAAGAGCACCCAGCCCAACCAGTCCACACCAAACAACTGCGACACCCCTTATACTGAAACATTCTACACTCCACCCTAACCGAGTGGGATTTGGAGTTTTTCCCACTCAGTTCTCTTGATGGTGTCATTAGATGTCACTGTTTGAATAAATATCTTCACAAAACTATAGAAATAAATCAGAATAAAGGAGGATTTTGAAAACTAATCACATTTACTTTAACTAGGATTTTTAGATGGGGGTACGGATTAATTATGTACTGTGCAAATTTACATCACAATGACAATAGCAAATAAGAAATAGAGAAATGGCTTTAGAAGAATGACACCATCACTCATACATTCACAGGTCTGCTACAATCTGCCAGTGAAACATAGAAACATAGAAAATAGGTGCAGTTGTAGGCCATTCGGCCCTTCGAGCCTGCACCATCATTCAATATGATCATGGCTGATCATGCAACTTCAGTACCCCATTCCTGCTTTCTCTCTATACCCCTTGATCCCTTTAGCCGTAAGGGCCGCATCTAACTCCCTTTTGAATATATCTAACGAACAGGCCTCAACAACTTTCTGTGGTAGAGCATTCCACAGGTTCACAATTCTCTGAGTGAAGATGTTTCTTCTCATCTCAGTCCTAAATAGCTTACCCCTTATCCTTAGACTGTGACCCCTGGTTCTGGACTTCCCCAATATCGGGAACATTCTTCCTGCATCTAACCTGTCCAATCCCGTCAGAATTTTATATGTTTCTATGAGATCCCCTCTCATTCTTCTAAATTCCAGTGAATATAAGCCTAGTCGATCCAGTTTCTCCTCATATGTCAGTCCTGCCATCCGCGAATCAGTCTGGTGAACCTTCGCGGCACTCCCTCAATAGCAAGAATGTCCATCCTCAGATTAGGAGACCAAAACTGTACGCAATATTCTAGGTGAGGCCTCACCAAAGCTCTGTACAACAGCAGAAAGACCTCCCTGCTCCTATACTCAAATCCTCTCGCTATGAAGGCCAACATGCCATTTGCCTTCATCACTGCCTGCTGTACCTGCATGCCAACTTTTAATGACTGATGCACCATAACACCCAGGTCTCGTTGCACCTCCCCTTTTCCTAATCTGTCACCATTTAGATAATATTCTACCTTCCTGTTTTTGCCACTAAAGTGAATAACCTCACATTTATCTACATTATACTGCATCTGCCATGCATTTGCCCACTCACCTAACCTATCCAAGTCACCCTGCAGCCTCTTAGCATCCTCCTCACAGCTCACACTGCCACCCAGCTTAGTGTCATCTGCAAACTTGGAGATATTCCATTCAACTCCTTCGTCTAAATTATTAATGTATATTGTAAATAGCTGGGGCCCAGCACTGAACCTTGCGGTACCCCACTAGTCACTGCCTGCCATTCTGAAAAGGACCTGTTTATTCCTACTCTTTGCTTCCTGTCTGCCAACCAGTTCTCTATCCATGTCAATACATTACCCTCAATACCATATGCTTTAATTTTGCACACTAATCTCTTGTGTGGGACATGGTCAAAAGCCTTTTGAAAGTCCAAATACACCACATCCACTGGTTCTCCCTTGTCTGCTCTACTAGTTACATCCTCAAAAAATTCTAGAAGATTTGTCAAGCATGATTTCCCTTTCATAAATCCATGCTGACTTGGACCGATCCTGTCACTGCTTTCCAAATGTGCTGCTATTACATCTTTAATAATTGATTCCAACATTTTCCCCACGACCGATGTCAGGCTAACCAGTCTATAATTCCCTGTTTTCTCTCTCCCTCTTTTAAAAAGTGGAGTTACATTAGCTACCCTCCAATCCATAGGAACTGATCCAGAGTCTATAGAATGTTGGAAAATGACCACCAATGCATCCACTATTTCTAGGGCCACTTCCTTAAGTACTCTGGGATGCAGACTATCATGCCCTGGGGATTTATCACCCTTCAATCCCATCAATTTTCCTAACACAATTTCCTGACTAATAAAGATTTCCTTTATTTCCTCCTTCTCACTAGACTCTCGGTCCCGTAGTATTTACGGAAGGTTATTTGTGTCTTCCTTCGTGAAGACAGAACCAAAGTATTTGTTCAATTGATCTGCCATTTCTTTGTTTCCCATTATAAATTCACCTGATTCTGACTGCAAGGGACCTACATTTGTCTTCACTAATCTTTTTCTCTTAAATATCAATCGAAGCTTTTGCAGTCAGTTTTTATGTTCCCAGCAAGCTTACTCTCATACTTTATTTTCCCCCTCCTAATTAAATCCTTTGTCCTCCTCTGCTGAATTCTAAATTTCTCCCAGTCCTCAGGTTTACTGCTTTTTCTGGCCAATTTATATGCCTCTTCCTTGGATTTAACACTATCCCTAATTTTCCTTTTTAGCCACGGTTGAGCCACCTTCCTCGTTTTATTTTTATGCCAGACAGGGATGTACAATTGTTGAAGTTCCTCCATGTGATCTTTAGATGTCTGCCATTGCCTATCCACCGTCAACCCTTTAAGTATCATTCGCCAGTCTATCCTAGCCAATTCATGTTTTATACCATTAAAGTTACCTTTCTTTAAGTTCAGGACCCTACTCTCTGAATTAACTTTGTCACTCGCCATCTTAATGAAGAATTCTACCATATTATGGTCACTCTTCCCCAAGGGGCCTCGCACAATAAGATTGCTAATTAATCCTCTCTCATTACACAACACCCAGTCTAGGATGGCCAGCTCTCTAGTTGGTTCCTCGACATATTGGTATTACTGAGGGTGCCCTCTTCTGTTTTTTGCTCTTGAAATGCTATCAAATATATTCCAACTGTCGTATATATATTTATAAATGGTATTCTCCACATGAACCCTCCAATCAAACTAACCTGATGATTCTAGTGTGTGCTACCCATTGTCATAATGCAGTTACTTTTGCAGCAATTAGTTTTATTGGGGAATTTAGTAATAGAAAATCAATACAATACAAAATGCATTTTGTTGTTTGATTGTTTGCTTTCTTTGGACAGATCTTGTCACGGTGCTTTGTCTTTGGATTGTGATCAAAGCTGCTTATTTCACATTATAGTCTCATGTAACCTATTCTAGAAATAATTCAGACTGTGAGTACAATTTTTGTCAGCATAAATTCAAGGGTAAAGTTTGGTGTTACTGAATATATTCATTCTGATACTGAAGCAGCAAGGAACATTGCTAACCCACATATAAATGAGATGTAAATTTGATATGCACCTTTTGCACAACCAATTGCTGGAAGGAGCACCGAGGAATAGAAATGGTGTGTGTCATTTCTCTCCACCCAGTAAAATTGTTCATCAATTTTTTAAATTGCAGACCCCTACCCTGTTAGACATAGACAATTGTTTGTTACATTGTGTGTGCAAGGGGGAAGGAGGAGGGGGGGGGGGGGAGATGTGTAAAATGGCATTGAGGTCAGGCTATCGTACTGTACTCATTTAAATTGTATTATACAACATGAAGTAATTCTCAATTAATTGGAGCAAAAGAAATGGTCATGGACTTGAACATAAGCAAATTCCTAGCCTTCCCCTTAACTGCACTCCATTAAAGTGGCGACAGCCAGACGTCCTCCCCTATCCCACCCAATCAAGGTAGGTTGTGCCACTATGAACAAACTCAGGTACTCACTGAGGTTAAGTCAACAGGAAGTCAAAGTCTGGTCCCTGTTTCTGGGTTATTACAAATGACAGGATGACACAAACACTCCTACATAGCTCAGGCACCACACTGCAGGAACATACATCAAAGCTCACATGATTTTAAAAAATCACTATGATTTAGAGATTACAGACTAAAATAATATCATCACTGATACTGTGGACAATTTCAACACATTCAGGTATAGCTACCATTTATCAAGGCTGGCTGCTAAAGTTGGCACTTTTAAATTTGCGCTATCTGTCCCATTCAATCATGCGTACCATGAAAATAGTGTATTGTAATGTACTGTAACTCAACAATTATAATTAATGGTAAACTATGTTGAGCTAACTGATTCAGAATCACAGATATAAGAAATATTTTACTATAGCATAGTACTGACCAAACAAAACCCAAAGATCTCACCAAATGACTTACTAATCAAAATAATGTATCTTTTACTGTTAAAAGTTCCATTCTGAAAATAAAACCTGCTTCAACTGAACAGCCAAGCCACATCATTGGTCATTTATTATGTCAAAGGAAAGCTTAAAAAAACACAAAAGTAATACAAGTATCATGCTGTGTAATAGCAAGTTGGAGTTGCTGGGTTTGCTCGGTGAATATAACCGTGCCATTTTTTTAAATCTGGTGCCAGTGTTACACTCCAAATGCAGCAACTTCAATGTATGTTGCTTAAGTCAGCAAATTAGCTTGTGCAAATTAGCACTGCACAGAGTGAAATTCAGTACTGGGGAAAAGGGGGCTACAGTTCACAGTGTAAAACTACTGATTTTGACTGGTACATTTCCTTTAATTTATCACAGTGTTACTTTCATTGTGCCAGTTCTATAAAGTACAGTAAATAAAAATTGTTTTTCACAACCACTAACCCTCTGAGTGGGTCTGTACTAAACAGTTTAAGGCACTGCTCTAACACTGGTGCCTCAACATTAAAATTGGATCCTATTCGTTCGATTATTTTGATTGGTAAATAACATGTTTTTAATACATAAATTTACTTTATAATAGTTCTTCAAAAAAAAACAGCTTACAGTTGGTGTTTTGTTAACCGACTGAAATGTCGGTTGATGGCAGTTCTGCAGATCAATTGTTCTGAGCAGGTCTGTGCTGGTCCTGAATAGAATTTTGATTCGTGTAAAAGGATTTTTTGGTCAATAATGTTAGAGCTGCAATCCAGAAATGATAGCTTATTAAACAAAACAGGCTGCACTCACGATCTGCTGCAGCCTTTACTGTCATAGGCGTAATCTACAGCTTTGTGTAGAAGAGTTTATTTTTGAATAGTGCAGATCCGATTTTGTCACTATCGTAACAGCTTATCCTATTCCAATCTGCTACCATCATTATACTATCTTTCACCTTTCTGATAGGATACTGATGTCCTTTGAAAGAGATACCTGACAGACATTTTACCTTATGTTACAGTGCACTCATAAATACCATAGCCTGGCAGAACTAATTCCTCCTTAAAGGGCATCAGCACGCCTTTTGAAACATTTTGGTGCAGGTCCAGTTTCTGGGACAGCCTGTCCTGAAAACTCAGGAGCACAGCCACCACACTAACTGCTGGCAATGTAATCTATTGCAATATAAACACTCTTAAGTAAATTTTTTCACCCTCCTTTTTGCCAGTAATTTTCTTCCCTTTCCACCCTTCTTTAAGGTGTTAACGCGTTGCTTGGTGCATATTCCACAGGCACTCTCTAGCACTCCTGCAGACCACCAAATACAAGATCTCATGGTACTATTCAAAGAGCAGGGGAGTTCTCCTGGTGTCCTGGCCAATATTTACCTTAGCCCACATTACTAAAACTGATGATCTGGTCATATATTTAATTGTTGTTTGTGGGACCATGCTGTGTGCAAATTGGTTGGCACATTTCCCCACATTACAGCAGCGACTATACTTCAAAAGTACTTCATTGGCTGTGAAGCACTTTAGGATGTCATTGGGCTATGAAGGGAACTATATAAATGCAAGACCTTCCCTTTGTTCCTGTAATGCCTTCTTCCATATCATTAAAATAAATGGTGGAGCAACAGACCTAACACAGATTCCTGTTGGAACTCCACAAGTTACTAGCCCCCATGTCTGTCTATGTGAATGATTGAGTTGGAGGAGGAGGAGTAGTAGCAATTGTTTCAGTATCCTGACAAATATATGCCGAGGAACCAGTCGAATCCTTAACACTCTCACTAGGAGCTGTCAGGAGTTTACCTCTCAGTGTAAGTCTAGGAATGACTGCTGTCTGGGTCAGCTTGCCAAACCGTCCTTACACTAACCCGTTTAGATTAAAATTGAGCTTTAGTTCAACCCTCGGTTATGATACTTACAAACCTCTGAAATAAATGAATTAACCCTTTCTTGAAGAATCATCAAGGCCGATGTCAGACAATCAGTCATGCAGTAAAAGATTGTTTATTTGTTACAAAATCAAAAATTAGGGATAAAGTTGGGTACATAAATACTTAACAGATATGAAAATATGTAGTCAGAGTTATCCAGCTTTCTAAATCACAAATCATTGATGGACCGAGTTAACAAAATGACTATCCAAAGTTATTCTGGCAATTCAGAATTTCATTCTAGATTAGGAGTGTCAGCTGTGGCTCAGTTGGTTGCACTCTTTCCTCTGAATCAGAGCATTGTGGGTTCAAGTCCCACTCCAGATACTTGAGCACAAAATTGAGGCTGACACTCCAGTGCAGTACAGAGGGAGTGCTGCATTGTCTTTCAGATGAGATGTTAAACTGAAGCCCCATCTATCCATTACACTGGATGTAAAAGATCCCACAGCACTATTTCAACAAAGAGCAGGGGACTTCACCCCAGTGTACTGGCCAATATTTATCCAACATCACTAAAATACTGGTCATGATCAGACTGCTGTTCATGGGATCTTGCTGTGTGCAAATTGGTTGCCACATTTCCTACACTATAGCAGTGACTACATCAAAAGTACTTAATTGGCTGGAAAGCACTTGGGATGTCCTGAGGTCGTGAAAGGTGATATATAAATGCAAGCCTTTCTTCCTTTCATTAACGGGTATTAAATCTGGGAGTGAGCAGAGTCTGAGATTATTACAGTTGGTGAGGTTATTTTAGTGTTAAACCCCTAAATAGCTGACAGTTAACAGCACTATCAGTACCCTATCAGTTCTTACAGCAACAATTTCTTTATTTACAAATGTTTCTCTGCTAGCTTCCTTTAAGTGGTGTCAGGGACCAGTCCCCAAACAGGCAATAGCAGGGGTAATGCTGGCTGCACTCTGGACTTAAGAGCATGAATAATATGTGCTGCCTAGGACTGCAACAGGCATGTGCAGTGTGCGCCCTGCCCCTTGCATATCCATTTTTGGCACGATTGAATTTCTAGGCCACAATCATTACTGGAATTCCATCAACCACAAACACTGTAGCTTCTTCAAAAAATTTGATTAAGTTGGTGAGACATGACCTCCTTGTCCAGAAATCATGCTGGGATTTGCTAATCACCTCTTTTTAGATGATCAAAAAATGCATCTCTAATAATACCTTCTGGGAACTTCAGTATACATGAAGTTAAACTAATGGACCTATAGTTTCCTAGCTTTGACTTACTGCTCTTTTTAAATATCTCTCCTGGCCATTGGAACAACCCCAGACCTCAGTGAACTGTTAAATATATGAGCCAGTGACTTGCACAATACATTACTTTCAGCACCCGAGGGTAAATGCCATCAGTGCCAGCAGCTTGATTTGTTTTAACAGCCCTCGTTCTAGCAAGGACTATTTCTGTACCTACATTCTATTTTAGCTTCTCATCTATGTAACAGTATTGATAACTCAGCTTCATCTACAGTCGTGAAGACTGATGGAAAGTAACCATTTAAAATCTTAACCATATCTTGGGGACTACACCCAAATCTTCCCGGAAGAATCACTCAACGTCCCGATACAGACCTTGATGGCATTCTGTCTACTAATGGAGCAAAAAAAGGGCCTGGCTATCACTGTCATACACATCCACTATCCCCTTTTCCATTGCTGTTTTGGCCAAAATCATAGCAAACCTTTTTGTCCTCAACTGAATCCGATACCTATTCTCTTGAGAGCTGTTTATCATGTCGCTGGTAAAATATTTCTGCTTTAGTTTAATTTGTCTTTGGCCAAGTTAGCCATTTTGTTTCACCATGGAGTAATTTTCATCTTTACTGTCTGGGTGGACACACAAAGCTTATTTATGCATAAGACTGGTTTTAAAATTTTCCATTTGTCATCAGTCCTATAATGATCTCTACTTAGTAGTAACCCCCAGTCAAACTAACTCAAATCCTCTGACATTTTTGTAAACTTATTCCTCTTATGGTCTGGCATGAGCACGACATTGTCAGCAACATTCACTTGGTTGCTCAACTTAAATGTAATGATGTTAGAGTCCTTTCGGCCAGTTAAACATCGGCCCCGGAGTCCTTTCGGCCGGTTAAGCGCCGGCCCCAGAGTCCCTTCGGCGGGTTAAACATTGGCCTCGGAGTCCTTAATCCAATCCAACTCGGGAGCTGCAAAGCAACATTACAGGCAGCTCAAGGCTGAGGTCCAACAAAAAACCCGGTACCTAAAGAACAGGTGGTGGGTGGAGAAAGAACAAGAGATACAGCAACTGGCCGACAGCCATGATATGCGAGGATTCTTCATCGCAGTCAAGGCCACCTACAGTCCAAACTCCCAAGGTTCCACCCCACTACTGGCCAAGAATGGGGAAACACTCATCAAGGACACCAAGGCTGTCAGGGCCTGCTGGAAGGAGCACTTTGAAGATCTCCTCAATCGAGACTCTGCCTTTGACTCGAGTGTTCCCGACTCCATCCCGCAGCATGCGACCCGCCACCACCTCAGTGAAACCCCAACGTTGCACGAGGTAGGAAAAGCCATAAAACTGCTCAAGAACAAAAGGCTACGGGAGCGAATGTAATCCTGCTGAGACGCTAAAGTATGGTGGAGAGGCGCTGTTGGCACGGATACATGACCTCATCTCTCTCATCTGGAGGGAGGAGAGCATGCCGGGGGATCTCAGAGATGCAGTGATTGTGACCATCTTTAAAAAAAGAGACAAGTCCGTCTGCGGCAATTACAGGGGAATCTCCCTGCTATCAGCCACTGGGAAAGTTGTCGCTAGAGTTCTCCTCAACCGTCTTCTCCCTGTGGCCGAGGAGCTCCTCCCGGAGTCACAGTGTGGATTTCGTCCCCAATGGGGCACAACGGACATGATTTTTGCAGCGCTGACAGCTGCAGGAAAAATGCAGGGAGCAGCACCAGCCCTATGCGTGGCCTTTTTCGACCTTACAAAGGCCTTTGACACTGTCAACCGCGAGGGTCTTTGGAGCGTCCTCCTTCGTTTCGGATGCCCCCAAAAGTTTGTCAACATCCTTTGCCTGCTCCATGACGACATGCAGGCCGTGATCCTTTACAGACCCAATCCATGTCCGGACTGGAGTCAAACAGGGCTGCGTCATCGCTCCAACCCTCTTCTCAATCTTCCTCGCTGCCATCCAACACTCTTCTCAATCTTCCTCGCTGCCATGCTCCACCTCACAGTCAACAAGTTCCCTGCTGGAGTGGAACTAAACTACAGAACCAGTGGGAAGCTGTTTACCCTATGCCGCCTCCAGGCCAGGTTCTAGACCACCCCAACCTCTGTCGTTGAGCTACAGTACACGGACGATGCCTGCGTCTGTGCAAATTCTGAGGCTGAACTCCAGGATATAGTTGACGTATTTACTGAGGCATACGAATGCATTGGCCTTACGCTAAACATCCGTAAGACAAAAGTCCTCCACCAGCCTGTCCTCGCCGCACGGTGTGCTGGGAGAAATAGTGGGCATACGACCAAGGAATTTATTTGTGTATGTGGGGATTCACTCGCGTGTGTTCAGAGGGGGTCTCCATTGCTTTCTATAGGTGGTGGAAGGATGTCGGGGATGGGGTGGTATGGGATCGCAGCGGGGAGGCGTGTGTGACCGCCAATCCCCGGGTACCAGTAAACGCCACCGGGAAAGAAAACCCCCACCCACGGCCAAGCCCACCGTCCCACACGGGTGCCCGACAACAACCAGGGGGCCGGGGAATGGTTTAGTGTTGGTCCCTACCAAGAAACTACCTTATCAGGGGGTACACTACGCGGTGGCATCAGTGGTGCTAAATCTGACAGAAGTCCGCCAACCTACGTGGTGTCCCCGGGAAACCGAGCTGTTATACTAGGCTCTGCTGCGGGAGATGTTCCGGAAGTTCTATGAACTGGACTTCGGGGATGTCAAAGTGACAGACTTGTATAAACAGTGGGATAGGGCCGAACCGGGCAGGCAGAGGTGTGGCACTTTATATGACATTTTCACAGGGTTTAACACTGGGGCCTCCGCCATAAACAGTTTGGATAACATGCAGCTGGCTCTCCAGATAAATGGGTTAAAGAATCAGCTGCGCAAAATCCTGGGGGATGAGAATACCGGAGTGGGATCCGCGCTCCACGAAGAGGTGGCAATGACAGTTCACTTAAAGGAGATTATCTCTCAATTGGAGGCACAGGCCAGGGCTGTAAACGCCTTGATTCGGGAGGATAGAAACGCCTCTGATCAAGCCGCCCAAAATGAGGTGTGCATGCTCTATGGGGCCTGGTTGCTGGGAGAGGGACGGAGTAACCTCGAGGATCTGAGACAGGGACAGGTCCCCTCCTGGATCAGCAACCAGCACTTAGCAGCACTGCACCCTTATGATAATGTTTTGAGTCCTTGCCAACTTCGTGTAGCGTCGGAAGCCTACCTGGTACCGGTGGACTATGGAAAGTCAAACCATACCATCATGGGTGTGGTGGTCAGGATGCCCATGATGAGGGCGTCCCCACGACCAGCACCCCTGTACCGAGTGGAGAATGTGGGAGTCATTCGTGGAGGGGTGCATGTTCGATTCCAAGAGGTCCCACCTTATGTCACAATGTGGTAGCACACTGTGACAGGTACAGACCTCTTGGGTTGTCGGAGCAGGGGAGCACAGGTAATCCTGTGCCCCCAGCACTTGAACACTTTTGCAAGGCCACAATGCGGGTTCAGCACTGCTGGGGCAGAGCCTATCAATTGCACAATGGAGGTAATGGCCCCTAACCACATGCCTCCACAGGTAGCATATGTTGTCGGTGGGACATACTGTGTCACCACAAGTGCCCAACGGTATGAACACGGACCGGGAAGGTGGTGTCCAATACCGTACAGCAGCTTTTGCTTTAAACCCAGGGCAGAGGTTCAAGTGGCATACACCAGAATCACACTCATCCCTGAACCTTCCACAATTCACCTCACGGTACAAAACAACCTCAGCCACCTACAACAATATGTCGCCCATTTTGGCTATCCCATTGACCCACTACCTGAGAAACTTACAGCCCTCCTCCAGGCAGTGGATTTGTCTCAAAAACATTTTTACACCATGGAGCAGAAAACTGAAATTCTAGCAGGGGAGATTGCCCAGATTAAACCCCCAGCATGGTGGGATTTGGGGATACGGGCAGACATACCTGTGTGGATCCGGGTGGGATCGCATGCCTTAGTAATCGGCCAACTTCTGATTGTAGCATATCTGCTACAAGCTGTAAGCTCAGGAGAAAAAGAAAAAGAAAGCAGTTCCTCAGGCTACTACACAGACAGGAGAGCCGTTGCTAAACACTCAAGGCTTGACCGCGACACTAGGCGGTTTTTGTTATTCCCAGGGATGACTGCATTTTCATACATGGCCCCTGGGGAGTTTGCAGGGCAGGTTTCTTTGTTTTACGGTTAAGACTGAAATGAGACTCAATGTACAATTACTGCTGTAACCTTAAGTATATATATGTATATTGCTGTCGAATATTGTAACCTGTTGGATTCTGTGTTTTGTACCGCGTTAAAAGGAATTATGATATATATCGATGTGATCAGTTTAGAGTTAAACTGGGGAAAGTTGGGCAATTTGGGAAACCTAGGGTTTTCTGAACTTTGACACACTCGAGTGATGTGTGTTAGATGGGGGATTATGTAGGGGAGGACGAAAACCCCCTCATTTTACCCAGAAGGAAAAAGCTGTGGGATCGGTCTGTGCTGTGAATTGAAACCGAGACGGTTTGACTTTGGCAGAGCAGTGATTGGACAGGGGAGGACACTGGAGGGCCAATGGTGGGACAGAGTCAGCCCGAAGCATGGGGCTTTCAAGCCAATGGGAGAGCACTTGCTCGAAAACTGTGGGACTGACTCATAGCCATTATCGGGCTATTGTCTTCCCCATGTTTACAGTATGGAAGGAAATTATGCAGACTTTCAGAAAACTAGGGAACCCAAAAAAAAACAAGGGCCTACACAATGGCTACAGGAGGCCAACCCAATTAACACCTACTCAAACCTTGAGTAGGTTAGAAAAACTGAATTGGAGGAAAATTATGCAGACCTTCAGAAACCAGGGAACCCAAAACAACCCAAGGGCCTACACAATGGCTACAAGAGGCCAACGCAATCAACACCCACTCAAACCTTGAGTAGGTTAACATCAGTGGAAAAAACCCGCAATAATCTAAAACTGCTGCATTTTTCAACATCACAAAGCCCACCAATGGGAAGAATCGATTTCAGCAGGAGAGGTGGACTGGATAATCTGGCTATAAAAAGGAGTTTCTGACGTAGTGTGGGTGGTTCCCAGCTCTCGTGATCCAACAACCAGCAAGCCTCTCGACACTGAAGGAAAACCAGTGTCCGAAGACACCGAAGATAGAAGAAACAAACCACCAGACTGCAGAAGGCACAGTAGTGAGTATAACCTCTGGTCCTCGGAACTCCCAACTCAGTTAGGCCAGGAAAGGTGGGAGGTTGGGCATTGTACTGCTAAACCTGTGTAAAGGTTTTCGTTGTGTCCGTTTAGTGGGATTTAGGGGGATTGTTTCGTTGGTGTATTGCTGTTTGTTGAGATACACCTTGTCAAATAAATTGGAAGCCTAAGTTCCTCTTGGAATCACCTTGTCTCAGTTCTATTGTATTACATCTCCTGATCGTGAGTCTTATGTCAGAACAGTGTAAGGGAAGCTAGGAGCGCCGTGGAAACGCTCAACTGTGTGTCACAGGCTAGGAAAGAAGGGGTTAGGAGTGTTTGACACTCATAGGTGCCTCACAGGCTAGGCATAAGCTGTGGGGACGCACGAGTCTCAAAACGCCCCTTCATAAGCTGTGGACACAGTCTCTCCAGGGGTGCTCTTGCAGCACTCAGGGTACCTCACAGGCCAGGCATAAGCTGTGAGGGCAGAAGCCCAGAGAGAGCCACCCAAGGCACAACAACACTCCCTGAGAACCCCTTACAGGGACTGCCTATGATGATGAATGATTTTATGGTCACTGTTGTCCAGGTGTTTCCCCATGTGGTTGTCCAATTCCACATTGGGGTCACTGCTAAGAATTAGATCAATACATGAAGCCCTAAGCTCTGGAATTTCCTCCCTAAACCACTCCGACTTTCTACCTCTTGTTTCTCCTCTAAGACGCTCCTTAAAACCGACCTCATCTGCCCACTAGTTGGCATGCAGGTACAGCAGGCGGTTAAGAAAGCAAATGGCATGTTGGCCTTCATAGCGAGGGGATTTGAGTACAGGGGAAGGGAGGTGTTGCTACAGTTGTACAGGGCCTTGGTGAGGCCACACCTGGAGTATTGTGTACAGTTTTGGTCTCCTAACTTGAGGAAGGACATTCTTGCTATTGAGGGAGTGCAGCGAAGGTTCACCAGACTGATTCCCGGAATGGCGGGACTGACATATCAAGAAAGACTGCACCAACTGGGCTTGTATTCACTGGAGTTCAGAAGAATGAGAGGGGATTTCATAGAAACGTTTAAAATTCTGACGGGTTTAGACAGGTTAGATGCAGGAAGAATGTTCCCAATGTTGGGGAAGTCCAGAGCCAGGGGTCACAGTCGAAGGATAAGGGGTAAGCCATTTAGGACTGAGATGAGGAGAATCTTCTTCACCCAGAGAGTGGTGAACCTGTGGAATTCTCTACCACAGGAAGTTGTTGAGGCTAATTCACTAAATATATTCAAAAAGGAGTTAGATGTAGTCCTTACTACTAGGGGGATCAAGGGGTATGGCGAGAAAGCAGGAATGGGGTACTGAAGTTGCATGTTCAGCCATGAACTCATTGAATGGCGGTGCAGGCTCGAAGGGCCAAATGGCCTACTCCTGCACCTATTTTCTATGTTTCTATGTTTCTATATAGCTCCTCATGTGACTTGGTGTCAAATTCTGTTTGATAACATTCCTGTGAAGCAACTTGCGACGTTTTACTACGTTAAAAGTGCTATATAAATACAAGTTGTTGTTGAGTTTCCTTGGTATCTTCTATAACATGTTGTGTAAGAAAGCAAACATTTATAACATCCACAAATATTTCAACCTACCCCCTCAAATACTTGCTTGACCACTAGTGGATCACTGCATACCTGGAAAATTTTCATTCTCAATTACCATAAACATTATCTGATTCTGTTAATTATCTTAATTGGTGCCCAGGACACCTCACCCTAATGAGCTGGTTACCGATCATGAATTTTGAACCAATAGCTTGATCCAACTGCACCCAAATTGATTCAGCACTTTTCAACTTCTCAGGCGGTCCCTCGTATTGAGGATGACTACTCTGCAGATGAATACATTCTCTTTCATGATACAGAACAACATCCCTTCCTTTTTGTCCTATTCTGTGTTTTCAGAATCCCTTATATTCCTTTAACTGAAATTCTGCCCCATCATTAACACTAAGGAATATCTTGATTTCTGCTAGGGTTCCCCTTTACTAAAAGTCTGGAGTTTGTTGCTTCCAGTAGGGGTTATTGTACAGCCACACCTCCGGAACCGCAAGTTTTGTGAGCTTAGCTTGCTAACCAAAAGAGAGACAAGCCCTTGCTGCAAAGGTAACCAGAGTCAGAGACATGTTAAATGGCAATGGAGCAGGATGGATGTTGCCGGAGATGTTAACTGCCCAGATGTCCTGACATTATGTCCATTCTGCAGCCAAATCTGTCCAGGAACTAAAGTCTGCACTTGACCCTGGATCCATTTGGTGTATCAAGGAGGGTTAAGCACATGGAGTGTTTCCATTTAACTTCACCCACTTTCAGACAGAGTTACCCATTAGTGCAAGACTATGAAGTCCCCCTCAAGAGCCACCACCTCACAACTTGAGCCTCAGAATTTCCCTCCATGCCATTACATTCTGCCTGTAAAGATTTTCTACCCACTGCTGTTGCACCCACTCCACTTTCCTTTCCCTCGTGTTCCAACCTGACACACCCAGGTGCAAGATGCCGACTGGTGGGGCTAGTGTCCCCAGTTGAAAATCTTTTATTCAGGGTTGGTATCACTGGGGACCTTGTGCAGTGGAGGCTACACGGGATAATGGCGGCAAATGCTTTTTAGAGCTACTTCATTGATGTCCTGGCACATGCCCATTTTAAGGCCAGAACAAAATTGAATTTCAAACTATGTAATGTCAGAGGTTGCAGACCCTTTTCCATTAACTTAAGGGAATTGTCCTCAATTTCATTTCACATTTTACACCCACATTCCTTGGCCTAGAAATTCAGGAGCACCCTTTTGAAGTGAGGCCAAGGAGGCAAGAAGGAGGGAGATCGGGGGTTGGGAACCAGGGGTCGTGAAAATTATTATTACTATGTGTTCCCCCCTCCCTGGGCCCGTCTCAATCCTTGGCGGCACTTTGGCGAGGATCGCATTTGCCGCCGAGGTGGGGAGCTCCCGCCCGCTGCTGCCCAGATTCAGGGCGTAAGTCAGTTTTTTGCCGCCGGGTGGTACTGACATATCTTTTAGAGGAAACTTCCTGGAAAAGTACCGGCAGGTCTCCCGGCTGTCCTCTGGACAGCACTTGGGGGGCACTTGGGCGGGCCTTAGCTTTCACCAAGTTTGGGCCCCAGGACATGAGCACATTATCTACACTGACACTGTATGCAGCGCTGAGTGCTGCAGTCTTTCAGGTGAGATGTTAAGCCGAGAATGTGTAATATTTGCACCTTGAGTTCATTTGAATTTTTTTGAGTAAGTATGTAGGACTAGACCACCATAAAAGAGAAAGGAAAAAGAGACAGGATGGTGGAGAAGGAAACCCTGAAGATAGTTCACAATAAAATAGATGAATAACCTGCCTGTCTGCAGCTATAACTGAATTTTGTTTTAAAGCTTTAATACAAGTGTTTATTTAGTTCAGATTCAGGGGGTGCCAATGTCTGTGTCCTAGCTCTTGATATTGACATTACTGGACCTTGTTTATTATGCATCTACAATTCTGCAGCCATGTCAGTTTCCCTGAATCCGACCATCACTATAAAAGTAGCTGACTGATACGCAGTCCATCTGAGTAGTCTCTTTTCAACCTTGGGACTTGAGTTTGAATTCATTCAAGATTTAAAAGATGAAAGCTTCTTCTCTCTGATGCTGTGACAGTTCTAAGTGCAATTGATTTTGGCAGCCTCTGATTGATTTACAGAGTCAGGGATGGTCTCTTTATGTCAGCATTTATGCCCCTCCCCCTCCCCCTCCCCCACCCCACTGCTGAAAAATAACTCATTTCAACATGTCCAGGATTGCCAACAAATTACCTGTATTTCCTACTTCCTGGAATCAACAATACAATAGAGAAAAATTAGATCTGTCACTCTGATGATAAAATGAGGTCAAACTCTACTAATCTGACATTGTCTAAGCAGAACTGTAAATATGTGTATAAAGAAAATGATTCCAACTTCTGGCACAAAACAACAACTGAGATATGCTGCCTGTGGGCAAAACTTCACACCAAGAGATCACAATTTGAAAATTCACCCAAATATCTTTACCGCAGCAAATGGATTAGTAAAGTTTATCTTGTCTGGCCAAAGGTTTCATTCATTCATCTGTCAACGAGATATAAAGTCCAAGCAATGTGCTATATAGTCAGGTAGTAGAAGGAAAAGATGCAAAGTATGGACTTCTTCTCATCTTTTCCCAACAATGACCAACAGGAATAAAAACAGGAAATACTCAGCAGATCAGGCAGCATCTGTGGAGAGAGAACCAGAGTTATTGTTTCAGGTCGATGACCCTTTGACCAACAGGGGTCTTGTAGACTCTTGTCTTTGCATGCTGAAAGTCACAATCTACCCCAACGTGTGAAATGGTACTGGTATTCTATTACTCTAAGCATTCAGTATGTCATAAATTAGAGCCAATTAGTTGAAATCCATATTATGATGTATAGTATAATAAGCAAGAATAGTGCTGGTTTTCATTTAGTTTGACCAGACACTGGTTAGTGTATATATTTACAATCTATTTTTCATTTTGAATCTATTCCAATAATGCACTATGATCAATTTTATGAGATAATTGCCCATTTGTAGGCATGGTAACCAATTTTTTTGATTACGTGGGTTTGAAGAGAAAAGAGTTGCAGAAACATTGCAAAACAGGTGTGAACTATTAATAATCAAGGCTTTTGCACACTACAATATCATGGCATCAAATTCAGAGTTGACAATACATTGGTAAGTCAGAAATGAAAATCAACTTTGCAAATGCATGTCAGTTATGGTGATTTGAACTACTGACAGAAAAATGAGGAGATTGCATTAGAATTTATGCCATTTTCAGCCAAAATTTAAAATATCATGTTAGGTTTACAAATTGAGGAATTCCTCTGCCTCCAGTAGACAATTAAGCTAAGATAAACATTCACCACCAAAGCCCCTAAAACAGTAATGCAAATTCAAATCTTGTTTGCCAACAAAACCTAGTGAAACTGTATGAATTTATACAGATTCTATGATGCAAATGATCAGGAAATTGTTCAGTGTTTTGGAATTTTAGAATCAATTATTAAATATTCTAATAAACACTCCTACTTGTCTTCTTGTCATGACATGGCTTCTATTGTGGCAGCCATGTCAGCCCAAGATTGCTTCAAGTTGTAATTTTCCTGGTATAGATTTTACAAGTTGCAGTGGTAACTCATCCCTCTGACTGTTTAATATATATGAGTTTCTATTCTTAGCTGTGGCTTTCTACAGCAAGAGTGTGGTGTTACAATTGCTGAAGGCTCCAGTATCATAAAGTACTGCAGAACAGTGAAACCTGTCTTCAAACCTGAGTGAACACCTGCAATTCTCCTGGAATATCCTTATGTTCAACATGAATTTACAATGATTTCGATTTTAACTGCCCCCACTTGCCGGAAATGGGGCGGGGGGACTGTTAAAATAAGATGGGTCACTTACCCTGCTCTAATTCCGCTGCCTTCCTGCTCTGTCATGATATTAACCTGCTCTTAACCAGCGGAGTCCTACTTTAAATATGCAAATCGGTTCCGATAATACCATCAGGATCCGATCTGCAATTTCAATTCGAGGCTTGAATAGGGGTTGGGGTCGGTGGCCCTGTCAGACAAACCTGTCAGGAGCTGGATTCTGGGTCAGAAGGTAAATTTAAAAAGTTTTAATTTAGATTTCCTTCTGAGTCAATAGGGGCAGGAGTGCTCCTCCGGACCTCACAAGCAAAACAAGGTCTTCTCTTTCGCAGGGTTACCCCCTCCTGATTCCTGCCAATACCATTCCTCCCCTCCTCCCAACCTCGCTCAGAGCCTCCCCCCACTCCTGATCCCTGCCCAGAGCGCCCCCCCACCCTGCCCAGAGCTCCCCCCTCCCCCCCCTCCCCACCCTACCCAGAGCTCCCCTCTCCTCACCCTGCCCAGAGCTCCTCCTCCCCCACCCCTATCCATGCCCAGGGCTCCTCCTCCCCATCCCTGCCCAGAGCACCCCCCCCCCCACCCTATCCAGAGCTCTCCCCTCCCCACCCTGCCCAGAGCTCCCCCCCTGCCCCACCCTGCTCAGAGCTCTCCCCTCCCCATCCATGCCCAGGGCTCCCCCTCCCCATCCCCATCCCTGCCCAGAGCTCCCTCCCTCCTCACCCTGCCCATTCCTTCCTCCCTCCCCATTCCTGCCCAGAGCCCCCCTCCCCATCCCTGCCCAGAGATCATCCTTCCCCAATCTTGCTCAGAGCTCCCTCCCTCCCCATCCCTACCCAGAGCTCCCCCCTCCCCATTCCTCCCCCCCCTCCCCATCCCTGCCCAGAGCTTCCCCTCCCTCCCCATCCCTGCTCAGAGCTCTCACCTTCCCATCCCTGCCCAGAGCTCCCCGCCTTACCCAGAGCTCCCCCTCTTCCCATCCCTGCCCAGAGCTGCCCCCTTCCCCCCTCAAATCCCTGCTAACAGCAAAGTAAAAGTGCACGTAGGAGATAAAATCCAAGGAAAAGTAATTGGAGATTAACCTCTCAGTAATTATTTGACTTGTTGCTGGATTACATATGGAACAAAGCCAAAAGTACAACGTAGCTCACAGAGTAGAACCCCTTTCCTGGAAGCCTGCACACAGCCCTGGTATTGACCTGGCTTCATTAGTCATGCAAAAAAAGCACCAGATGCAAGTGTGCAGAACAAATTCTGTCTGAAAACCATCAGAATGAGACAATGGCACCGAGTACTAATTGATATTTTTTCCTGTTCAGGATATTCACTGTTCAGTAACACTGTTTACAAGCCTGTTTTATGTTGACCTCAAATTGGCTGAAAGTATTGAAAAAACTGCTTGGTTGCCTGAAAAATTATTACATCTGTGGAACATTAGTCTTCGCAAAAATGCAAACACTGCTTGCAAATCTGTATTCTGTATCAGTGCGTTGCAGTAAGATCTGATCAAGTTAAAGACTGAATGGAGTATTTGCATCACCTAAATAAGATATGTTCACTTATGTTGGAAAACATGCTGAGATGGATACCGTGCCTCTCAATGCGTTTATTATCATTGGTTGCTTCCAAATTTGTATGAGCTACAAGGGCTACATGGTAAATTTAGAATTTACAGGTATAATCAAACACAGTATATTCATTTTATTTCTGAGCACAGTAGCTTATTTACATGATTGTGAATTGAATAGTTTTGCTCTGTATGGCAATATTAAAGCCTAGAAATTCGGCTCATTTGTGCCTCCCGTTGCTAATGGGCTGCAAACGACATTGCGACCAGGTGTGGCGCTGCTAACGAGGTGCTACTGCAGGGTTCAGAGACTCCAGGTTTTCTGACTTGGAGTTTAGATTTTATTGGCACAAATCAGGGAAAGAGGGCGGGCGATATTTGGGATAGAGGGAAGGAGGTCAGCCAAAGGCATAGTACAGACCCAGTGGATGGATGTGGCCTTGTTAATCAGTATCCACTCCACAAACACCAGCATGGCAACTCAGAGTGTATGAATTCCATCTTGTACCAATGCATTGTTGAACACTGTCTATAACTTACCAGAAATATCTAGCTGGTACCACAAGACCTTCATACCCGCTTTCCTTTCCTGCAAGTGTTCCTTGACTCAAAGCCTAACATGAAGGAAGGCAGTGAAAGCCTTACTTGATGACCTGGATTCTTGGCCACTATGCTAGTGCGTGATCCTTATGGCCACTAATGTGAAACCACCTCTATCTCACTGCCATTTCCTCCCAGAACCCTCAATAGTCAGGGTGGTTTGAAGGTCAGAATTTCACTCTACATTGGCTAACTGTTGCTGGGAGGGAAATACAGTTCTGGTAATTAAAGGCTGCAGCAAGTTAAAGGGCAACATCACTTTTCAACAAGATGGCATAAAGAGCAGCAGTACTGGTGATGTCAGCAGCTAGACGAGCCTCCAATGCATTTGCAGAGGTGCTGCTGGCTGAACTGACAGCCAGGAGGGATTGTCTGATGAATGCTGTCATTAGGAGATCCTATAGCGAGAGGTGCAGACTGTTTGAAGGGAGGTGGCAGAGCCAGTCAATGCAACCTCCATCATCCCAAGAACTGCCACATAGTGCAGGAAGAGGTTCAATGACCTCACCAGAGTAACCACGGTAAGTCAATACACATCCTCTGCCAAGCATACACTTTCACTCACCTCCTTACCTATCGTACTCTTTCTCCCACCACCTAGGTGTCAGGGAAACTTACTTCTGCAAAGAGCAACTTTACAAAATACTCAAGCATCTAGTTTACTCAAAACCACACTCCAATTCACTTTGCCTCCCACAAGGGCTTTTTCTAGTCTTTAAGGCCACTTCATTTAAAGGGACATAGCACTTCCACCTCTCATCATCATGGCATGCATGACCTCATTTAGGAAAAGTGTCCATGACACTCACAGCCGGTAATGATTTTTTTGTCCTCCTAAGAAAAATGTGTACAATCAGCACCATATGATAACTGGGGGAAGGACCACCATCACTGAAATCCCTGAGTCCACAGGAAGAGATGTTAGTACTACTAGGCAAATGTACAGGTGACCCTGTAGGAGAGAGTGAGGCTGGAGGTAAACTGGCAAGAAAAGGTTGGTAAAGGCTGGACATCATCTGTAGTTTGAGCGTTATGTGCTTTCTCAGATTGTTGCAATGTCTTTCCACTCATCTGCTATTTTTTCAAGAGTAACTGTCTGTGTGCACAGCTAAACAAACTCTTCTGTTTTACACGCAAGGAGTACCTTGAAGTAAGAGGCCAAGCATGCCACTGACTGTCGGGGTGCTTCCAGATCCACAGCTGCCTCTACGCCCTAGCCAAATGTGTCCAAGATCCAATATAGAGACACCTACTTGTAAGGAATTAGTTAGACAATCAGAATCATTTTCACCGGGATGTCACTGAGCACTAGTGAGGATGAGAACCCGAGAGTGAAAGGGTATGGTGCTATTCTGCCATGGAGGAGGAGAAATTACCACCCTCGGCTGAGGATCCTCGGCACCCAGATCTCAGGGGCTTAGTCTTCAAAAGAACAATGATTTGAGAGCCTTGATCTCAAGTGCAGGAAATAGAAGGTTTCTGCGCATATTGTTGAGATAATGGATAAATGTGAGGAGTCCATGACTTCCTATCTGCAACACATTACAGGAGGTTTCTCATGACATGCAGAACTCACTGGAGACTGCGACAACCTGAGCGATCGAGGCAGGAAGAACTTCTAAGGATATTGATGGCTTCCACAATAGTAGCTCATAGTGCTGCAATAAATGCTTTGAACAGGACTCTTTCACAGGGCTTATTGGGGCTGTTCATACTATGATGGCACCAACAAGTAGCATCTCAGAGTTTGTGCCCAGGACTTTCAGGTTGCAAGGATAGCATGAAGATAGAAATATAGAAATATAGAAACATAGAAACATAGAAACATAGAAAATAGGTGCAGGAGTAGGCCATTCGGCCCTTTGAGCCTGCACCACCATTCAATAAGATCATGGCTGATCATTCCCTCAGTACCCCTTTCCTGCTTTCTCTCCATACCCCTTGATCGCCTTAGCCGTAAGGGCCATATCTAACTCCCTCTTGAATATATCCAATGAACTGGCATCAACAACTCTCTGCGGCAGGGAATTCCACAAGTTAACAACTCTCTGAGTGAAGAATTTTCTCCTTATCTCAGTCCTAAATGGTCTACCCCTTATCCTAAGACTATGTCCCCTGATTCTGGACTTCCCCAACATCGCGAACATTCTTCCCGCATTTAACCTGTCCAGTCCTGTCAGAATCTTATACGTTTCTATGAGATCCCCTCTCATTCTTCTAAACTCCAGTGAATAAAGGCCCAGTTGATCCAGTCTCTCCTCATAACACAGTCCAGCCATCCCTGGAATTAGTCTGGTGAACCTTCGCTGCACTCCCTCAATAGCAAGAATGTCCTTCCTCAGATTAGGAGACCAAAACTGAACACAATATTCCAGGTGAGGCCTCACTAAGACCCTGTACAACTGCAGTAAGACCTCCCTGCTCCTATACTCAAATACCCTAGCTATGAAGACCAACATCCCATTTGCCTTCTTCACCGCCTGCTGTACCTGCATGCCAACCTTCAATCACTGATGAACCATGACACCCAGGTCTTGTTGCACCTCTCCTTTTCCTAATCTGCCACCATTCAGATAATATTCTGCCTTCGTGTCTTTGCCCCCAAAGTGGATAATCTCACATTTATCCACACGATACTGCATCTGCCATGCATTTGTCTACTCACCTAACCTATCCAAGTCACCCTGCAGCCTCTTAGCGTCCCCCTCACAGCTCACACCGCCACCCAGTTTAGTGTCATCTGCAAACTTGAAGATAGTACACTCAATTCCTTCATTCAAATCGTTAATGTATATTGTAAAGAGCTGGGGTCCCAGCACTGAGCCCTGCGGCACTCCACTAGTCACTGCCTGCCATTCTGAAAAGGACCCATTTATCCCGACTCTCTGCTTCCTGTCTGCCAACCAGTACTCTATCCACATCAGTACATTACCCCCAGTACCATGCGCTTTGATTTTGCACACCAATCTCTTGTGCGGGGCCTTGTCAAAAGCCTTTTGAAAGATCAAATGCACCACATCCACTGGTTCTCCCTTGTCCACTCTGCTGGTTACATCCTCAAAAAATTCCAGAAGATTCATCAAGCATGATTTCCCTTTCATAAATCCATGCTGACTTGGACCGATCCTGTCACTGCTTTCCAAATGCGCTGCTATTTCATCTTTAATGATTGATTCCAACATTTTCCCCGCTACTGATGTCAGGCTAACCGGTCTATAATTACCCGTTTTCTCTCTCCCTCCCTTTTTAAAAAGTGGTGTTACATTAGCTACCCTCCAGTCCATAGGAACTGATCCAGAGTCGATAGACTGTTGGAAAATCCTCACCAATGCATCCACTATTTCTAGGGCCACTTCCTTAAGTACTCTGGGATGCAGACTATCAGGCCCCGGGGATTTATCCGCCTTCAATCTCATCAATTTCCCTAACACAATTTCCCGCCTAATAAGGATATCCTTCAGATCCACTGTCCCCTAGTACATTCGGAAGGTTATTTGTGTCTTCCTTCATGAAGACAGAACCGAAGTATTTGTTCAATTGGTCTGCCATTTCTTTGTTCCCCATTATAAATTCATCTGAATCCGACTGCAAGTGACCTACGTTTGTTTTCACAAATCTTTTTCTCTTCACATATTTATAGAAGCTTTTGCAGTCAGTTTTTATGTTCCCTGCAAGCTTCCTCTCGTACTCTATTTTCCCCCTCCGAATTAAACCCTGAGTCCTCCTCTGTTGAATTCTAAATTTCTCCCCGTCCTCAGGTTTGTTACTTTTTCTAGCCAATTTATATGTCTCTTCCTTGGTTTTAACACGATCCTAATTTCCCTTGTTAGCCACGGTTGAGCCACCTTCCCCGTTTTATTTTTACTCCAGACAGGGATGTACAATTGCTGAAGTTCATCCGTGTGATCTTCAAATGTTTGCCATTTTTTATCCACCGTCAACCTTTTAAGTATCCTTTGCCAGTCTATTCTAGCCAATTCACGCCTCATACCGTTGAAGTTACCTTTCCTTAAGTTCAAGACCCTAGTTTCCGAATTAACTGTGTCACTCTCCATCTTAATAAAGAATTCTACCATATTATGGTCACTCTTCCCCAAGGGGCCTCGCACAACAAGATTGCTAATTGGTCCCTTCTCATTACACATCACCCAGTCTGGGATGGCCAGCTCTCGAGTTGGTTCCTCGACATATTGGTCTAGAAAACCATTCCTAATACACTCCAGGAAATCCTCCTCCACTGCATTGCTACCAGTTTGGTTAGCCCAATCAATATGTAGATTAAAGTCGGCCATGATAACTGTTGTACCTTTATTGCACACATCCCTTATTTTTTGTTTGATGCTGTCCCCAACCTCACTACTACTGTTTGGTGGTCTGTACACAACTCCCACGAGCGTTTTCTGCCCTTTGGTATTTCGCAGCTCCACCCATACCGATTCCACATCATCCAGTCTAATGTCTTTCCTTACTATTGCATTAATTTTCTCTTTAACCAGCAACGCCACCCCGTCTCCTTTTCCTCTCTGCCTATCCTTCCTAAATGTTGAATACCCTTGGATGTTGAGTTCCCAGCCTTGGTCACCCTGGAGTCATGTCTCCGTGATGCCCATTACATCATATCCGTTAACTGCTGTCTGCGCAGTTAATTCGTCCACCTTATTACGAATACTCTTCGCATTGAGGCACAGAGCCTTCAGGCTTGTTTTTTTTAACACACTTTTCCCCTTTAGAATTTTGCTGTTAAGTGGCCCTTTTTGTTTTTTGCCTTGGGTTTCTCAGCCCTCTACTTTTACTATTCTCCTTTCTATCTTTTGCTTTTGCCTCCATTTTATTTCCCTCTTTCTCCCTGCATAGGTTCCCATCCCCCTGCCATTAGTTTAACTCCTCCCCAACAGCACCATCAAACACTCCCCCTAGGAAATTGGTTCCAATCCTGCCCAGGTGCAGACCGTCCGGTTTGTACTGGTCCCACCTCCCCCAGAACCGGTTCCAATGTCCCAGGAATTTGAATCCCTCCCTTTTGCACCACTCCTCAAGCCACGTATTCATCTTGTCTATCCTGTGATTCCTACTCTGACTAGCACATGGCACTGGTAGCAATCGTGAGATTACTACTTTTGAGGTCCTACTTTTTAATTTAGCTCCTAGCTCCCTAAATTCGTCTCGTAGGACCTCATCCCATGTTTTACCTATATCGTTGGTAGCTATATGCACCACGACAACTGGCTGTTCACCCTCCCTTTTCAGAATGTCCTGCACCCGCTCCGAGCCATCCTTGACCCTTGCACCAGGGAGGCAACATACCATCCTGGAGTCTCGGTTGCGGCCGCAGAAACGTCTATCTATTCCTCTTACAATCAAATCCCCTATCACTCTAGCTCTCCCACTCTTTTTCCTTCCCTCCTGTGCAGCAGAGCCACCCGCAGTGCCATGAACTTGGCTGCTGCTGTCCTCCCCTGATGAGTCATCCCCCTCAACAGTGCCCAAAGCGGTGTATATGTTTTGTGGGGGATGACTGCTTATTGGTGAGTAGGTGTTGTTTGATGACATTATTAATGACTCCTTCTATCACTTTGCTGATGATTGCGAGACGGCTGATAGGGCAGTAATTAGCCACATTAGATTCATCACATTTATTTATGGACAAGATATACCTGGGCAATCTTCCACATAGACAAGTCAATGCCAGTGTTATAGCTATATTGAAATAGCTTGGTTAGGGGAGCAGCTTAAATGCTTCATTAATGTTCAAATTCCCTCCCTTGCTGCCAGCGGCCAGCCTCTCAAAATCAACACAAGCAATGTTTCCACTAAGGTGCGCACATGCGTGGTCACGCAGTGATCTGAAAGGTCCCACACAAGCCGCTCACTGACTTTTACAATTTTAAATACCGTGTATGCGAGGAAATTTAAAGGGACTGCGCATTAAAAGAAACAGGCTGCGCAGAACACAGCGTAGCTTGCAGGAAACATTAAACACAAGTCCATTCATTTCATTTCCTAATAGGTGCAGCATTGTGCATTGTGCTGTCAGGCTTACATTTCTTCATCTTTACTGATTCAATGCAGTAACTTTGGTTTTAACAGGGTGGGGACATAGCAACAGTGCAAGCAAGCCCCGAAGTGGGAGCCACATTTGTAAACGACAGAGACATCAAGACCTTGTCAATCTTAACGGACGAGCTTCATTTCAATAAATTTCCTTCGACTCCCATCCAAACCCAGCCAGATCCACTACCTGGCTGAAGGAGACATTAAGGAAGTTGGTTTATTGCCACTTTCTGGTGAGACAGCAACACGTGTTATGCTCTTCTGGTACTATGTGGGAAGTCAGGGACGCTTCCGGTATCCTTGATGCCTATGTGTGCGGGAAGTGCATCCGTCTCCTGACGGACCGCATTGCGGCACTGGAGCTGCGGGTGGATTCACTCTGGAGCATGCGCGATGCTGAGAATGACGTGAATAGCACGTTTAGTGAGTTGGTCTCACCGCAGGCAGATAGTAAATGGGTGACCAACAAGAAGAGCAGTGCAAGGAAGGTAGTCAGCAGAGATGCGAGAGTAGCTGCCCACAATATCAAGGTAGCATTCAACTGGATGTGGTATCAAGGAGACCTAGCAAAACAGAGGCCAATGTGGGTCAATGGGAAAGCCCACCACTGGCTGGAGTCATACATGACAAAAAAGATAGTTTAGGTTATCGAAAGCCAATCATAGCAGCCCTTGTACATCGCTGCAGGAGTACCTCAGGGAAGCATTCTTGGCCCAACCAACATCAGCTGCATCATCACTGACCTTTCTGCCATCATAACGTCAGGAGTGGGGCTGTTTGCTGATAATACCACCTGATGTTCAGGTCCATTCACAAATCTTACAACAGGACCTGGTATATAAACATATAGGCTTGGACTGACAAATGGCAGGTAACATACAAAAGAAAGCCCAGCCAAATCCCCTTAACTTTCAAAAGCACCACCATTAACAATCTGGGAATCACCACTGACCAGAAGTTTAACTGAAGCATTTAAAACTGCCCAGGTTATTTACCTACCCAGGAGACATGGGAGCTAGCAGTTCCCAATTTTAACCTGTTCTTGTTTTTCAAATGTTACTAATCTTAATTGTTTTTAAATGGAACAATCAAAATTATATCAAGTCTTTCAGGTATAAGGAAAGTTAAAATTGAAAATAATCTACAATGTTTTCTGCAAAGTATGTGTATTCTTTAACTGTCAGAGCCTGATCTTCCTCTTCGACATAAAAGAGCTACAAGATGTCTGTCCATGCACTAAGGCAGTTTTCCTGTTCAGTGCCACACTAGGAAACATACTAAATTAAATTTTAATGCAAGAATAGCAGGATAGTAAATCAGCTTTGGTTCCTTCCTTTGTAGATTGAGAAAAGTTGGCAGCCAGTCATGGAATTTGATTGTTTGAATGGTAAGCTTTATGTTTTATAGCCCAGTTAACTTTCAAGTAATTGATTTTTTTCTTGACTTTTTAAGTAAGTCATATTCCCTCTGCTGAATAACGGTTTACCTTGCATCAGACATGGTAAATCATATTTTAGTACAGGGAGAATGATTGATTTAAAAAGTCAATGGGGAAGGTGGCCAAGTTGTGCAGTGCATTGGTGTCAATAAGCAATGCTCATTCCAACTGTTTCCTATATTGCAGTCCTTGATGTCAGGTGGATGTTGGGGGGAGGGGAAAGCATACCCCTACCTGCCCCAGGAGGGAGGAAGAATTGGAGGAATCATTAATTTTGCATCACTCTCATACACCCCCGAGCTTTTGGTTACCCATGCTAGCAGTTCATCCATTGGCTTAGCGTCCATATTTTGATTATGTTTCTGTGAAGCACCTTGAGGGGTCGAAATTCGGTATTGCCCCGTCTGGGGGTGGTGACTGAGGCAAGGCAGGATTTCCTACACCCACACGGAAGTGCCGCCCCGGCCCCAAAATTGGGGTTACCGCCCTGAGAGGAAGTGGAGCACAATATCGGGCGCTCCACTTCCTCTTGGGAGTGGGGCTGGGGTGCTAAGCGCACGAATGTTGCAGAGCTGCATGTAGCTCTGGCGCGAGCACAGGGCTCTTCCCTTCCATTAAAGGGAAGGGCATGCTGCGAGCTCTGTGGTGGGGCGAGAAGCCTCCACTATCTCGCCAGGGATGTGGGGTGCTGTGGCCACAGCCCGGCACAGAAGTGGCGTGCTGGGCTGTAGCATCGGACCCCATGAAATACAACAAAAAAGACCCGGCCGGTAAGTTGGCCGGGAGAAAAAAATGGCACCGCGCACTCCCCATTAATTTTCAGCCCGCGACGGGAGTACAGCCCGGTGCGCGGCCCACAAAGCTGGCGCTGCCATCGCCGGCGGCGGCCTCAAGGGGTTTCCCAATTTCTGCCGTGGGGTGAAAACAGGTCGCTGCGCAGCCTGGGGTGCGACCGGCAGGAGAAGGGTGCTGCCAGTGTTGTGCCTCCGCTACCTCCCGTGCAATTTTGCAGGAGCCAGTAGTGCCCCCACCCCACCCTCGGCGAAAATCCATTTGCACCCCGTTAGCGTCCCGCAGAGGCGCTAACGACATGCGCACAGGAGCCCAATTTCACCCCCTGTGGCTTTTCCTGCAACATCAACAACAACAACATACATTTATATAGCGCCTTTAACATAGTAAAACATCCCAAGGCGCTTCACAGGAGCATTATCAAACAAAATTTGACACCGAGCCACATAAGGAGATATTAGGACAGGTGACCAAAAGCTTGGTCAAAGAGGTAAGTTTTAAGCAGAATCTTAAAGGAGGAGATCGAGGTAGAGATGTTTAGGGATAGATTTCCAGAGCTTAAGGCCTAAACAGCTGAATGCACGGCTGCCAATGGTAGAGCAATTAAAATCGGGGATGAGCAGAGGCCAGTATTGTAGGAGTGCAGAGATCTCGGAAGATTGTCGGGCTGGAGGAGGTTATTGAGATAGGAAGGGGCGAGGCCATGGATGGATTTGAAAACAAGGATGACAATTTTAAAAGCAAGGTGTTTCCGGACCGGGGGCCAATGTAGGCCAGCGAGCACAGGGGTGATGGGTGAACGGGATTTGGTGCGAGTTAAGAGATGCAACAGAGTTTTGGATGAGCCCAAGTTTACGGAGGGTACAAGGTGGGAAGCCCACCAGGAAAGCATTGGAATAGTCAAGTCTAGAGGTAACAAAAGCATGGATGAGGGTTTCAGCAGCAGATGAGTTGAGGCATGGGCAGAGACTGGCAAAGTTAGAGAAGTGGAAGTAAGCAGTCTTGGTAATGGAGCAGATATGTGGTTGGAAGCACAGCTCAGAGTTAAATAGAACACGAAGGTTGCGAACAGTCTGGTTTAGCCTCAGACAGTGGCAAGGAAAAGGGATGCAGTCATTGGCTCGGGAACAGAGTTTCTGGCGGGGAGCAAGGACAATTCTTTCGATCATCCCAATATTTAGTTGGAGGAAATTTCTGCTCGTCCAGTGCTGGATGTCCGACAAGCATCGTGGCAATTCAGAGGGTCGAGAGAGGTGGTGGTGAGGTAGAGCTTGGTGTCATCAGCATTGTGTTTTCAGATGATGTGACTGAATGGCACCATGTAGATAAGAAATAGAATCCTATATTAAAGGTGTTATATAAATGACTGAGTTTATGACTGAAATTGCCCCCCGCCCGAAACAGGGCGCACGCAGCGCATTTCTACTGTTATTACCGCTGCGGTGGTTGATGTGGCCTCTTGAGTGATATTCTGCTCCTTGGCATTTTTTTTTGGGTGGACTGGAAGTCGCTCATAATGGGGGCCGGAAGTGTGATGACTTCATCACGGCGCCACGTCACCATGGCTCTCCCCTTCACTTAAAGGTGAGAACCTGTGCGATTTCTAAAGTTCGGTCCACTGGGCCACCAGGGAGAGTTTCGGCCAGGCCAAAAGGAGTTGCCAGGCTGCCTGTTGGTGGCCCGCCCAAACCCGGGGGCATAATTGTCGGCCCGACATGGCAGTCGGCAGAAGAAAAACATGGCGGCAGCGGCAGTGCGTCCTCCCCTTTAATGGGAGCCGCACCGCCATTGCAGAAGGCCTCCGCCTCACTGCACCGTCAGGAAAAAGTAGGTTTTGGCACCGCCAGGTGGGAGGAAGATTTTCACGGCAGAATTTCACCGTTGGGGGGGGAACATCGGTCGTGCGCACTGTGATGACACACTTAGCACGGATCGGCAGCAGTGGAGCAGTGGGAAGGGGGGGAGAGCAGGTCACCACTGGGATACCACAGGAGCAGAATTTTGATAATGGTGGCCATTACACGAAAAGTCGGTGGCCATTGCACTCTGCAACATGGCCGCCGATTTCTGGTGTTAAGAGGCTTGAAGGAAAGGGGCAATTTCAGCCCCAAAGTGTCTTTATGCACTTTCACCATCAGATCCTTGGTATCACAACTTGAACCTGTAACTCTCCTTTCATTCACATTTCCCAAATGCACTTTCTTGGTATTATCTTTGTAATGTGAGAAGTGCATGCTGGTCTCATTTGCATATTGTTTTAGAATTGTTCATGAGCTGGCTTCTCTTAGTAGCTTTTTTTTCTTACACTGGCTGTTTTATCTAGTCGCACATGTAGTAAAGTCCTTCCACACCAGGTTGACAGTCTTCTGCAACAAATTACTCTTGAGCCTTGTAAAGTGCAATAAATGTTCCAAGTTATCTGATTATGATGTGGAATTGTAGACAATTTGTCCTTCACTGATGAAATATGGTACATTAAATCTGTAAAACTATGGTACCGTGACAAGAAACATGAGTAGAAAAGGTAAGGTGCTTATATTTTAAATAGTTTAATGTACAGTAGATTACATTTTCAAGCTGTGACAGTCATTAAAATAGCACAAGTGATTGTAGGAGATACAATTACAAAAAATTATAAACAAGATTTTAACCGGAGAACATCTTGAAAAAAGACTCAAATCCATGTGGAGTTCTGATGGCGAAAGTATACTTTCTAAACTTGCCCCATTTTTCTGGGCAGTCCAGAAATCTCTTAAGTTAGCAACTGCGGTCTCCACAATGGAATGGTACTCTATCTTCAATTTTCCCGTGATTTATACAAGAAGTGAATTTAAAGGGACATTCAGAAAGAATCTGTGATGGCTGATCCACTGCCAGCATCCACAGGGTCAGCGCTTGGAGGGATGAGTTTGATGGGGAGGAGATTGGCAAGGTTAGCCCTCATGGGCAAGCTGGACGGCAAGGTCAGTGAGACAGTAGGATGGGACAGTTGGGGTTGCTGCTCATGAGGAGGCAGCGACAATTGCCACGGTGGGCCCTTCAATGCCAAGAGAGGCACAGAGGGAAGCTGCAGGCTTCTCTAAAAGGGAGTCGAGCCTGGGACACTGGCAGGAGAGTAGGAAGGTCGAAGAGTAATGAAGGGTTGAGGTAGGGCTTTGGGAGGACAGAGTATCTGAGACAGGAGAGATGAAAGACGGCATGACAAGAGAGGGATAGAGAGAAAAGAAAAAGCGGGAGAAAGAAGTGGAAATAGAAGTGAATGGCTCGGGTCCGAAGCAGCAGCCAAAATAGCAGCAAATAGACACGGAAAAACTCAAGTTACATAGTGGATAGGGAATACTACAATAGGGATTCTACAATAGCAGTATCAGTATAATCAAGATCAATTATTTATCAGCCATCACAGATCCTCTCTGAATCTCCTTGCAGTATGTCTGTTCACTTGTGAACAAGGCCCTTGCCATCCATGAGTTTATCATTGATGATTGCATCGACATCATGGCCCTGACGGAAACTTGGCTGAGGGATGATGACAAGTTATCTTTAAATGAAGTCTCTGAATGCCGGCGGTCCCAACCTGCAAGGATCATCAGCAGGTCGGTGTCATGTATTCAACTATCATTGTAACCCATGTATAAGCTGACCTAAGTTGTACACCTTGAGAACATTGACCACAAGGTGGTGAACTTGTGGGAGACACTCCTAACCTGGACTTTCAGGTATAAAAGGGAAAGCTCTACCCACCTTCATCACTCGAGGTCTTGGTAATAAAGGTAACTGGTCACAGAGTGACCTTCTCTCAAGTATGGGCCTCGTGTGCATTTATACTGTATAATAAAGACATATCATTGGCGATGAGAAACTGGGATTTAAACCATGCGAGCATAGCCACTAACAGCACAGAAGAGAGGTACTGTGTTGGTGATGATTGGGACGACTTTATTGAGAGACTACAGCAAAGTTTTGTCACTAAGGAATGGTTGGGTCAGGATTCGGCCGACAAAGGCAGGGCTCATCTCCTGACGGTTTGTGGATCCAGAACGTACTCCCTGATGAAGGACCTTCTAGCGCCAGAGAAGCCGGCGGACAAGACGTTCGAAGAGCTCAGTAAGTTGATCGGGGAACACCTTAAACCGGTGAGCAGCATGCACATGACGAGACACCGGTTTTACACGCACCGGCGGCGAGAAGGGCAAAGCGTTCCTGACTTCGTGGTAGATCTCCGGCGACTGGCAAGCCTATGTAAGTTCAAAGATTCATGTAGAGCAGAGATGCTGCAAGACTTTTTTATTGAGGGCATCGGGCACACTGGGGTTTTCAGGAAACTGATTGAGACCAAAGACTTGACCTTGGAAGCGGCGATTCTGATAACACAGACATTTATCTCAGGGAAGGGAGAGATACAAGAATGATGTATGACACAAATCTTGGCTCAAATGCGGCAAACGACCAGGAAGTCAACATTGTTAACGCGGCACACAGTTCTCTAGGCAGACAAGGGCAATCGGACATGCCCCAACATGTAGTCGAACCCAAAGGGGGAATTCAACAGAGACAATGGCTAGCTGAACAGCGATTCATGCCATCGCAATGGACAATGCGGCCAGTAATGGGACCATCAACACTTGTTAATGGTGCGCTTAAGGACAGTGACAGAGACAGTCAGAGACGATCGACTGGTAATGGACCTTTTGTTTCCAACAACGGGGCCGCCAGCTCATGCTGGAGGTGTGGAGGCAAACACCCAGCCAGAACTTGCAGGTATCAGCAATATACCTGTAGAAACTGCAACGTCAGCGGTCACTTGGCGCGTATGTGCAGGAAGCCTGCAGCCAGGTTGATGTACGAGAAGGATGGAGCCGATATAAGCCCTACGAGGCCAAATGAATACTGGGGGAAATTGCTGGAAGCTGAAGTTCAGCGAGTTCATGTGGAGCACATATACAGTTCATATACCAGGACGCCACCGATAATGATGAAAATGCTCCTCAATGGCATCCCAGTATTAATGGAGTTAGACACGGGGGCCAGCCAGTCCCTGATGAGTATCAAACAGTTCGAAAGGTTGTGGGTGTCCAAGGCCAGGAGGCCAAAATTATTGCCAATTGACGCACAGCTACGGACATATGCAAAGGAGATTATTCCGGTGCTAGGCAGTGCCACGGTAGTCGTGACCCACAAAGATTCGGAGAACAGGTTGCCACTCTGGATTGTCCCGGGGGATGGTCCCGCACTACTGGGGAGGAGTTGGCTTGCTGTCATGAACTGGAAATGGGGCGATGTCAATGCAATTTCTTCTGTGGAGCGAGTATCATGCTCACATGTCCTGGACAAATTTGACTCATTATATCAACCCGGCATCAGCACTTTCATGGGGGCCAAGGTAGTGATTCACATAAACCCGGACGCCAGGCCAGTACACCACAAGGCCAGAGCGGTGCCGAACGTGATGCAGGAAAAGATAGAATGCGAATTGGACCGTCTGCTGAGGGAAGGCATCATCTCGCCAGTCGAATTCAGTGACTGGGCGAGCCCGATCGTGCCGGTGCTCAAGGCGGATGGGTCGGTCAGGATATGTGGTGATTACAAGGCCACCATCAATCGGGTGTCACTCCAAGACCAGTACCCACTACCGAGAGCCAAAGACCTCTTTGCGACTCTATCCGGTGGCAAACTTTTTTCAAAATTGGACCTGACCTCAGCTTCCATGACCCAGGAGCTGGCGAGTGAGTCGAAGAAGCTGACCACCATCATGACACACAAGGGGTTGTTTGAGTACAACAGATGTCCGTTCAGGATTCGTTCGGCCGCCGCGATCTTTCAGCGAAATATGGAAAGCCTCCTCAAGTCGATTCCAAGGAAGGTGGTTTTTCAAGTCGACATCCTCATCACGGGTTGCGTTACTGAAGAACACCTGCACAACCTGGAGGAGGTGCTACGCAGACTGGACTGGGTAGGACTGCGACTGAAAAAGGCGAAGTGCATCTTCTTAGCTCCAGAGGTAGAATTCCTGGAGAGGAGGCTAGCAGCAGAGGGGATCAGACTTACTGTATCCAAAATGGAAGCGATCCAGAGAGCCCCCAGACCCCGTAACACGACGGAGCTGCGTTCGTTCCTGGGGCTCCTGAACTATTTTGGTAACTTTCTTCCCAAATTGAGCACGCTGCTAGAGCTGCTACATGTGCTCCTACGCAAAGGTCGCGAATGGGTCTGGGGGGAACAGACAGAAAAGGGCTTTTGATAGAACACGCAACTTGTTATGCTCCAACAAACTGTTAACGTTATATGACCCGTGTAAGAAACTTGTTTTAACGTGCATTGCGTCGTCCTATGGGGTCGGGTGTGTGTTGCAGCATATCAATGCCAATGGTCAGTTACAGCCGGTAGCTTATGCCTCCAGAAGTCTGTCCCAGGCAGAAAGGGGCTACGGGATGGTAGAAAAGGAAGCACTAGCATGTGTATATGCAGTAAAAAAATGCACCAGTACCTGTTTGGCAGGAAATTTGAGCTGGAGACAGATCACAAACCCCTAACGTCCCTTTTGGCCGACAACAAGGCCATAAATGCAAATGCATCGGCCCGCATATAGAAGTGGGCACTTACGTTAGCCGCCTATGACTATCCAATTCGGCACAGACTGGGCACTGAAAACTGCGCCGATGCACTCAGCAGGCTCCCACTAGCCACCACTGAGGGGGCAACTGAGCATGATGCTGAGATGGTCATGGCTTTTGAAGCTTTCGAAAACTAAGGCTCACCTGTGACAGCCCGTCAGATTAAAGTCTGGACAAATAAAGACCCGCTACTGTCTTTAGTTAAGAAATGTGTCCTGAATGAGGACTGGGCAGCCACATACGGGACATGCCCTGAAGAATTTAAACCGTTTCATAGGCGCAAGGATGAACTCTCGATTCAGGCCGATTGCCTACTGTAGGGAAACCGAGTAGTCATGCCCCAGATGGGCAGAGAGGCATTTATCAGAGAACTTCACAATGAGCACCCAGGCATTGTCATGATGAAGGCAATTGCCAGGTCACACATTTGGTGGCCAGGGATAGATGCAGACCTGGAACTTTGTGTTCGCAGGTGCAACATGTGTGCTCAGCTGGGCAACGCACCCAGGGAAGGCCCCCTTAGCCCCTGGTCCTGGCCCGCCAAGCCATGGTCACGCATCCATGTGGACTACGCAGGTCCTTTCATGGGAAAAATGTTTTTGGTTGTAGTAGACGCCTACTCCAAATGGATTGAGTGTGCCATTTTAAATTCAAGCACATCCTCTGCCACGGTAGAAAGTCTACGGGCAATGTTCGCCGCCCATGGTCTACCGGATATCTTGGTCAGCGACAATGGCCCGTGCTTCACAATCACTGAATTCCAGGACTTCATGGCAGGCAATGGAATCAACCATGTCAGAACGGCACCGTTCAAGCCGGCCTCAAACGGCCTCAAACAAGCAGTGCAGATAATCAAACAGGAGATGCTCAGCATTCAAGGGGATTCCCTACAAAGCCGCTTATCATGCCTCCTGTTGGCCAATAGATCCCAACCACACTCACTCACAGGGGTTCCACCCACAGAGCTGCTATTGAAAGGACGCTTAAAACCAGGTTATCCCTTATAACCTACTATGAAAGAAATTGTTGAGAGCAGGCGTCAGTCACAATGTGACTATCATGACAGGAATGCGAGGGTGCAATGTATTGATGTCAATGACCCTGTTTTTGTCCTTAATTACGCTGTAGGGCCCAAATGGCTTGCAGGTATTGTGATTACGAAAGAGGGGAATAGGGTTTTGGTAGTTAAACTTACCAATGGACAAATCTGCTGCAAACACGTGGATCAAACTAAAAGGAGGTTCAGCAATCCCATAGAAGAAGCAGAGGAAGAACACGACATAGAGTTCACTCCACCACAGGTGACCGAACACCGGAACCAAGTGGAGGAGAGCCCAGTCACTGTGGGCAGTCCAAACAGGCCTGAGGCACCGCAAACAGCAGACATTCAGGCCAGCGCCCAACAACCGGAGCCCCAACTCAGGCGCTCTACAAGGGAGCGTAAACCACCAGAGCGACTTAACCTGTGATCCCAATAAGACTTTGGGTGGGAGGTGAAATGATATGTCCTTATTATACAGTATAAATGCACACGAGACCCATACTTGAGAGAAGGTCACTCTGTGATGAAGGTGGGTGGAGCTTCCCCTTTTGTACCTGAAAGTCCAGGTTAGGAGTGTCTCCCACAAGTTCACCCCCTTGTGGTCAGTGTTCTCAAGGTGTACAACTTAGGTCAACTTATACATGGGTTAAAATGATAGTTGAATACATGACAGTCGATGACTTCAAGGTACAGCGTGTGCTGGAGAGCGACGGCTGTGAAGAGGGTGACTAGATTGGACGTCACCAAGGTCCAGGTTGCTGATTGGAGCGTGGGCAGGTACAGCAGAAGCGGCGAGGTTGGGGTGCAGGAGCGGCAAGTGATCATGGTGCAATGGGGCCCAGGAAAGGCGTGAGTTTGGGGCCCAGAAGAGACAAGGGCCCAGGGGCAGCACGGGCCAGCCCACATAGCGATATGTGTGCACACTAGCTCCATGCAGCAGAGCTGGTCTCCAGTCATCTTGGTTAACCCTTGCCACTGGACCAACACCTAGCTCTGTCAAGCCCGTGTGGTGGCTGGTGTGCAACGGCCACCACACGTTAAAAAAATCCACGCACAGGCATCTTCCACCCTTCAGCATGTAGTTCGGGACCTGGAATATTAGATCCTTCATTGAAACATCTACAAACTCATTCTTTTTTGGCATGGAAGCAAGTCATCCTCGATACAAGGGACAGCCTATGATGATGGAATTTAAAAAAATACTAACGTGCTAGTTTAACCATAAAACTGTGTGTTTTGAAACTGAATCATATAGACTAGGAAGATTCCAGGTTGGATCCCTACCAAGTCTGTGCTGAATTAGCTGAACTTAGCTGGCATGGTGGTGTGGCACTACAATTGTTGTCAGAACCCACAGGTAAGGGGGGAACGGGGGAAAGAAAAAATTTGGCAATGTATTGCATGTGAAATTCACCTACAACAAATTAATTACTGTCTCTTGTGAATGGAAGAATACTGCTCTGTACTACTGAGACATTGCAACGTTGCAACATTGCTAACTTAGAAAAATCTATGTTATACAAGTGGAAGTTCAGAGCAGTTATCTCTCCTGGTGGAGAATACCATCCAAACCTTCAATTAGATTTAAGCCACTTAACTCAGCTCCCAGTATGAAATATTATCTTCAGGCATGATATAAAACATCCATTGTATTTTTTTCATCCTCTCCTGAAGGCATACACTCCTTGCCCATTCTACAGGTAATTTGTTCAAGTAACCATTTTTCATTTTGGGTAAGTCTAAACAGTGAATTCTGACACCTATTTGACTGTAGGCAGCATCACAGCTGCGTCCAATCCTGTCCTCATCCACACATGTGCTTCAACCAGGGGTTGCTGGATCTTAATCAGAACCGGATACCCTGGACAATTTCCTCCTTAACCCAGGGACACTATGACCATTTTTAAGCTCGGCTCCACATTAAATCGACAGGCTGCTGTCGGCTGCTACTCAACCCTCTCCCGATTACCTTCCCGCTCAACCCCGCCCTCCCCGGTAATATCCTAAGAATCTTGCTGTCCCTTGGGACTGGCAAGCTGGCTCTTGAGCTTTGACTGACAATACGCAAATGAGGGCAGCGGACCAATTTTCTGTTGTCTTGCTGCCAGCCTCAGTAGGAGTGTGCTATACTGAGATATTGCCTAAATTTTAATGTTTGCCTGGCATCTTTAGCCCCACTCCATCGGCTGAGAATATTTGTCCCCAATCTTAGTAAGTTAGAAATTCTGATCGGTGAAGTTCACTTACGAATGCTTAATGTACTCGTACTACATCCCCACATGCATCAACAAATTTAAAATAAACAGGTAAACATCTACATAAAATTAATGCCTAGAGGATTGTATCATGTGAGCGTGTTAAGCATTTGTACATGAATTCCACCAATCAAAATTTTATTCTGCTGAGTCATTAAAGAAAACAAATAATTGTATTTTGATCATACATTATTCATAATAACATGCTTCTTTGTCCGCGAAGGCAATGTGACCTGTAAATTGTAATGCTTGTTTACTCCAGTCTTTTTCACAAAAAAGTGCAACAATGCAAGTTGGGTGAATAGTATATCAAAGTGAAAGAATTTATTGTTCATGAGAACATAGCTGAGTCTGAACATGCAAATTGCTGAATTGGAGCCCTCCTTAGCTAGAGAACACTGTGAAGGATAATTCTGCAAGTGTTCCTTTAAGAAGGTGGAGTGTTCTGGTCCCCAGGGTTGGGCAGGGAAGAAAAGGGAAGAGATGTGCATTGTGTTACCTTATTCACCCTGTGGAGAATGTGGAACTTTTGACGGCACTGTTCTGCAGTTCTGGGATGAGGGAGTTGGCAGCCGGTGCCAGCGCCATCTACCTCCAGTTGGCATGAGTGATAACTCTGGGTGACTTGATGGCACTCATATCCAGGAATCTGTCTTCCCTACCTTCACTGGCCTCCTGGAGAGTTTGGAGGTCTGAATGAGTAAAGTTGTATGTTCTGATTAGCTTGGTGCTATGCTCTGCTCCCCTCTGGGCACAGATGGTGCCTGAATGTTCATAATTCTGTACTAGTGTAATAACAATATTGCTAAGACATGCAGCAATGTTATTTGAGAATGAAGTGAAAGAGCCAACCATGGTTTGTCTCTTTCTTGTTAGCCCCCAAGTCTCTTGCTGAAGAGGGAAAGCTGAACTGTCTTTTTAAAAGCTGCATACAAGACAGTTGCTTAAATTGTTTTACACATGTTTTACCATTCCTTGCAATGATTGAATGCAAATGAGCAGACCCAAGAGTATCTGACTCCATTTCCAGCAGCCAGGGGTGGATTAATGGATGGACCTATGGGGCCCCAGCAAAATATGAGGTTCTTGCCAGGGGTGTGTTTCACTTAAGTGTAGGATATTCTGGCAATGCATTTTAATACACATTTGTGTTTTAATGGATCAGGGTGGGTGGGGAGAGATTGTGCAGGAGGTGCAGAGAGGCTCTGAATGCTCTTGTTGCCCAGGGCCCCAAGAATTCTTCATCTGGCTCTGCGGTGAAACAATGGGATTTTTGGCGTAAAAGATTGAGGAAATTTTGAGTGTAAATGACTTATGGCCGTTTTTACACTATGCCCGAATTTCCTCAATATTTTATGCTGCTTTTGTGAATCCTCCGCAAAACTCGCTGCTGTTCATTAACATAGCCCTGCCCCGCATGCGAAAGTGCAGCCCATGAGAATTTCCTGAATTTTCGCCAGTTCTAAATGCACTGTAAATTTATGCTAGAATTTGAGGCGCAACAGAATCCAAAGTCATATTTCTGGTGTTTTATGGTGCATTTTTAAGCAGTGTTTTTAAAAATGATTGTTTCTTCCTCTCCCTTTTCTATCTTGTTTATTACTGAGGAAATATTTAGTGAACCGTTGTGAAGAATGGCATTGCTGCTCAGGAATTTCAGGATCAGGCATACAGAGTTGAGGTTGTTTCGAGTTTCTGCTTACAATGATCAAACAATGGCTCCCAATCACACTCTGAGGATAGCTCCCTGCTTAACCAGTCTGAAGTTTTATCTCCCTTAGATCTGCCTTTCTCTCACTCCAGGAACTTGAGCACATAAATCTAAGCTGACACTCAAGTGCAGGGCTGAGGGAGTGCTGCTCTGTTGGAGGTGCCATCTTTCGGATGAGACGTTAAACCGAGGCCCCATCTGCCCTCTCAGGTGGATGTAAAAGATTCCATGGCACTATTTAGAAGAAGAGCAGGGGAGTTATCCCCTGTGTCCTGGCCAATATTTATCCCTCAACCAACATAACAAAACCAGTTTATCTGGTCATTATTACATTGCTGTTTGTAGTAGCTTGCTGTGCACAAATTGGTTGCCGCGTTTCCCACATTACAACAGTGACTATACTCCAAAAGTACGTAATTGGCTATAAAGTGCTTTGAGACATCCAGTGGTCGTGAAAGGCGCTATATAAATGTAAGTATTTCTTTCTCTCTTTCTTTCTTTCTTTCTCTGTTTTGTGAGGTTACCCATTTGTGCAATGGACTCATATCAACTGGAAGATGAATTGAAGCCACGCAAAAATCATTTCATACTGATGAAATTACTTGTCAAATCTAGCCTGGCTGATTTAAGGCCCAATTTACTTGTCACTTGTGCAAGCACAAAGTTGTATATTGTTGTTCGTATTTTAAAAGTGAGCACAAAGTTATTATTTTAATGTCCACATGTGCAAGTAACACAAAATAAACACAGAACAACAAAATGATACGTAAAGGTCCGAATAGCGAGAAGAGGCTCAGGAAGGTGTAGCTAGCGATAGGAAGGTAGAATTGTTGGTCACTGGGACAGAGACAAATCTTAGAGAGCAAAGAAAAGAACACCCCAATGGAAACAAGAAAAATGTAATGTAAAAAGATATAACAAAAATCAATAGTAGTTATAAACAGAAGAAGATACATGGATATCAAAAGAAAATTAAAAAACATCAAGTACTCTTTCAAGGTCATGACTAATGGCTAAGTTCTTAGGAACAAACAGTGATAGAGGAGACATTAATGGTGAATTTTCTGTAATCTCCCAAAAATCATTTCAGCACCATTTATAGTAACTTGGAAAGCACAATTGAACATATTGGCCCGGATTTTACGGGGCCTATGACCGCCTACCCACAGCGTACGCAGTCGTAAGAGCCCCGCAAGTTCCGGGTTTTCCGCATGCGAGACGTATGCGTGAAAACCTGAAACTTGTGATCCATCAAGTTTCAGCTTATCAGATCATCCGCATGCGCAGAAAATGGACATACACTGGCAGAGAGTTGGGCTATTTGCCCAACTATTGCCCAATGAATGCCCACAAAATTCTTACGGTACACCGTAGGGCCTTCTTTTACCAGCGTAAGGGTGTAAATAAATATTAAAATAATTTTAAAAAATCATTTAAAAACATTCAAAAACTTTAAAAATTAATTTGTTATTTTTGGCACCTTTAAAAATGTTAAAATTTATTTTTCAATAAATGTATTTTTTGATTTAAATGTTTAATTAAATTGTATATTAACTTTAAATATGTGATGATTTATTTTTATTTAGGTTGTGTGACAATGTATTTTTTATGCCATTCCTATTATGCTTACGGCAATTCCATACGTAAATTAAATCCCCTTTTTGAGTGGTTGGGCTGGCCCACGTGATCCCAGGGACATTTGTGAACCGCATGCGCCTCTGGGATATGTGGGTCTTTACGCAGGCCTACGCCTGCAGGCCCAGGCCTGGAAGAGTCCGAAGATACGGAGGCAACAGGTAGGTGCATACTTTTCTTGCAGATCGGAGGCATTCGCCGTGGGAAGTAATTTCAGGTCCATTATAGAATTATAATAATTTGGACAACAGTTAACTGGCAGAATAGATCAATTAATCAATGGTACAGAGAGTTTCTTGCAATGTTTCAGAAGGTTAGTTGATGTGCTGTAGGACATACAATCTGCCCTGCTACTTAAGGCACTATAGTAGCTCATGGTGGTCTGGATATCATTCCAAAAAATTCTTCACTGAGTTTTCTTCCATACAAATGGAAAACACCTTACAAGTGCTCATGACTAATTTGGATCCAACCATGCAATAGTACCAACAATACTTTGAGACAAAGAATGTGCAAAACATGTGCTTTTTAAAATTTGCTCCTGAGATGTGGCAACACTGCACTTATTGCCCATCCCTAGCTGCCCTATTTTCTCCTTGAACTATGGCATTCCTTGAGATGACAGTAGTCCCAGAAAGGCCATTTCTACCATTATGCAAGTTATGCCATTGATGCTGACACACCCTAGCTAGCAGACATTCATCTCATGGAGAGTACTGCTCATTGGGAGGAAACACACGTTGTTGTTGGGCACTGGGTGAGGCCCGACCTCTGGTAGGTAAGAACGATGATGTGAAATGGAGATCTGCTTGTGAGTTCCTTTGGATGTGGTTTGGAATAGGTGGGGAGTGGGCTGTTGGAGATCAGGGCCAGGAGGTGTCGGAGGTCAGGACCCAGAGCGGAGGTCAGAGGTCGGGACCCAGGGCGGAGGTCGGAAGCCCAGGAGTGGCGAGGTCAAGGCCAAAGAGTGGCTCAGGAAAGCAACAGCATGGGCCAACAGCGAAGTACCGCGAGGACTACACTGTGAATCTCAAGGAAAGTGTTCCTATGGAAAGGAGGAAGGAGGACAGTATGAATTAGGCCCATACAGCAGAGCCTGGTCTCCAGTTGTCTTGGATCTCCTCGCCACTGGACCAAGATCTTGCTCTGTCAAGCCCGTGTGGTAGCTGGTGTGCAACAGCCATCCCACATTAAAATAATTCATGCACAGGCATCTTCCACACTTTAAGATGAAGTTCGGGACCTGGAACATCAGGACACTCATGGACAACCCCAACAGCAACAGACCGAAACACCGCAACCTCCATAGTTGCCCGGGAACTCAAGCACTTCGACATAGACATCGACTCCCTAAACGAGACCCGGCGGGCAGAGGAAGGCCAGCTCAAAGCACAAGGTGGAAAGGCAAACCAGAAGCAGAACGCCGCTTCCATGGAGTAGGCTTTGCCGTAAAAAATGAGCTAATGGGCCGTCTCAGAGACTCCCCCTGCGAGATAAACGAATGCCTCATGACTCTTCAGCTCACCCTAGCCCGCAACCAGTGCGCTATGGTCTTCAGCACATACGCCCCAACATTTGAAGCTACAGACGAGACCAAAGAGGCATTCTACTCCAGCCTTGAACAATCCCTGTCCCGAGTCCCACTGGATCCTGCAGGATCCTCCTTGGTGACTTCAACCCTAGAGTTGGAAAGGACATTGACCTCTGGGGAGGTGTGATTGGCAGAGAGAGGGGAGGGAAAGCCAACTCCAATGGCACCCTCCTCATGATGAAATGCTTAGAACACCATCTCATCATAACCAATACCCTGTTCTGTCAGAAGGACAAATATCAAGCGTCATGGCAACACCCTCACTCCAAGCACTGGCATCTGCTAGACTATGTCATTGTCCAAGCGAGGGACCGCAAAGACGTGTGCATCACCTGCGCCATGACAGGAGCTGACGACTGCTGGATGGACCACTGCCTAATTCGCTCAGTCATCACCATCAACATTGCCCCAAAACAGCGACGGCAACAGAAACAATGCCGCAGGAAAATCAACACCGGAGCACTCAAAGATCCCTCTAAGAAAGCCCTATTCAGCCAGCGCCTCGCTACCAACCCGATGACTCCCAGTGACCCAGAGACGCAGAGTGTCCACAGTGCCTGGTCTGCCCTCAAGGCTTCCATAATTAGCACCTGCGAAGAGACGCTCGGTTACTTGACCAGGAAACACTGGTTCGACGAGAGTGACCAGGAGATCCAGGAGCTAATATGCCGCAAGAGCAAGGCATTCTTGGACTGGAAGCAGGAACACAACTCGAGAGCAAGAAAGCAGCTCTACAGACGTCTGAAGGCCGAGGTCCAACAGAAAACCCGTGAACTAAAGAACAGATGATGAGTGGAGAAAGCTCAAGGAATCCAGCAGCTAGCTGACAACCATAACATGTGAGGATTCTTCAGTGCAATCAAGACGACCTGCGGCCCAAGCACCTAAGGCCCTATCAAGTACAGAGAAAGGCAGTCAGTGCCCGCTGGAAGGAGCACTTCGAGGATCTCCTTAACCGAGACTCTGTCTTCAACGTGAGTGTCGTCGACTCCATCCCACAGCATGTCACCCGCCACCATCTCGGCACAACCCCAGCCTGGCACAAGGTTGTAAAGACCATCCGACAACTGAAGAATAGTAAAGCCTTAGGAGCAGATAGAATCCCCGCCGAAGAACTAAAACATGGTGGAGAAGCACTACTGGCACGGATCCATGACCTCATCTCTCTTATCTGGAAGGAGGCAATCATGCCAGGAGATCTCAGAGAGGCTGTAATCGTGACCATCTTCAAGAAAGGTGACAAGTCCGATTGCGGTAACTACAGAGGAATCTCCCCGCTGTCAACCACCGGGAAAGTCATCACAAAAATCCTCCTCAATCACCTTCTCCCCATGGCTGAAGAGCTCCTCCCAGAGTCGCAATGAGGATTCTGCCCACTAAGGGGCACAATGGACATGATCTTTACCATGCAGCAGAAACAAGAGAAATGCAGGGGCAGCACCAACCCTTGTACATGATCATCTTTGACCTCACAAAAGCCTTCAACACTGTCAACCGTGAGGGATAATGGAGCATCCTCCTCAGATTTGGCTGTCCTCAGAAGTTTGTCACCATTCTCCACCTGCTCCACGATGACATGCAAGCCGTGATCCTGACCAACGGATCCATCACAGACCCATTCCACGTTCAGACCGGTGTCAAGCAAGTCTGTGTCATCGCACCAACGCTCTTCTTGATCTTCCTTGCTGCAATGCTCCATCTCACCCTCAGCAAACTCCCCGCTGGAGTTAAATTACAGGACAAATAGGAATTTGTTCAACCTCTGCCGCCTCCAGGCCAAATCCAAGGTCGTCCCATCCTCCGTCATCAAACTACAGTACGCAGACGACGCTTGCGTCTGCGCCCACTCGGAGGCCGAACTCCAAGCCATCGTCAACACCTTCATAGAGGCCTACGAGAGCATGGGCCTTACATTAAACATCCATAAGACAAAGGTCCTCTACAAACCTGCCCCCACCACACAGCATTGCCCCCAGTTATCAAAATCCATGATGAGGCCTTGGACAATGTGGACCATTTTCCATACCTCAGGAGCCTACTGTAAACAAGGGCAGACATCGACAACGAGGTCTAACACCGCATTAAGTGTGCCAGTGCAGCCTTCGGTCACCTGAGGAAGAGAGTGTTTGAAGAACAGGACCTCAAGCCTGGCACCAAGCTCATGGTCTACAGAGCAGTGGTGATACCTGCCCTCCTATATGGCTCACAGACATGGACTACGTACAACAGGCACCTTAAAACACTGGAGAAGTACCAACAATGCTGCCTCCGCAAGATCCTGCAAATCCACTGGCAGGATAGACACACCAACATCAGTGTTCTCGCTCAGGCCAACATCCCCAGCATCAAAGCATTGACCACACTCGATCAGCTCCGCTGGACGGGCTACATCATCCGTATGCCTGACACAAGGCTCCCAAAACAAATGCTCTACTCGGAGCTCCGACACGGCAAGCAAGCCTCAGGTGGGCAGAGGAAATGCTTCAAGGACACCTGAAAGCCTCATTGAAAAAATGTAACATCCCCACTGACACCTGGGAATCTCTAGCCCAAGATCGCCTAAAGTGGAGGAAAAGCATCCGGGAAGGCGCTGAATACCTTGAGTCTCTTCGCCGAGGGCAAGCAGAAGCCAAGCGTAGACAGCGGAAGGAGCACACGGCAACCCAGGCACCCCACCCACCCGTCCCTTCAACCACTGTCTGCCCTACCTGTGACAGAGACTGTAGGTCCCGCATTGGACTCTTCAGTCACCTACGAACTCATGTTTAGTGTGGAAGCCGAGGGACTGCCTATGATGATGGGAATGGGTGGGGGGTGGGCTGCACGAAGAGTGCCTGTACCTCTTGGTTTTTTCCTAGCTCCAGGTGCAGCATGTGCATCATTTGTTGTGTAGCCCATAGCTTTCTCCACATGTTTAAACATAGAAACATAGAAAATAGGTGCAGGAGTAGGCGGTTCGGCCCTTCGAGCCTGCACCACCATTCAATATGATCATGGCTGATCATGCAACTTCAGTGCCCCATTCCTGCTTTCTCGCCATACCCCTTGATCCCTTTAGCCATAAGGGCCACATCAAACTCCATTTTGAATATATCTAATGAACTGGCCTCAACAACTTTCTGTGGTAGAGAATTCCACAGGTTCACCACTCTCTGGGTGAAGAAGTTTCTCGTCATCTCGGTCCTAAATGGCTTACCCCTTATCCTTAGACTGTGACCCCTGGTTCTGGACTTCTCCAACATTGGGAACATTCTTCCTGCATCTAATATGTCCAATCCCGTCAGAATTTTATATGCTTCTATGAGATCCCCTCTCATCCTTCTAAATTCCAATGAATATAATCCAAGACGATCCAGTCTTTCTTCATATGTCAGTCCTGCCATCCCGGGAATCAGTCTGGTGAACCTTCGCTGCACTCGCTCAATAGCAAGAGCAATAGTCTCAAATTAGGAGACCAAAACCGGACATAGTATTCAAGGTGTGGCCTCACCAAGGCCCTGTACAACTGCAGTAAGACCTCCCTGCTCCTATACTCAAATCCTCTCGTTATGAAGGCCAACATGCCATCTTCACCGCCTGCTGTACCTGCATGCCTACTTTCAATGATTGATGTACCATGACACCCACGTCCCGTTGCACCTCCCCTTTTCCTAATCTGTCACCATTCAGATAATATTCTGCCTTCCTGTTTTTGCCACCAAAGTGAATAACCTCACATTTATTTACATTATACTGCATTTGCCATGCATTTGCCCACTCACCTAACCTGTCCAAATCACCCTGCAGCCTCTTAGCATCCTCCTCACACTGCCACCCAGCTTAGTGTCATCTGCAAACTTGGAGATATTAGATTCAATTCCTTCATTTAAATCATTAATGTATATTGTAAATAGCTGGGGTCCCAGCACTGAACCTTGCGGTACCCCACTAGTCCCTGCCTGTCATTCTGAAAAGGGCCTGTTTATTTCTACTCTTTGCTTCCTGTCTGCCAACCAGTTCTCAATCCATGTCAATACATTACCCTCAATACCATGTGCTTTAATTTTGCACACTAATTTCTTGTGTGGGACCTTGTCAAAAGCCTTTTGAAAGTCCAAATACACCACATCCATCTGTTCTCCCTTGTCCACTCTACTAGTTACATCCTCAAAAAATTCTAGAAGATTTGTCAAGCATGATTTCCCTTTCATAAATCCATGCTGACTTGGACCGATCCTGTCACTGCTTTCCAAATTCGCTGCTATTACATCTTTAATAATTGATTCCAACATTTTCCCCACTACCGAGGTCAGGCTATAATTCTGTTTTCTCTCTCCCTCCTTTTTTAAAAAGTCGGGTTACATTAGCTACCCTCCAATCCATAGGAACTGATCCAGAGTCTATAGAATGTTGGAAAATGACCACCAATGCATCCACTATTTCTAGGGACACTTCCTTAATTATTCTGGGATGCAGACTATCAGGCCCTGGGGATTTATTGACCTTCAATCCCATCAATTTTCCTATTACAATTTCCTGACTAAGAAGGATTTCCTTCAGTTCCTCCTTCTCGCTAGACCCTCGGTCCCCTAGTATTTCCGGAAGGTTATTTGTGTCTTCCTTAGTGAAGACAGAACCAAAGTATTTGTTCAATTGGTCTGCCATTTCTTTGTTTCCCATTATAAATTCACCTGATTCTGACTGCAAGGGACCTACATTTGTCTTCACTAATCTTTTGCTCTTCACATGTTTATAGAAGCTTTTGCAGTCAGTTTTTATGTTCCCTGCAAGCTTACTCTCATATGGAGAGTATGATGGCTTCCCCCCTAGTTGGTTCCTCGACATATTAGTCTAGAAAACCATCCCATATGCTCTCCAGGATCATCCTGGAGCCACGTCTCTGTAATCCCAATCACATCATATCTGTTAACATCTATTTGCACAGTTAATTCATCCACCTTATTACGGATACTCCTTGCATTAAGACACAAAGCCTTCAGGCTTGTTTTTTTAACACCCTTTGTCCTTTTAGAATTATGATGTAGTGTGGCCATTTTTGTTTCTTGCCTTTGTTTACTCGGCCTTCCACTATTGCTTTTTACCTTTCTACCATCTGTTTCTGACTCCATATTACTTCACCCTGTCTCGCTGCATAGGTTCCCATTCCCCTGCCATATTAGTTTAAACACTCCCGAACTGCATTAGAAAATGTTGGTTAAAGAGGAGATTAACGCAATAGTAATGAAGGACATTAGCTTGGTTGATGTGGAATCTGTTTGGGTAGAACTGCGGTACACCAAAGGGCAGAAAACGCTAATGGGAGCTGTGTACAGACCACCAAACAGAAGTACTGAGGTTGCGGATGGCACCAAACAGGAAATTAGGGATGCGTGCAATAAAGGTACAGCAGTTATCATGGGGGACTTTAATCTACATATAGATTGGGCTAACCAAACTGGTAGCAATATGGTGGAGGAGGATTTCCTGGAGTGTATAAGGAACGGTTTTCTCGGCCAATATGTCGAGGAACCAGCTAGAGAGCTGGCCATCCTAGACTGGGTATTGTGTAATGAGAGAGGATTAATTAGCAATCTTGTTGTGCGAGGCCCCTTGGGGAAGAGTGACCATAATATGGTAGAATTCTTCATTAAGATGGAGAGTGACACAGTTAATTAAGAGATTAGGGTCCTGAACTTAAGGAAAGGTAACTTTGAAGGTATGAGGCATGAATTGGCTAGGATAGATTGGCGAATGAAACTTAAGGGGTTGACAGTGGATAGGCAATGGCAGACATTTAAAAATCACACGGATGAACATCAACAATTGTACATCCCTGTCTGGCATAAAAATAAAACGGGGAAGGTGGCTCAACCGTGGCTTACAAGGGAAATTAGGGATAGTGTTACATCCAAGGAAGAGGCATATAAATTGGCCAGAAATAGCAGCGAACCCGGGGACTGGGAGAAATTTAGAACTCAGCAGAGGAGGACAAAGGGTTTGATTAGGGCAGGGAAAATAGTGTACGAGAGTAAGTTTGCAGGGAATATTTAGACGGACTGCAAAAGCTTCTATCGATATGTAAAGAGAAAAAGGTTAGTAAAGACAAACATAGGTCCCCTGCAGTCAGAATCAGGGGAAGTCATAATGGGGAACAAAGAAATGGCAGACCAATTGAACAAGTACTTTGGTTCGGTATTCACTAAGGAGGACACAAACAACCTTCCGGATATAAAAGGGGTCAGAGGGTCTAGTAAGAAGGGGGAACTGAGGGAAATCCTTATTAGTCGGGAAATTGTGTTGGGGAAATTGATGGGATTGAAGGCCGATAAATCCCCAGGGCCTGATGGACTGCATCCCAGAGTACTTAAGGAGGTGGCCTTCGAAATAGCGAATGCATTGACAGTCATTTTCCAACATTCCATAGACTCTGGATCAGTTCCAATGGAGTGGAGGGTAGCCAATGTAACCCCACTTTTTAAAAAAGGAGGGAGAGAGAAAACAGGGAATTATAGACCGGTCAGCCTGACATCGGTAGTGGTTAAAATGATGGAATCAATTATTAAGGATGTCATAGCAGCGCATTTGCAAAGAGGTGACATGATAGGTCCAAGTCAGCATGGATTTGTGAAAGGCAAATCATGCTTGACAAATCTTCTGGAATTTTTTGAGGGTGTTTCCAGTAGAGTGGATAAGGGAGAACCAGTTGATGTGGTATATTTGGACTTTCAGAAGGCTTTCGACAAGGTCCCACACAAGAGATTAATGTGCAAAGTTAAAGCACATGGGATTGGGGGTAGTGTGCTGACGTGGATTGAGAACTGGTTGTCAGACAGGAAGCAAAGAGTAGGAGTAAATGGGTACTTTTCAGAATGCAAGGTTCTGTGCTCGTGCCCCGGCTGTACATTAATGATTTAGACGAGGGGATTAAATGTAGTATCTCCAAATTTGCGGATGACACTAAGTTGGGTGGCAGTGTGAGCTGTGAGGAGGATGCTATGAGGCTTCAGAGTGACTTGGATAGGTTAGGTGAGTGGGCAAATGCATGGCAGGTGAAGTATAATGTGGATAAATGTGAGGTTATCCATTTTGGTGGTAAAAACAGAGAGACATACTATTATCTGAAAATAGTGACAGATTAGGAAAAGGGGAGGTGCAACGAGACGTGGGTGTCATGGTACATAGTCATTGAAGGTTGGCATGCAGGTACAGCAAGCAGTTAAGAAAGCAAATGGCATGTTGGCCTTCATAGCGAGGGGATTTGAGTACAGGGGCAGGGAGGTGTTACTACAGTTGTGCAGGGCCTTGGTGAGGCCACATGGAGTATTGTGTACAGTTTTGGTCTCCTAACTTGAGGAAGGACATTCTTGCTATTGAGGGAGTGCAGCGAAGGTTCACCAGACTGATTCCCGGAATGGCGGGACTGACATATCAAGAAAGACTGGATCAACTGGGCTTGTATTCACTGGAGTTCAGAAGAATGAGAGGATCTCATAGAAACGTTTAAAATTCTGACGGGTTTGGACAGGTTAGATGCAGGAAGAATGTTTCCAATGTTGGGGAAGTCCAGAACCAGGGGTCACAGTCTAAGGATAAGGGGTAAGCCATTTAGGACCGAGATGAGGAGAAACTTCTTCACCCAGAGAGTGGTGAATCTGTGGAATTCTCTACCACAGGAAGTTTTTGAGGCCAATTCACTAAATATATTCAAAAAGGAGTTAGATGTAGTCCTTACTACTAGGGGGATCAAGGGGTATGGCGAGAAAGCAGGAATGGGGTACTGAAGTTGCATGTTCAGCCATGAACTCATTGAATGGCGGTGCAGGCTCGAAGGGCCAAATGGCCTATTCCTGCACCTATTTTCTATGTTTCTATGTTTCTATACCCCACCTCCTTTTCCTTTCTGTCTATCCTTCCTGAATATTGAGTACCCCTGGATGTTGAGTTCCCAGCCTTGATCACCCTGGAGCCATGTCTCCGTAATCCCAATTACATCATATCCGTTAACAGCTATCTACACAGTTAATTCATCCACCTTATTAGGAGACAGTGAGAGACATTAAGAGACAGAGCCTTCAGGCTTGTTTTTTTTATACACTTTGACCTTTTAGAATTATGTTGTAATGTGGCCCTTTTTGATTTTTGCCTTTGATTTCTCTGCCCTCCACTTTTCCTTATCTCCTTTCTAACTTTTGCTTCTGCCCCCATTTTACTTCCCTCTGTCTCCCCGCATTGATTCCCACCCCCCTGCCATATTGGTTTAAACCCTCCCCAACAGCACTAGCAAACACTCCCCCTCGGACATTGGTTCCAGTCCTGCCCAGGTTTGTACTGATCCCAACTCCTCCAGAACCGGTTCCAATGTCCCAGGAATTTGAATCCCTCCCTCTTGCACCATTCCTCAAGCCACGTATTCATCTTACCTATCCTGCTATTTCTACTCTGACTAGCACGGGGCACTCGTAGCAATCCTGAGATTACTACCTTTGAGGTCCTACTTTTTAATTTAACTTCTAGCTCCCTAAATTCAGCTTGTAGGACCTCATCCCGTTTTTATACCTATATCATTGGTACCTATATACACCACTACAACTGGCTGTTCACCCTCCCCCTCCAGAATGCCCTGCAGCTGCGCTGAGACATCCTTGGCCCTTGCACCAGGGAGGCAACATACCATCCTGGAGTCTCGATTGTTGCTACAGAAATGCCTATCTATTCCCCTTACAATAGAATCCCCTATCACTATAGCTCTCCCACTCTTTTTCCTGCCCTCCTGTGCAGCAGAGTCACCCATGGTGCCATGAACTTGGCTGCTGCTGCCTTCCCCTGATGGGCCATCTCCCCCAACAGTACCCAAAACGGTGTATCTGTTTGTATGGCCAAAGGCTGTTGGTGTTCATTAAAGCTGAGGAATGCACCTTCTTACTGCTCGGAGTGAAAGCTGATCAAGTGGCCAGGTTCCTTCTCCCACTGGCAGTAGTCCAAGCAGCCATGGGGTTGGCTCTGCAATGACGGTAGACTACGTCAGTGCTTCTCTGGCCTTCAAGACCTCTGTTCAGAAGGACTGGAGGCAAACAGGATAAACATTTGTGTTGAAACCGACTGTTTTGCAGGCAGTTTTCACATCATTAATCTGTCAGAGTCAGGCAGAATATTTGAGGCTTGTGCAGGATGAGCTATGCATGAGGAAGTTTTAATCAAATAACCACTGTAATAAGCATCATTTTATTGATTCTTTAAAACATTTTCTATGTTTAATGTGAAATACATTCCAGGCTACTTTGAAAACGATGCTATCTGTCGCCTCTTGAGTTCCTGAGAAATGTTTCATACGGAATTGATGAGCAGCAAGGCCGGCTGGTTTGACAGGATATGTCAGATGATTAAATGGACTCGATTGACCTTTTCATGTTCACTGGTATTTTGTTCATATATCAGCTCCTCTGGAATTCAAAGAATGGCAAGTTACTCTCAGGTAAGCACATTTTTCTTATTTTGCATGAACTAAGAATAATTCTATACAGGAATGTAGACAGTATTTTTCTTTTGGCACTATCTGCACCACCCAAGTTTTCATAACATTATCTGCTGTTTCTTGTATAGGTGTTCGTTTTGCAACAACTTCCTCTTACATGTGTAGGTGGATTACAGTAATTGGGTGAGTCAGGAGAAATATCAGTCGCTTTTACTGTGTGCTTAAAATAATAGTTATATCAACTGCCAAAGATTACTTTCATTCTTCTGCTGCTTTTCTTTGTTTAAAAAAAATATTGCTATCATGCATGAAATCCTATATCCATTCAAACAGTGGAGCAGACAAGAGTTATGTTAGCCAAAGGCATCTCTTGCAGAGTATATCTGCCCCACATCATTATTATTTGTGGGATTGGGTTTTCCACTGCACATTACAGGGTAGAAATTGGTTTGTATTTTGCATGTCTTCTGGGACCAAACCAGATGCCTTCAAGTTGAATTCTGCAGCATGACGTTCCACACCAGTACAGTGTACCCGATGCCATATTGGTTTGGGCGCTTGATAGGCATCCCTGGAACAAACACAGACATTTAAATATGTTAATAAGGGTACTGCGCCTGAAACAATACTCACCGCACAGCAATGCCCCCCAGTCATCAAGATCCACGACGTGGTCCTGGACAACGTGAACCATTTCCCACACCTCGGGAGCCTCTTATCAACAAGAGCAGACATTGATGACGAGATTCAACGCCATCTCTAATGTGCCAGTGCAGCCTTCGGCCATCTGAGGAAAAGAGTGTTTGAAGACCAGGCCCTCAAAACTGCCACCAAGCTCATGGTCTACAGGGCTGTAGTAATACCCACCCTCCTGTATGGCTCAGAGACATGGACCATGTACAGTAGACACCTCAAGTCGCTGGAGAAATAACACCAATGATGTCTCTGCAAGATCCTACAAATCCCCTGGGAGGACAGATGCACCAACATTTGCATCCTCAACCAGGTCAACATCCCCAACATTGAAGCACTGACCACACTTGATCAGCTCCGCTAGGCAGGTCACATTGTTCGCATGCCAGACACGAGATTCCCAAAGCAAGCACTCTACTCGGAACTCCTTCAAGACAAATGAGCCAAAGGTGGGCAGAGAAAACGTTACAAGGACACACTCAAAGCCTCCCTGATAAAGTGCAACATCCCCACGGACACCTGGGAGTCCCTGGCCAAAGACTGTCCTAGTGGAGGAAGTGCATCCGGGAGGGCGCTGAGCACCTCGAGTCTCATCGCCGAGAGCATGCAGAAATCAAGTGCAGGCAGCAGAAAGAGCATACGGTAAACCTGTCCCACCCACCCCTTCCCTCAGCAACTATCGCTCCCACCTGTGACAGAGACTGTGGTTCTCATATTGGACTGTTCCGCCACCTAAGAACTCAGTTTAAGAGTGGAAGCAAGTCCCTCGATTCCAAGGGACTGCCTATGATGATGACTTCCCAATCCTGCCCAGAGGGAACAGTCAGCAAGCTGCTTTCACAACAATATTTAAAGGGATCCTTACCGCCATTAAGGTAAGTCTCTGGTTAGTGATTTTAGGCTTCTAGGTTGCTTTTGGAATGAGAAATGGAGCCCAATACTGTGGCTCTAAACATTTATGCCTCGGGCTCTTTTCAAATTGCATCTGATGACATCATCAGCATATTCAGTCACTTTGCTGTGCACCCGATGATTCAGCTGGTCAGTGGTATTTTAACCCGACGTCGCTCAGCAGAAACATGGCAGGTGGGCAGTTAAAGTCGTCCTGGCTCTTACCTGTCCGAAAACCACCATGATCACAACATCTGCAATTTTAACCTGCTGCTCTGACCAAGGACACGCCCCCGGAACCAACAGGGTCCTTCTTTACATATGCATTTTGCGGCCCGATGACATCATTGAGACCCGACTGTAATTCTAACTCAGGCCCGAGCAGGGAATCCCCCGGAATTAAAATCGGGACCAGTGCACAAGGCAACAACAGTTCATTAAGTTCCCCGTGGAGGTTGACATGCTGGAAGAAAGAGCAGTGGAATTTTCGCGGTTTTCTGAATTGCCACAGGGACGGAGCATTATAGAGTGTGTGCACATGCCCTTGTGTGCTATCCATCATGAACCAGCACTGTTTTTCAACAGGAAGGACCTGCATAAAGAAGGGTGTGTGTGAGTGTGAGATGTTTTGAGGATGTGCATGTCAATAGTGTTGCTGGCCTGTGAAAGAAGGAGGTATGAGGAGATGAAGGAAGTAACAGTGAACAAAATAGCCAGAGCAGATTGCTACAGTAGAAGCCAAAGAACGTGGAGGCCCACCTATTTTATTCAAATTAATCAGAGTGACCAATTTGGGGCCTTAGTTATACCCGTGTGATTGGGTGCACGATCCGATCAAGCACCATTTCTGCGGCCGATATACAGACTGAAACCAATTCCTACCCCTACATGCTCCCCTTATCTTTGCTCTCCATGTTCAGCAGATCTTCATTGCCAGCTGAAAAAGTAAAACAGAAAGTTTACAACAGATCTCTAAAAATATTAATATAAAAAAAGGATAAGCCAGAACTTGCGAATATTCAAACCTCATTAAAGACTTTGCTGCACAGAAGTTTTAGAAAGTTGACATCATTTGATTAACTGGTAAGTCAATGTTTATATTGCAGAAAATCTTTATGAGAAACATTAAACAATGTCACATCAAATCTGAGACTTGTATGATCATTTCTGAAATATTGTGTGGGAGTATAAGCCAATAAGGAGTTTACTCAGAAGTCAAGATAGCAAGATCTAGTACTGAATAAAGCCTTGCCATTTTCTCTTGTAAGTCAGTGCTGCTGCATTGTGACTATTCATGTTGCGTATACAAGGGGGACTTTTGACTAAAACAGGTGATAGCGAATCGGCCACCGGTTTTACAGCTCTCCCGATTTTTATTTCTATTGACTTCCATATTCATTCGTGAGGTGCAGAAATGATCGAATAACAAAAAGAGGCCGTAATTGCGTATTGCCCTGTTTGGCGGCGGTAACCTTCGTGAGGGAAGACTTCCCGCACCCGGCGCAGAGGTCCCATCCCACGACCTAAATTCAGGTTACTGCTCCCGAGACAAAGTGGAGCACAATATCAGGTGCTCCACTACCTCTCGGAGACGGGTCTGGGGTGCTCACCGGGCAAAGGTCAGAGTGCTATGCGGCCTCTCTGCATAATGCTGACACAATCTCAGGGCCCTTCCCTTCCATTGAAAGGGAGGGCATGCTGTGAGCTCTGCATCGGTTTGAGGGGCCTCCACTAGGCCACCGGGGATGTGGGCTGCCGTGGCTGTAGCCCGGCACTGAAGAGGAGAGCCAGGCTGCACCATCGTGGCACGGACCCTGCGGAAAAACTCATGGAGGCCGGACCAGTCGGTCGGTTGAAAATTAAAAATGGCGCTGCGCACCTCCCCTTTAACTTTCGCCTTGGTTTCTGACAACCTGGCGCTGACAACCTTAGGGGGCGCTGCCCAATTTCCAGCGCGATGCAAAAATGGGTAGCTGCGCGCAGCGATGATGTCATCATAGGAGGCGCAGCAGCCCAGGGCGCTAATGGGAGGCGCACAGCATGCCAATTTCATCCCCAAAGACTTAGTGCATGAAATAAGGAAATGTGCAGTGCAAATACATGAACAAAACAATTTTTATCTCTTGAACAAGCAACAACACACTTTAAGAACATAAGAACTAGGAGTAGGAGTAGGCTATTTGGCCCCTCGAGCCTGCTCTGCCATTTAATAAGATCATGGCTGATCTGATCATGGACTTAGCTCCACTTCCCTGCCCGCTCCCCATAACTCTTCACTCCCTTATCGCTCAAAAATCTGTCTATCTCCACCTTAAATATATTCAAAGACCCAGCCTCCACAGCTCTCTGGGGCAGAGAATTCCACAGATTTACGACCCTCTGAGAGAAGAAATTTCTCCTCATCTCAGTTTGAAATGGGCGACCCCTTATTCTCAGGCTATGGGCCCGAACTTGGTGGCCCTACCGCCCACTGCCGCTGGCTGCCGGCGAGATTTCTGAGTGGTCTCTCCTCGGTGACAGTTTCCACTTGGCCTCCTGCCGGCGGGAGGGAAGGACCGTTGGAATCTGCCTGCTGACGGCCACTGGCGAGCAAGGCACGTAAGTGACCTCCCGCCCACCAAGCTGGCAGATTTCTCCGGCTGGGAGTCGGCGGCAGCAGGGGGAAGTACCACTGCGTGAAGGCAGGTCTAACCCCGACGGTAAGTAAGAAGACCTGCAAAAAAAGGTTAGTGAACTTCTTTTAATTCATTTTTTTCAGAGATTTATGTGGATGGGGTCGCCTGAAGTTCCAGTGGGTTTTTTTGTGTGTAAATTTTTATTTTTAGCTGTTCCCCCCTCCCTGGGCCTGACTCAATCCTCAGAGGCACTTTGACGAGGATTGTATTTGCCGCCGAGGTTGGGAGCTCCCGCCCGCTGCCGCCCAAATTCACGGCGTAAGTTGTTTTTTTGCCGCCGGGTGGTACTGGCATATCTTTTAGAGGAAACTTCCTGGCAAATTACCGTCAGGTCCCTTGGGCGGCACTTGCCCTGGCCTTAGCTTTCACCAAGTTCGGGCCCTAAGTCTCCTAGCTTTAATTTCCACTATGAATGGAAAAATTCTCTCTGCACCCACGTTGTCAATCGAGAGTCCAGGATGGTATGTTGTCTCCCTGGTGCAAGGGTCAAGGATGTCTCCGAGCGAGTGCAGGACATTCTGAAAAGGGAGGGAGAACAGCCAGTTGTCGTAGTGCACATTGATACCAACGACATAGGTAAAAAAAGGGATAAGGTTCTACGAGACGAATTTAAGGAGCTAGGAGTTAAATTAAAAAGTAGGACCTCAAAAGTAGTAATCTCGGGATTGCTACCAGTGCCACGTGCTAGTCAGAGTAGGAATCGCAGGATAGCACAGATGAATACGTGGCTTGAGCAGTGGTGCAGCAGGGAGGGATTCAAATTCATGGGGCATTGGAACAGGTTCTGGGGGAGGTGGGACCAGTACAAACCGGACGGTCTGCACTTGGGCAGGAACGGAACCAATGTCCTAGGGGGAGTGTTTGCTAGTGCTGTTGGTGAGGAGTTAAACTAATATGGCAGGGGGATGGGAACCAATACAGGGAGACAGAGGGAAACAAAAAGGAGACAAAAACAAAAGACAGAAAAGAGATGAGTAAAAGTGGAGGGCAGAGAAACCAAAGGCAAGAAACAAAAAGGACCACTGAATATAAAAGGGCTGCAGGAGGGATAAAAACTAAAAATCATGGTTTAAAAACTCGGATGAAAACACTCTACCTAAATGCACGCAGCATTTGAAATAAAGTAAATGAGTTGACGGCACAAATCATTACAAATGGGTATGATTTGATGGCCATTACAGAGACATGGTTGCAAGGTGGCCAGGACTGTGAATTAAATGTACAGGGGTATCTGATGATTTGGAAAGATAGGCAGGAAGGGAAGGGAGGTGGGGTAGCTCTGTTAGTAAAGGATGATATCAGGGCAGTTGTGAGGGATGATATTGGCTCCAATGAACAAAATGTTGAATCATTGTGGGTGGAGATTAGAGATAGTAAGAGGAAAAGTCGCTGGTCGGCGTAGTTTATAGGCCCCCAAATAATAACTTCATGGTGGGGCGGGCAATAATCAAGGGAATAATGGAGGCATGTGAAAAAGGAATGGCAGTAGTTATGGGGGATTTTAACCTACATATCGATTGGTCAAATCAAATCGCAGGGGGTAGCCTGGAGGAGGAATTCATAGAATGCATATGGGATTGTTTCTAAGAACAGTATGTAACAGAGCCTACAAGGGAGCAAGCCATTTTGGATCTGGTCCTGTGTAACGAGACAGGAAAAATAAACGATCTCCTCGTAAAAGATCCTCTCGGAATGAGTGATCACAATATGGTTGAATTTGTAATACAGATTGAGGATGAGGAAGTTGTGTCAGAAACGAGAGTACTATGCTTAAACAAAGGGGACTACAGTGGGATGAGGGCAGAGTTGGCTAAAGTAGACTGGAAACAAGGACTAAACGGTGGCACAATTGAGAAACAGTGGAGGACTTTTAAGGAGCTCTTTCATAATGCGCAACAAAAATATATTCCAGTGAAAAAGAAGGGCGGCAAGAGAAGAGCTAAACAGCTGTGGATAACCAAGGAAATAAAGGAAAGTATCAAATCAAAGACCAATGCGTATAAGGTGGCCAAGGTTAGTGGGAAACTAGAGGATTGGGAAGATTTTAAGCAACAGCAAAGAATGACTAAAAAAGCAATAAAGAAAGGGAAGATAGATTACAAAGGTAAACTTGCGCAAAACATAAATACAGATAGTAAAATCTTTTACAGATATATAAAACGGAAAAGAGTGACTAAAGTAAATGTTGGTCCCTTAGAAGATGAAAAGGTGGATTTAATAATGGGAAATGTGGAAATGGCTAAGACCTTAAACAATTATTTTGCTTCCGTCTTCACAGTGGAAGACACAAAAACCATGCCAAAAATTGCTGGTCATAGGAATGTGGGAAGGGAGGACCTTGAGATGATGACTATCACTGGGGAGGTAGTGCTGGACAGACTAATGGGACTGAAGGTAGACAAGTCCCCTGGTCCTGATGAAATGCATCCCAGGGTATTAAAAGAGATGGCAGAAGTTATAGCAGATGCATTTGTTATAATCTACCAAAATTCTCTGGACTCTGGGGAGGTACCAGCGGATTGGAGAGCAGCTAATGTAATGCCTCTGTTTAAAAAAGGGGGCAGGCAAAAGGCAGGTAACTATAGGCCGGTTAGTTTAACATCTGTAGTGGGGAAAATGCTTGAAACTATCATTAAGGAAGAAATAGCGGAACATCTGGATAGGAATAGTGCAATCAAGCAGACGCAGCATGGATTCATGAAGGGGAAATCATGTTTAACTAACTTACTGGAATTCTTTGAGGATATAACGAGCATGGTGGATAGAGGTGTACCGATGGATGGGGTGTATTTAGATTTCCAAAAGGCATTCGATAAGGTGCCACACAAAAGGTTACTGCAGAAGATAAAGGTACGCGGAGTCAGAGGAAATGTATTAGCATGGATAGAGAATTGGCTGGCGAACAGAAAGCAGAGAGTCGGGATAAATGGGTCCTTTTTCGGTTGGAAATCAGTGGTTAGTGGTGTGCCACAGGGATCAGTGCTGGGACCACAACTGTTTACAATATACATAGATGACCTAGAGGAGGGGACAGAGTGCAGTGCAACAAAATTTGCAGATGACACTAAGGTTAGTGGGAAAGCGGGTTGTGTAGAGGACTCAGAGAGGCTACAAGGAGATTTGGATAGGTTAAGCGAATGGGCTAAGGTTTGGCAGATGGAATACAATGTCGGAAAGTGTGAGGTCATCCACCTTGGGAAAAAAAACAGTAAAAGGGAATATTATTTGAATGGGGAGAAATTACAACATGCTGTGGTGCAGAGGGACCTGGGGGTCCTTGTGCATGAATTCCAAAAGGTTAGTTTGCAGGTGCAGCAGGTAATCAGGAAGGCAAATGGAATGTTGGCCTTCATTGCGAAAGGGATGGAGTACAAAAGCAGGGAGGTGTTGCTGCAACTGTATAAGGTATTGGTAAGGCCGCACCTGGAGTACTGCGTGCAGTTTTGGTCACCTTACTTAAGGAAGGATATACTAGCTTTGGAGGGGGTACAGAGACGATTCACTAGGCTGATTCGAGAAATGAGAGGGTTAACTTACGATGATAGATTGAGTAGACTGGGTCTTTACTCCTTGGAGTTCAGAAGGATGAGGGGTGATCTTATAGAAACATTTAAAATCATGAAAGGGATAGACAAGATAGAGGCAGAGAGGTTGTTTCCATTGGTGGGGGAGACTAGAACTAGGGGGCACAGCCTCAAAATACGGAGGAGCCAATTTAAAACCGAGTTGAGAAAGAATTTCTTCTCCCAGAGGGTTGTGAATCTGTGGAATTCTCTGTCCAGGGAAGCAGTTGAGGCTGGCTCATTGAATGTTTTCAAGTCAAAGATGGATAGATTTTTAAGCAATAAGGGAATTAAGGGTTACGGGGAGAGGGCGGGTAAGTGGAGCTGAGTCCACGACCAGATCAGCCATGATCTTATTGAATGGCGGAGCAGGCTCGAGGGGCGAGATGGCCTACTCCTGTTCCTAATTCTTATGTTCTTATGGTCTTATGTCAAGCCCCCTCATTATCTTATATGTTTCAATAAGATTATAATGTGTTTATAAACAACATCTCATCATTGTTCAACGGAGAAATTAGACCCTTAAAATACTGTCCTGTGTGTATACCGAACACTGAATATGTACCACAGTATGAGGAATCTCACCCTAGTGCTTCCTATAAAAGGTAGAAAGCAGGGTCAATATGGTGAGGAATTTATCAGTCATCAGCACTGCTGCTCTTTGTTTATTCAAGAGCAGATGATCGCTGTTTTGTTCAGAATAACTCCACAAGACTATATACTGTAAGCTCAAACTGTTGTGACCTTGATCTCTTTAATGTAACTCCAGAGTGAGGAAGCAGCATGGTAGACTGCCTTTTATACCTGCTTGCCCAGGGTGTGCAGGTGACCCATGGATCTCCAACAAGTGCGCCCCCTGGTCTTGCACACCAGTAAAGTTTACATACATAACATCACACCGCCAACCCGCACCCGCCCCCCCCCCCACCCCACCCCAAAGTCTTAGATACAAGTTATTTGCAAGTTGAGGCGATCCAGGGCTCTGTGTTCCCAGGTTGATCGCCTGAGTTGAAATCCTGGCATGAGTGAGTCGGTCAGATCATTGCTGCACTGGTGTGATCGGACTGTCGGGCATGGTGGGTTCATCCTCGTGGTTGACCGCGAGGTCAATTGCTAGTTGGGTGTGTGTTGTGAATCAATGATGGTAATGTCCTCTTCAAACTGTTCTTGGTTGTCAGTGAATCGCAGTTTGGTCTGATCCAAATGTTTTCTGCACGATTGTCCATTCAAAAGTTTGACAATAAACACTCTATTCCCCTCCTTGGCTAAAACAGTGCCAGCAACCCATTTGGGATCATGACCGTAAGAACAAACACAGGGTCATTAACCTCAATGTCACACGATACAGCCGCGCGATCATGGTACACGTTATGCCGGTGCCGCCGGGTTTCTACATGATCATTGAGATCCGGGTGGAGTAAGGAGAGCCTGGTTTTGAGTGCTCTCTTCATTAACAATTCTGCAGGGGGAACACCAGTAAGCGCGTCTGGTAGCTGAACAGAATCCGAGATAACCGGGTCTGCAGGGAACCGTCTGTCACGCGTTTTAAGCTCTGCTTGATAGTTTAGACTGCCCGTTCTGTTTGATCATTGGATGCGGGCTTAAACGGGACAGACCTGACATACTTGATGCTATTGAGGGTCATGAACTCGTTGAATTCCGAGCTGGTGGGACATGGTCCATTGTCACCAACAAGGATGTCGGGCAAACTATGGGTAGCGAACATGGCCCGGAGGCTTTCAGTGATGGCAGTGGACGTATATGATGACATTATTATACATTCAATCCATTTAGAATAAGCGTCCACTGCTACTAGGAACATCTTTCCTTGAAAGGGGCCAACAAAATCTATGTGGACCCTGGATCACGGTTTGGAGGGCCATGACCACAGCTCAGTGGGGCCTCCCTTGGTGCATTGCTCAACTGTGAGCAAGTGTTAATTGGTGTACATATGACTCCAATTCCGAGTTAACACTGGGCCACCAAACGTGCGACCTGGCAACAGCTTTCATTATGACTATGCCTGGGTGGGTACTGTGTAGGTTGTGTATAAACATTTCCCTGCCTTTTTTTGACAAAACTACGTGATTCCCCCATAGGAGACAGTCCGAATGGATGGACATTTCATCCTTGCGTAGGTAAAGCGGCTTAATTTCGTCTTGCACTTCCCCGGGAACAGCCGACCAGCTCCCATTAAGGATGCAGCTTTTTACTAGTGATAGAACAGGGTCCTGGCTAGTCCAGGTCCCGATCTGGCGAGCCATGACAGGTGACGCCTCGCTCTCAAAAACATCCATTACAAGAAGCAAGTCTGTGGGTTGCGCCATTTCCACCCCGGTGGTGGGCAATGGTAGCCAACTGAGGGCATCAGCACAGTTCTCAGTGCCTGGTCTGTGGCGGATTACATAGTAGTCATAGGCGGACAATGTTAGTGCCGATCTTTGGATGCGGGACGAAGCATTGGTGTTAATACCTTTGCTTTCTGAGAACAGCAAAATGAGCGGTTTGTGGTCGGTTTTGAGCTCGAACCGGAGTCCAAATAAGTATTGGTGCATTTTTCTAACCCCGTATACGCATGCTAATGCTTCTTTCTCAACCATACTGCAGGCTCTTTCAGCCTTAGATAAACTTCTGGACGCATATGCAACCAGTTGCAGTTTGCCTGACACATTGGCTTGCTGTAACACACAACCGACCCCATACGGAGATGCATCACAAGCTAGTACTAAACGTTTACACAAGTCATACAATGCAAGTAACTTGTTAGAACATAGCAGGTTTCTGGCCTTATTAAAGGCTATCTCTTGAGATTTACCCCAAACCCAGTCGTCACCCTTGCGTAGCAATAAATGCAAGGGTTCCAGCAAAGTGCTCAACCCCGGTAGAAAGTTACCAAAATAGTTGAGGAGACCCAGGAACGAATGCAGCTCCATCACATTCTGTGCTCGAGGTGCATTCTTGATGCCCTCCGTCTTGGAGTCCGTGGGTCTGATGCCGTCCCCCGCAATCTTTCTCCCTAGAAATTCGACCTCTGGCGCCCAGAAAACACATTTGGAGCATTTCAGCCTGAGTCCCATTCTGTCCAGTCACTTTAGAACCTCTTCCAGGTTGTGCAAGGGTTCGGTGGTGTTGCGACCAGTGATCAGAATGTCGTCTTGGAACACCACGGTGCGTGGAACCGATTTCAGCAGACTTTCCATGTTCCTCTGGAAGATGGCCGCAGCCGAACGAATCCCAAAAGGGCATCTGTGGTATATGTTGATGCACGTCAATTTTTTCGAAGGTTCAGCCAGCTCCTGTGTCATGTAAGCAGAGGTTAGATCCAGCTTGGTGAATGACTCCCCCCCTGCTAGCATTGCGAACAAGTCATCCAGTTTGGGTAGTGGGTTGATCATTACCTTGTAGTCCCCGCAGATTCTGACTGTCCCATCGCTTTTCAACACCGGAACAATTGGACTGGCCCACTCATTGAACTCGACTGGCGATATGATCCCCTCTCGTTGAAGTCTGTCCAGCTCGATGTTGACTTTCTCTCGCATCATGCATGGAACTGCTCGGGCCTTGTGATGAACGGGTCGTGCATCAGGGACTAGATGGATCTGCACTTTGGCGCCAGTGAAGTTACTGATGCCTGGCTCGAATAATGACGGGATTTGTTTAGCACTTGGGCACACAAGGCGTCATCCACTGAAGACAGTGCTTTGATGTCGTCCCAGTTCCATAGGATTTTTCCTAGCCAGCTTCTGCCGAACAGCGTTGGGCCATCGCCTGGTACAATCCATAGTGATAAATCATGCACAGTTCCATCGTACAATACCTTCACTATTGTCATGTATCTTACATTATTATATATAACTGTATCCTAACATGCTATGCATGACTGTAATAAGATATGACCTGTAACCACCAGCATACCTTACCACCAGGGGTGCACTTGCAAGAGACAGATATATAAGGATAGGTCTCAGGCAAGTGCAGCATTCCAGAGCTGTGAAATAAAGGTGCAGGTCCAGAGTGACCTTGACTTCACTACATGCCTTGTGTGAATCTGTACTGAGGGGACAGGACTTTACAGTGGCGACGAGTTATGGGATTACAGAATCCACAGAATGGCGAACAACAGATCAGATGAAAAGTACAATGCTGGAGACAATTGGGAGGACTTTATAGAAAGGCTCCAGCAAAGCTTTGTAACCAAAGACTGGTTAGGAGACGACAAAGCAGACAAGAGAAGAGCCCATCTCTTGACCAGCTGTGGCTCGAAAACATACGCTTTAATGAAGGATCTGCTGGCACCCGAGAAATCAGCAAGCAAGTCGTTTGAAGAATTGAGCACACTGGTAAGAGACCACCTGAAGCCAGCGAGCAGCCTACACATGGTCAGACACAGGTTCTACAACTACAGACGCTGTGTGGGCCAGAGCATACCTGACTTCGTGGCGGAACTTCGGAGGTTGGCTAGTTTATGTGAGTTCTCCGATGAACTGAGGAGAGAAATGCTGAGAGACTTTTTCATTGAAGGAATAGGCCACGCAGGCATATTTCGAAAGCTCATAGAGACCAAGAACCTGACCTTAGAGGCAGCAGCACTGGTTGCACAGACATTCTTGGTAGGGGAAGAAGAAACGAGGTTGATTTACAATGCAGGTACGACAACTAACGAAATAATGGAACAAGGAGTTCACAGCATTAGACAAGCTGCTACCCCCTTGACAAAAACCGACAAAACCGGGAGAACAGGCTCTCGACAGCAGGCAGTGGCGCCAGAAGCCATCAAGGGCCACAGGAACGGCCGTTCACACCTCATCAACCCACAATGCGAGCAATCAACTACTAACTGAGAGAAGCTCAAGAGAGATCAGCCAGACGCAGCTCATTCTTTGGGAATAATGAAAGCAGTCTGTGCTGGAGGTGTGGAGGTGGGCACTCATCAAGGGGATGTCGATTTCAGCAGGCTGTTTGCAGGAACTGTGAATATACAGGGCATTTGGCCCACATGTGCAAAAAAACGGCAGCTCGGCTGGTATACGAATCGGATGGGTCAGAAAGCGGACCAGAAGACGGTGGGGACAGTACCCGGGACACCGATGTACAGCGGGTCAACACGATCAATGGCCGCTGCTCCTAGAACAGGACGCCTCCTATAATGATGAGGGTCCTACTCA